>NC_052050.1:77317815-77679482 GCF_903992535.2 Arvicola amphibius
TCTGTGAGTTCAAGGCCAGCCCGGTCTACAAGTGTTAATAGTAAAAGTAATTTATAACAAACATTTTTATCATTATGTTTTTGGGATATCCCAGACAAGTGCCCATTTTCATTATAAAGGTGCTCTGGAATACACTAGGGTTCCAGAATATTTGTTTTGCTAGATGTATGTTTTCCAATTCTATGCTCAATGTTGTTACCTAGCCCATACTTTCCTTTATGTCTTCATTTTCCTGCCTTGGATCAAAGATCAATGTCTGCTGAGAACAATGCTCATTGTGGGGGAAGCAATGATGAATCAATAAAGCTATAATCTCCTGCTCTCAGGGAGTGCATGGTAAGGAAGATAGTGTTCTGACAATCATAATAGTTATGACAATGTGGTCATAACAAACGTTAGGAAAGAGAAGTTCCTGGTCCTTGTTTATAAGGACTTGACCTTGTCAAAGGGTGGGATTGGAACTGGAATGGAGTTTACTTTGTGTGGCAGTCGTATTGAGTCAGTCATTCCAGAATAATACCGTGGATACATGCGTACTATGTGTAGTGCTCAGTTTTGCTGCAGCAACAAATAATTTTCATATCTGCATGGCTTCTGGCACAAAGGTTTTCCACAAGCATGCTATACATTGACCAGAACCCTGCAAGTCTCCTACACTTTGCTGAAGAGACAGCTCTTATATGGGACACACTGGTGTCATGGAATGGGAAAGAAGGGCCTCATGGAGACTTGCTTTGCTTCTGAAGATCTACTTAGATGAGGCCTTTCACTGGGTCTGCTTTCATTTGTTTGATAGAAATGCAAAGAAATGGGCTAGAGATGCAGGGTCCTCCCAGTAGGACAAGTCACATGGTTGTGGGAAGGAGTAAATAACTGCAAAAATAATAGCATTTACTAGAGGAAGGCTCTGGAATAGAAAGCAATGGCAAAAAACCTAGAGACTTGCAGGGCTAGAGTTGAAATAGCAAAGAGAGCGGCTGAGGTGGGGGGTGGGACCAAGCCATGTGGGACCAAGCCATGCGAAGGGTGTTGTCCCACTGCGAGCTTGGGAAAAACTTGATTTCCATCCATATAAGTTATTATTTCCATGGTTAAATGAATGACTTTTAAGTTTCTGAAGTGTAGTGTATCTGTTTGTTACAGAAAGTTTAAAAATGACTGTTAACGAAAAGGAAAAAATGATGTGGGATTTCCCTCTGTATGTTGTGAATACCATTGGTTAATAGAGAATCTGTTTAGGGCCTGTGATAGGGTAGAGCAGATCTAGGTGGGGAAAACTAAACTGAATGCTGGAAGAAAGAAGGTGGAGTAAGGAGAAGCCATGTAGCTCCGGTGGAGACAGATGCCGGAGGAACTTTATCCAGTAAGCCACAGCCTTGTGGTGATACACAGATTAATAGAAATGGGTTCAATTAAGATGTGAGTGTTAGCCAATAAGAAGCCAGAGCTAATGGGCCAAGAAGTGATTTAATTAATACAATTTCTGTGTGGTTATTTCAGGTCTGAGCAGCCGGAACGAACAAGCAGCTTCCTACTATAGAAAAACGTAAACTGTTCTTAACTTTGTAACACAGAGTGAACTATTATTGATAGATTTTGGAGACATAGTTTAATATATAATATTTTATTATTTTTTAGAGAATTTCATACAGTGTGTCTTTATCACATTATGGTCTTCCCACTCCTCTCAGATTTCGCCTTTTTTCTTCGTTGTATATTTTTTTTAAAGACGCAATCTCACAGCAACTGCCTTGTCTTTCAGGCTCTTAAGATTTTCCTGCAATTTCTTCTGTTATGTTCCCTTAAGTGTAGGAGGTATGTTATAAATGTATCAACTGTGATCAATGGTCAGTTGATCTCTGCATTTTGAGCAGTTGCGGTTTTCTGACATGGACTCTGTAGTAAGGAGCTATTTCCTTGATGACGGGTGAGAACTACATTGTTCTATAGGTATAAGGGTAGGTATTCAAAGTGAAGGGAGAGATTATACTGGCTTAGGAAACTGGCATTGGAAGTAGTTCTCATCTGGGTTCCATGACCTCACCAGCCATAGGTGAGGTAGGTAAATTTACAGCGCTAACCATGAACTCCCTTGTACTGAGAGGTCCTTAAGTCCAATTAGGTAACTATTGGTTATCCCGAGGATATTAGTGCCATTATTTCTCCCTTCAGAATATTTTTGGATATGGGTCATTGTTAGGGCTCATCGTTGTTACAGCTGTATGAACTACCAACTACTTTTCTCTGTTGGTAGCTTGTCTGGCCCCTTCTGAAACTATGAGAACTATTCCTCGATGAAGAGGCTCCCAGGTCAGAACCAGATTGACTCCAAATGCTGTGGCCACAGCACGTTTATGTCTTCAGCAATAGGGTCTTAACCTCTTTATTCAAAGGCTTCAAGGACAATGGAAGTAGCCTAGGTTGTTTTGTGGGTCTCTTGGATTCTCTTGACCACCAACCCAAAAGGTTTCACGTGCCTGGCACTCAGATTTTAGTTAAAGTCTACTTGAGGGGACATTGCCACCCCAATTGGTATAACTTCAATTGGACTATATAAACGTGTATATTTATACATATACATATAATAAACATATATATATAAATATATAAAATGTAATTTTAAGTGGATATGAAATCATAAAGTTCTCGTGGCTTTTTTTGTTTGTTTGTTTGTTTTTCGAGACAGGGTTTCTCTGCAGCTTTTTTAGAGCCTGTCCTGGAACTAGCTCTTGTAGACCAGGCTGGCCTCGAACTCACAGAGATCCGCCTGCCTCTGCCTCCCGAGTGCTGGGATTAAAGGCGTGCGCCACTACCGCCCGGCTTCGTGGCTTTTTTTTTTTTAAACATCCTGGCATTATTTATTCATTTTCCTTTCCTATCCCTCTGTGCTGTTCTTCTTCTTTTCCTTCTTTGGTCTCCCTGACCTGTTTTTCTCCCATCTTAAACTGGGTTACATTTTTTTATCAGTGGAACATTTTCAAGCGCTTATTCTCCCAACAATTTAGTCACATGATTATAGCATAACTTACTCACTTCTAGGTTATCTTAACATTTAGTTTATAAAATTTTCTCCACTTTATAAACGTTCTACAAGTCCTCTATATTTAGCAGCCTTCACATAATTTCTTAGATGGGTATTTTTGTCTGAAAATACATGACAGTTATCACCACTGGCACATGGCTCTGATTTTCTCTCAAGAAAAATAGCTAATTACGACCAACTCCAGTGCATGGTTTACCAGCTCTGATTCCATGTGTTCTGTGTTGCCAGTTGTACCATTTCATCACTAGGAAATATTTTATTTTGAATTTGATAACTAAAGCTATACTTCTTTATTTGTCAGCATTCTTCTGTGTTTTTTATCAGGTAAAGGATCACCCATTTCACGCCAATCCTTTGCACCAGGTGCTGACTGTTTTGTCCATTCAGAGCCAATGACACATTCTTGCCCTTGCATTTTGCAAGAAGTCAATGAGGGTGTGGACAGTGAGGTCCACATATGTGGCAGGATAGCATGGCTCACATCACTTTGTGTCCTTGTAGGGAGAGGATATTAGGACTTGTGTGTCCTTCTCTCAGTAGTGAGCGCTTGCCCTGTGCTCTGTATGTGTTAAAGTCCTAAAAAGTGCCAAATGGTGAGACATCATGACAACAGATGGGTGAGTTTTGAGATGATGGATGACTCAGTTGCGGAGATTTTCTGTGTGGGTATTTTAACAAGAGAATGGATACCAAGCATCACTATAAATGTTTCTTGGGGTCATGCTTTAGATTGTTCATTTAAGACTCATTTTCAGCTTTCTGGCATAGGTTAGCAATGGAAACTATTTTGGTTTGACAGACACACCCAGATACTTTACCTCTCTCTGATATTTTCTAGTTCTACCAAGCTGGAGTCTAAAAACTTCTAACCATTTTAAATGCATCATGGTTCCAGTTAACTTTTCTTAAGAAACTGTTTTTGTTTTAAAGTTCTCTCTTGTTCTTGGAGGTTGTGCAATTTTCTTGTCAAGCTGCTCTAACAATGTAGACTGTGCCCTTATTCCTCACGGCTCATGTTGTAGGGGAGGGAGCAAAAGCCTGAGAACACATAAAGACCATTAGCAGAACATTTGACTGTTCCAGTGGGGAATGCACTGGAAAAAGAAAGGGGGGGGGGACATAAACGTCCTGTTGATGTTGTCTTGCTTTCTGGGACAGCAGAGTTTGTGCTGGAAAGTCTTTCAAAGTGCTCAAAGGCCTCAGGTGGATTGGAGGCCTGATGACTTCTACTTCTGTCTTGGCATTGTTCTAAATCTGGTCCTATGCTACCTCTGCTTCATTCTCACTTGTGTCCTTTCCCAGAAGGAGCAGGGACTGATGCTCAGACTGCTAAATATTCTTCCCATCGTGTTATAACTCCTACACCAAAGAAGTATGATTTTAGGTTTGTTTTCATCACAGTGCTCACACAGGCACCATCAGTGGCTGGGATAGTTCCGTGAGATGATAGCTTGGCACTCTTGGCATGGACTAATGTTAACATTTTTGATATATACGCAGTTGAATACATATGCTCTCAGTTCTCTCCAGGTTTGCAAATATTATCTACATCTTAAAATGAATAGATTCATATCTACTCCCAGAAACAGTGGTGCTTTGGTTTTTAATCACTGTTTTTCAAATAAATCCAAGGTGTACCTGAACAGGTGTTCTCTCCATGAATTACTTAATTAAAACCACTCCCCACAGGCCTTTGAAATACCAGAGGAAGAAAGTGAAGCACAGAGATTTAATTTTGTCTCACTTCTTTATTAAAATGGAGGGGAATTCAATCTGTCTTGCTTACACTTAGAAAACTTTGTGAATAATCCATCTGCAAAGAATGACGACCTTTAACAGGGCAGGGCATTCTTTCCAGAGTGTGCTTGTAAGGTCAGTTACATTAGGATGCTTAGGGAAAATTGTAAAATATTAAGATTCCTGGCTTTACTCTGTACTTACTGAACTCTCAGAGGGTGTAGTCTTGGAGATGTACTTTGACACATCATAGCTAATTGGTATCCTATAAGATATTGTCTTTTAAAAAACTATGTCAGATCAGAGTATCTCTGCCACTAAAACTGCTATGCCTGTGAAGATGGAGACCAAGACCAAGTGAGCTGGAGTCAGGGTCCCACTTTTCAGTGAATGGTTAAAGGAGTCTGTGAATGACTCGGGTAGTACAAAGCCATCTCAACTGTCAGTTCCGCAGGAGTCCTAAGAAACTAAGTCTAGAAAGAGGACTCTGTAAGAGGAGGCCTGTAACTCCTTACGTGTGGTCAGGCTGGAATGCTTCATTTTCTCATATTACTAAGGCAGACTTCCCCCAGTTACTCTCAGAAGTGTGTAAATGGTAGCAGTGGCTGGAAGTTCACTGGAGCTTTCAGAAAAAAAAAATCTTTCTGCTTTTCGTGGTTAGATGGTATCCAGGTGGAGACCTACAGTTGACCTGACTCTCAGTCTCTTCTTTTGTTGACGCTGCTATCAAAGACTCTTTTTAAAATATTTATTTTTTATTTGTTTTTATTAAAAAATTCCATTGCCTCCCCTCCTCCCAATTTCCTCCCCTCCCCTCCACCCACAACCCCACTCCCTCCCTCTCCAGGCCAAAGAGCAGTCAGGGTTCCCTAAACTATGGGAAGTCCAAGGTCCTCCCAACTCCCCCCAGGTCCAGGAAGGTGAGCATCCAAAACTGACAAGGCTCCCACAGAGCCTGTTCTTGCAGTAGAATCAAAGCCCAGCGCCACTGTCCTTGGCTTCTCAGTCAGCCTCCACCGTCAGCCACATTGAAAGAGTCGGATTTGATCACATGCTCCATCAGTCCCATTCCAACTGGCCTTGGTGATCTCCCATTAGATCTGTCCCACCGTCTCAGTGGGTGAACACACCCCTCGCGGTCCTGACTTCCTTGCTCATGTTCTCCCCCTCCCAAGGTCAAAAAACTCTTGAGAAGCTAGCTGGCCCACATCTTGTAGTGTTTCTCACAATTGCTCTGGAGGGTAGTTAATGCCACAGTGAGGGGAATTTTTATTTCGATCTCCAATTCATTTTTCAGGGCTGGTTTTTTAGCACTTTTCTTGTTTGTGTCTTTGGTGAAAACAGAGACAGATGATTCACTTCTTGAGTAAAATCTTATTTGCCTGAAAAAAAGTCCACAGACATTCTTCTTTATTTGCATTTCTAGTAGCACACATTTTGAAAATTCAAGGTTACTCTTCAAACATATGGTATCCTGAAACATCCTTAAAACTAAAGTTAAGTGGAAGAAAACAACTTTAATTTCTAAGGGAGGATTTCGCTTTTCGCAAGTAGTGAGTTAATGGGAAGTTTAGAAAGGTTCATCACAGAGCTACTACTCTTGAAAAAATTTTGGAGTTTGCTTTACAGTTAATTATCTTTCCTTTCTTTCCTTTCATTGCTTTACTTAGAGAATCCTAAAGTAATATTTACTCACACTGAGCATTTACTATGCTCTAAATAATCAACTAGGTTTGGTATATTTAGTATTTGTATGTGCAATAATGCTTTAATCTTAATAATTAAATGTGGTTTGAGAATAGAAATCATCTCTGCCATCCAGGGGATTGTCCAGTAACCCCATTCTCTTTCTTATCCTTTTTCTCCCCCTATTTCTTCCTTCTTCCTCTTCTTCTTCTTTTTCTTCTTCTTCTTCTTCTTCTTCTTCTTCTTCTTCTTCTTCTTCTTCTTCTTCTTCTTCTTCTTCTCCTTCTCCTTCTCCTTCCTCCTTCTTCTTTTTGAGACGGGCTGTCCTGGAACTAGCTCTGTAGCTCTGTAGACTAGGCTGGCCACAATCTCATAGAGATCTGTCTGCCTCTGCCTCCAGAGAGTTGCAATTTAAGGTGTGCACCAACCACCACCCAACCCATCCTGTTCTGATCCCAAAGATCAGAAGCCCCGGGAGTTGGGCCTATCAATGTCTAATATAACAAGCCCTATAGATGGAACTGCTTTCTGTCTTGTGAGGGACTGATTCAAAACCCTTCATCATATGGGATATTCTTAGGCATGAATGTCCCTGTGTATATTTTAAGATTGAACAATAGCACATCTAGACATAAATTCAGGAAAATCCATCAACAAGAAGCCTAGTAGGTTCCCAGTATACCTGAGTCAAGCAAAACAACAAACTATAACATCTCACCAATTTTCAGTAGAGTAGTCTGAGTCTCAGGGCCTCTAAATGGTTAATGTTAGATCACATAGCTGACAAGGGCCTTAATTCTGGATCTCTGATATGTCAGTACTCATAGGCCCTCACTTTTGTTGAACCAGACAGTGTGCAGCTCTTACTATGAGAGGTTTAAGGGGAGAGAATAATATGGTATAATCTCTAAAAGTAATATTCTGTTTGAACAACCTCCTATCTAGAAATAACCCTCTGGAATGACAAAAAAACTTCTACTTCATCATATTTGTTGGTTTTCATGGCTAGTTGTAAACAAATTCTGTTAGAAAACTCATGCATGGGTGAGATGTGGTATTTATGGTTCAGGGAAGAGAGTTTATTTTTCACAATCTGTTATATACATCAGAAATATCAGAAAACTTAAACAAATATATGGTTTAAGTCAGTGATAGGAAGGCATTGAATTTAATTATTCATTTCTGAAGGCTGAGAATGGAACCCTCTGTTCATCTCCTGAGCATACTGAGGCCACATGGGAGGAAAGAGAACAAGAGATTTTAGTCAGAGCTGATAGACTTAAAGTACCCCAAGCCATTTTTTGAACTTCTTGACCGTGAAATCATCCTCCAAATATGCATTGGCTCAACATCTTCATTTTTCATATGGGACAACTTGGAGTCCCATACCAATCATCTTTGGTTCATTAAAACATCTTATTAATGAAGACCACATCTCAATAAAGAAAGAGCAACAACAATAACAGCAAAGACAAGCATGGTGGTGCACACCTTTAATCTCAATAGACTGAGGCAGGCAGCTGGGAATTCAAAGTGAGCTTGGTCTACAGAGAGAGTTCCAGGCCAGCAAGGCTACATGAAGAGATGAACCAGTGTCTGCAAACAAGCAAACACACACACACACACACACACACACACACACACACACACACACACACACACACACGCCCCGTAATCCCCAACATCTTATTACAATATCAAGATGTTGTCTTATGTTTTGCTACTTTTCTGCTATTCTTGATTTCTATATTCAGCTATTTCTTTTCCCTATAAACCCCACAGTTTGTCTAAAACATTAAACTTATTCAGTCTCTCACCTAGAAGCAGAGATGTGTTCTCCATAGTGACCTCTTTTTATTTGCAGTCCAGGGAAGATTTATGTCTCCCTCTGACTTCCCATTTAGATTTGTCTCTTTAGCTAAAATGGCCTACTTAAGTTGTAATGATCACTCACATGTCGGACTTCTGGCAACCTATCTCAAAATGACAGATGCAGAAGAATCCAGTGGAGGAGGGCGCTGTGAAGATCCAGGTTTTCAACAGCAAACAAACATTCAGTTTCTCTGCTTTCTTGCTCACATTTCCAAGATGAATGTATTTAAATATACAAGATCAAAGCTCTTTGCAGGCAGCTGTTCATTTATGAAGCCTCTGGCACCAGTCACCTAGGCTTGGCTTTTTTGAAAATCAAATGATTGATGCTTTATTTAATCTTGAGTTTTCATATCATGGTATAAATGCCTGTTTCTAACTGGATCTTAAAACAGGCTGCAGGCTGAGAGATTTGAAGGACACTGAACAGTTTCAACACTGAATTTTCTTTACATTGATCACTCAACAAGTCTAGAATTAGATATATAACCTAAAGGAATTTGTAAGAATCTTCTGTAAGATTGGAATAGCATACAGAGGTTACCATGAGTCACCAATTACTGAAATATGAGTTTATTTTGATGGAATAGTAGTTTACCTTAAAAGTCTGAAAATTCATAAATGATAAGACATGTATGCTTTGATAAGTGCAAGTTTGGAATATATACTATGCATATGGAAAATAAGGTAGGCAATATGAGACCCTTTGAAATGAATAGGTCATAACAGGGTTCATATAAGGAAACGTATTTTTTTCCTATTTTGCACAGAGAAAGATTTGACAAGGGAAAAGAACATTCTTCAGTTATTTTTTTCATCAGTTAATTCATGAGTTATTCATATGTACATGACCTGTGGATAAGGCGAGGGAAGAAACAAGGAGGAGATACTCTTTTGCTACGTGACTGTAGGACACAGAAATAGATGAAACACATAACTAAGGAGTTAAGGTAGGATAGACTCGAGGGTAGTCTACAATAGAGGACATGTTTATATTGAAGTGGGGACAGGAAGTGGGAGGAAATGAAGGACTCTATAGTGCCACCTCTCAACACTATCTTCAATCTAAACTGGGAGGCATATGGCCCTTAACCCATCTTGTGGATTGAGCATAATTAGCTACTTTTGTCCAGTTATAAAGAAGTAGCTTCTAAAATGTGAAAGCATTTCAGCACATCAATGCCACCTCCATTGCTGATTTGCTTTAGCTAGGACTTTGGGGGAAACCCTGCTATCTCTGTATTTGCTCAGATTTCGACTTAAGTAATGAAAATGAAATTTGTGATTTCTTTTCGCAATAACCACAAATACAAACAGTACAGTTGTAATGAAAATAACCAGAGTAATACAGAATTCAGGGTTTTGTTTTACTTTCATTTATACTCCCTCCATGAGTTGTAGATGGAAACAGCTAATTTTTTTTTTTTTTTTTACTATCTTTGGCTAAATTTTATCGACTAACACTATTTTGTGAAAAGGAAAATCCCCCCATCATCTCATCTCAATTTGTTTCCTTTAGTAGTGTGAACACTAGTCAAATTGGGTGACTATGGGGGTTGTGCTGATTTGAGGGGTAATCTGTATGTCAGAGTTTATTCTCTACCAAGAGGATACTGGTAGCCATGATGCCTCCTCATCTTAGATGGGAAAAGAACAAACATTAAGTGAGGATAAACAATGAGGAGTCCATTTAAAATACATAACCTGAGCAAATGAAAATTGGAAGTAGGACCTGAGACCTATGTCCCTTTTGGAAATTGGTGACTTCTAACCGCTTCTGTAAGGTTCCCGGCTGTCGCCAGCTCAGCAAGAGTTGGCTTGACTCCCAGACACAAAGCAGAGTCCATCTGTTCGGTCACTGAGCCTGGTAGGTACTTGGAGAATAGGCTGTGGGCATGGGACAGGTTCCAGTAAGGATTGGGTTGTCTCAAAATATTAACAACGCATTGTCAGTCCTGAATCACATAAGTGAGTCATGGACTACACCATGGTTTCCCTCCCTAAGATTTTAGTTTGTACACAAGGGTGTTTTAAAGGGCTCTTCCCCATTGTAAGGCTGAGAAATTTAGCTTAGCAGAGTGCTTACCTTTGAGAGGAGTTCCAAATAGATCTTTACCAATAATGACAGCACTCGTGCTTTAAAAAACATTTCTGTACATTAAGTTGTATGCTAAGAACTTTCCATTTTCTTACTCTTCCTCTAGTTTTTTTTCTTTTCTTTAAACAAAGTTTACTGAGCTTTCTTTGAAGGCCTAGTGTTGCTCTAAGAGTTCAAGTTTAAATGGTGAGCAGGTGACATCATGTACCTTTGATAATAATAACTGCATATAAATAAACAATGTAAACAATGCATATTCAGATAGTGGTAGATATTATGAAAAGATAAATAAAATGCAATGCTACCATAGTGATGGGGAAGGGAGGGCTACTTTTCGTTGGAAAATTTCTCAATGGGACAGATGCTTAAAATCAGACCTCAGTGGATAAGAATGATATTTCCTTTTAGTAGATCTGTGTAAAGAGTTTCTCTGGAAGATGGATATTTTAAGACATGTTCCAAAGGAGCCAGATTTGTATATGGAATAAAAGAGATAGCATGCTGAGTAAATTGGGAGCATGGATACCTTGGGGGAAGGTTGTAGGGGAGGGAAGAGGCAGGGAGGGAAGCAGAGAAAAATGTAGAGCTCAATAAAAATCAAAAGACATAGCATTTTGAGTAAGTGAAGAGTGGGAGAGAGTAGTACACATAGGAGGCTGAGGTGACCGATACAGGGCCACGTGGAGTCCACACAGGCCACCAAGTAACAGACCTTTTATGTACTATTTTCCAACAGCAAAATGTGACCTATGAGATATATATATATATATATGTATATATATATATATATATATATATATGATATATAGATGCTGTTTGTTTCTCCATCTTTAGAGATGGACTGTTAGAACCAGGTCAAATATCATAACAAACTCACATTTCTGTCAAGTTCAGTGTCTAGATTTAGAGCTGCT
The DNA here is from genome assembly GCF_903992535.2 of Arvicola amphibius. Classification (NCBI taxonomy): domain Eukaryota; kingdom Metazoa; phylum Chordata; class Mammalia; order Rodentia; family Cricetidae; genus Arvicola; species Arvicola amphibius. Next base: position 77,329,166 of record NC_052050.1, read on the forward strand.
TGGCCCCAGAGCTTGCCCCAGTAATCTCAACAAAAGTCTAGACATTCTCAACAACACCTTAAAACCATCCTTGTTCATACTTCCAACCATTCATCAACCCATGTTCATCCCCAGCAAAGAACAATGTGTGCCAGCCATTGTCTGGAAGTCAGAGTCAAACAGAACTATTCTAAAATCTGGGAAAAAATATCTTTAATTTGTCATTGTTTCAGTTTTCTTATCAATAACACAAGACTAATAATTGTATTTTTCTTCCTACTTATTAAAGTATTAACAGAATAAAATAAAATTATGGCTATCTATGGAAAATGATCAATGAATTCTCATCTGAAAACCCACATTCCACACACACAGCACATGTATTTACTCACCATGGTCCTTTCTTTTCTGTTTCCTTTCCATTGTTGCCTAGGTTTTGGTCATCTACTGTGACCACCTAGACATCCCGAGTAAAGCTTTGAAGATAGACTCGAGGATGCTGCACTTGGGCCTGGTACTCTGTGAGTCTGATGGAAACAGAGTTCAGGTCACTTAACTAGACCATAACCTGAGATATAAGAGGACTCTGTACCAGCCATGCGATGCAAAGCTACATTCACTATATTTGACATGTTAGTATTAAATTGTACTTTGGGCCTTTTGATGATATTTTGATGGAATTACAACCCGAGTTTGAATGCTCATAAATCTTGACTCGACTCAACACTGCTTATCTTCACATTATCTTACTTCATAATGTTCTTATATTTTATTACTTTTTTTACTCTATTTCCCCTTTATTTTAAAATGCTAAGACAGTGTTTAAACTACAGATATGTAATGAGTTTTAGATATACTTTATGTAAACGTTTAATTTATAAACCAGGTCCAAAGAGAGAGTAACAACAACGAGTAAAGCAGACCCATGATAAAAAGCTCTAACAAAGGTTATTCAAATTTGTGAAACAATTATTTTCTACTTAACATTTGCAGATCGCAGTTGACTACAGGGAGATGAAAGAGAGAAGGAAACTGAATGAGGAAAGAGTACTAAATGAACTGTAAATGATATTGAAAGCAAAATGTATAATAACTCAGCACTCTATCATGACAAGGTCTAGCTTGATTCACATGAATAGGTTCGATTCTTAATAGTTAACGAAAAATGTTGAAACATCAATTCAGGTCTTCCACGGACTTTTCAATTTTAATATGTAAAATGGCAAACTCATTATCTTTCCTCCAAACCTGCCCCTTCAACAGACTTATTTATTTTCCTAGCTGCCAATACTGGGGAAGCTGGAGGTTCAATTTTCTTTTTTATTGTTCCCATGGCCTATATTGGCAAACAAATTGACTTTTATCTTCAAAGCATTCAAGACAGGACTTCTCAACACCTCTGCTGCCACTACCCTGAACTAAAGCATCATCGACACTCGCTTGAGGTGTTACGAGAGTCTCTTAACTGCTTTCTTCATTCCTCCTCTTCCATCCCAAGTTCATTTTCAACAAAGAAAACTGAGAATACTGCCAAGGTTATCTACGGTAGGCTGCATGATGATCCGCTAAATATTTGTGTAATCTAATTCTGAGATTTAGGATGTTACCATATATAGCAGAAGAAATTTTCAGATGTGATCAAATTAAGGATCTTGAGATGAAGGGATTATCCTGGTTTACCCAGACACTACCGACATAAAACCACAACAACCCTTGTAAGAGGGATGTTGGAGGAGTCTCAGACAGAGGAAAGGGAGATGTGCTGATGGCAAGAAAGTTTGGAATGACACTCTGTAAAGGTGGAGGTAGTAAGAATAAGCAAATACAGGCAGTAAAGGCAAAGACATAGAGTGTCTTCTCATACCTCTAGGATGAACCAGCCTTGTTTGCCCCTAGACTATGTATCTTGACCCTATAGTCCAGCAAAGCCAGTTCTGGATTTCTGACTGTCAGAAGTTTAGGGAAACAGATTTGTGTTGGATGGAACAGCTAAACCTGGGACGATGATAACAAATGTGTAGTAACAGCAAAAGGAAAGAAGGATTCACCTTCATCCCTGTTCATCCTGAGTAAACCTAGCCATCACTGCCACCCCTTGCAATGAATGTTTTGAAATCCACTTTGTAACTCAGGTATTGCTATGGTCTGATCTCTCATCACTCTCCCAGTTGTTTGTTCTTTTCCAGCCACTTTGGCCGTATGCTGCCTACCGACACCTAATCACGTTTCCTGTTCTTTTGACCTTTATACACTTTGGATCTTCAGTGTTGCTCTCCCCAGCAGCTACATCATTGGGACTTTCTTCCCTTAGATGCTCCTTGATTGTCACCTTCTCAGCGTTGACTTTCCTGACCATCTAACCAAAGATAAGAATTCATCTCCTCTTCCCCCTCCATTCCCTAGTCGACTGGCTTGCCTTATTGAGTTCTGAAGAACTTGTCATCTGATAAACTATAGGCTTTATTATGAGAAAGTAATATCCATTTTGCCCTTCTTTGCACATCCCTAGGTGCCTCTAACTATGAGAAGCTCTAAATACAGTGGGGGATTAAAACATTTTGTCTAATGGAAGGCTTTGCAGGCAAATGAGCTGGGAACCCAGTGCAGCATTAAGCATGATTTTTGAGGAGAGAGAGAGAGGGAGCGAGAGAGAGTGGGAGAGAGAGAGAGAGAGAGAGAGAGAGAGAGAGAGAGAGAGAGAGAGAGAGAGAGAGAGAAAACTACACTCCAAGGGAAGAAGGGAAGTTTGAGAACAAGACAAGAAAGTGACAGTCCTGCCAAGAGCAAGTCCTGATTTGACTTTCCGTCCACAGTCTATATGGTTGAAGATGGGTTAAAGGAGGGGCCATCCAGTAGGTGTCATCGCAAATAATTGTGCCACTGACCTCTGACCATCATATTAGCAATACCCTCTACTTTCTGCAAACGCTAAATAAAGGGTACTCAGAGGGAAAAATTAAAATTTCTTTTCCCTTATAAACAGTTGCTTTTAAAGACTTACAAAACGTCTCAAGAAAGCAGTTTAGTAGGGAACTCACACATTTTCATTTTTTTCCTCAATGACAGACAATGATCCATGAGTAGAACTGGGCTTCCTTTTAAGTATCAGTATGTATTCAATGCAAGTGAAAAGGTCATTAGCAGTCATCTATCAGTGATGACATGGTCTACTGTACTATATATATATATATACACACACACACATGTGGTACTGTAAAAACATGCCAGGAGAATTAATGTCCTTGGTTCTCAAACCAAGGGAAGGATTCAAATAAAAAGCCTGACTATAGCAGCTGCAGGGAACTAGCAAACACAGCAGCATCTTGGTCCATTCTAACTGGTACTAGGAGCTCAGAGAGTTCATTGGGAAGCAGTAGGAAGAAGTGGTTTGCTATGGAATTCACATTGCTGAATTTGTGCACAGGACATGTGTCACAATCTTGTTCCCAGAGAGTTTTAGAAAACATTGAGAGAGCAAGGTTAGTAAGATGAAACACTGGAAAATCAGAGCACTGGGTATTTTCCATCCCTTTCCTTACATTGTCTTCCCTGTCTAAATTTCCACTTTAGAAACCCAGGGGGCAAGGAAGAAAGAGGTTAAAGGATGCAGTTAAGATCCAGAACATCAAGAGGTTGTAGGCTTCAGACTTCTCTGGTTACTGTTAGGGACATTGCCTATGCCACAGTGAAGTACAGGCTCTTGGAACAGTCTGGGTGTGTGAAATCGACTGTGGATGAATGAAGTCTCATTTTCCTCATCTTGATCTATTGTTTCTTAACACATGGGTTATTAATCAGAAAACTCTCTCTTGTCATTCCACATGACACTTACTGATAAGAATACATAACAGAAAAAAAATCAGTGCTCAGGAAAGCCCCCTACCTCTCCCTTAGTCTAGTTGTGTGTCCAGTCTTTTGGCATTGGGATAAGACATTTTCATTTACAACGTTCATGTTTGAGACAACACAACTGAATTTTTAAAACCCTTATAGAAAGCTATCATAATGTTTTAAGTAAATTTGTGACTTTTTTTGTAGGACCAAAATTATTTCTATCCTAGACTGCATGTGGTTTGTAGGCTGCGGGTTCTACATACCTGTTGTACCACTCAATCTGCTGTGTTCTTGAACTTGGCTTTGAAACAGCCTCCCCTGGAGACCTGCTGATCATGTTAAAAATATGGGTCTGATGTGTAACAGATGAAGATTTTACAAAACACATGTTCAGAGAAGTGGGGGGCCTCTGCTTAAATGGAATCCACACAGGCTCCTGGCTTGTTTCAGATAAAAGGATTTAGGCTTAAGATCACCTGGAAGGTCATGTGAGTTATATGAGGCTATAACCTTATAGCTTTGCATCACCTTCTAGGTTTTTCAAGTTCCTTTTGTTCATGGAGTGTTCTTCCACAGCTCTTTCTGTGATCTTTTGGGGGTGAAGCCCCTTCTGGACTCACAAGTACAGTGTATTATCCTTCTCGCTGATTCATCTTTCCGTGCTGAAATGGTCTTGTGGCTAATCCTGGCAGCTGGTCCCATGTGGTGCTGCTCTTGGTACTCACAGAGATTCTCATCTTGAATCTCTTCCTGCAGCTTTTACCCCTGGTGGTGAAGGTAATATTTGCCAGGTGACACCAAGTAGAACAGATGGCATCTTTTTCTTTTCTTTGACTCGTATTTCAAGTCAGGTCTTGTTGCTGTGATGTCATAAGTCACTCCTTCTGAACGATAAACTTCACTTGCATATAATTCCCAGATTTTGATCTACACTGGGAAATTTTAATTTATATGCAATTTAAATTTCATATGGCAAATTCTAAAATTGTGTGAAAAAACACATTAAAACAAATAAACACCTCAAACATCTCTTATATTTCAAGCTTTCCTATTGATAACATTTCTGTTGTTTTTTCTTTTGGAACTGAAGATTAAATTGAACCCAGGGCCCCAACAATGCTCACAAGCTCTACATATAGAAATTGAACTAAATACCTAGATCTTTAACACGTATTCTTCCACACCCACCCACATACACATTTCTGTCTGTATTTCTGGCTATATCTGTTTCTAATATCTAAATATCTATTATCTATCTATCACCTATCAATATATGTATCTATCTTTTATCTATTGAATCTATCTATCTATCATCTATCTATCTATCATCTATCATCTATCTATCTATCTATCTATCTATCTATCTATCTATCTATCTATTATATTTTTTTTACAATTCTCACAATAGGTGTAAGACTACTTTACAAGGAGCTTTTATTTATTATATTATTTTGTGTGTAGAACCGCCTTGCCTGCATATGTGTTTGTGTACCACACACATGCCTACTGCACACTAAAGTCAGAAGAAGGTGTAAGTTCGCCTGGGACTGGAGCTGTGGATGGTTGTAGCCATCATGTGTGTTCTAGGGATTGACTCTGCAAGAGCTGCAAGTAGACGTGACTGCTGAGCTAACTCTTCAGTCTCACCTTTTAACTTTTCCTTTCCTTTCTAATTTTTCTTAACAATATACCTTGTAGCCAGCATCACAAAAATGTATGTATAAATGTACCATGGTTTACTTTATCAGGCCCTTACAGATGGATGTTTAAGTTATTCCTGGTATCACAACTTATGCTAATACAAGCCTTAATGTAAACAGCAGCTTTGTATTTGGCACACTTCTGAATAGATTCAATATTTTAAGACCACCTTCTCCTTCCCACAACCCCTAGTAATTTTTCTCTCTTATTTTGCTTTATTTCTTTCATACCATTTAATGTTGTCTGATATCACTCATTTATATCTACTCAAATGCAATTCTTTTCAGATGAGAATATTCTAGGAATAGACAGTATCATCTTATTCATTTCTGTGGTACCAACACTGAGAAGAGTGCAGGTACTGATTGAATATTTGTTGATACTTTCATAAATGACCCTCTGTCTTCTCAATAGAGCAGCTTTGGATCAATGCGGCTGAAAATTGTAACACATAGTAGTTTAATTAGGATGTCACAAGCAGATGTCTAGAGAAAAGGCAGATCACAGGCATTTGGGGATCAGAGCTTTATTACTGTCACCAGGAGGCAAGTTCTGTCCTCCTTAGAATAGGCTTCATTTCATAGAGAGACCCCTGAGAGAGATCTCTGTTTTAATTTTAGGGATAGTGAGTTCTTTAGCAGAAGTCCCCAGAGTACTGTCTTCTCATGTACAATAGCTGGGTAGGTGACATGTATATGTCAGATCGGTTGATAACAGGGATCATGACAGTTTTTTGACCTGGCTTAGAATGATTTCCTTGAATGAAATTAATGTTGTGGATCTTCTATAATGGCCAACTAATACTCAAAACACTAATCTTGGGTTTCTGGGTTTTAATATGAACATTGGGCAAAGTAAAGGTTTCAGTGAAACCATGAAAAGGAGATAAAGAGTTGGAGGCCCTGGGGCTGTAAGGGGGCTACACTATGCTGCAACTGATGGCCATTATCAGTGTCATAGGAAGAGATCCATAATTTTTGACTATTCTGAGGATAATTTTACTTGCTTATAATGGGTTTAGATTTAAACATGACTAACAGTAGTGGTTTGTTCTATGGTAATGCATATGCTGTTGCTGGAATAGTATCTAACAGCTGCCAGAAACTAGAGCTAAGAAGACTTCTGGGAAATTATACAGGCTTGGCATCCTCTCAAGCCAAGGCAGGTAGTTGAAATGTGATATTCCATTGACTCTGTTTTCAAAATCTTTCAGAATGAAATTAAGCTCTCTGTCTCAACTCTGAATAATTTAGTTAATGCCCCTGCCTTGCTACTGCCCAGTGTTTTGCTCTTCTCTCTTGTCTCCTATCTCCATATAGCAATAAAAGAACTTAAAATGAAAATTCTGATGTCATTAACTTTCATTATCACATGTGTTAGTTCAGTTTCTGTTGCTCCGGAGATACATCATCTTAGAAGAATGGTTTATTTTGACTCACAGCTTTAGAGAACTCAGTCTATGGTTGGCTGACTATGTTGTTAATAGGCTTGTGGTAAAGATAGTGCATCACGGTGGAATGCATGGAAGAAGAAGGTACTTACCTCATGGTAGCAAGGAGAACAAGAGGAAACTATCAAGACCCATAATGGGTCTCAATAATCCATTTAATAGCATTTTATCAACATCCTAACATCCAGCACCCCATAAAGATTCTGTCACCTTCCAAGTTGACAAGTTGATAAGATCAAGTCTGTAACACATGAGCTTTTGTGGGTCTCGTACCCAAGTTATAACACCTTGCTAAAGTATAGTGTAGTCTTGTTACCTTCATGCCTATGACCACTCTGCATGCCATGGCCCTAATCTTTCTTTATCCTTCTTTCTCCTTAAGCATGCCAAACTGTAACCATTAAGGTCTTTGAACTTGACCTTAAGTTTGTCACATGATTGTATCCCCATGTTATATCTTCCAAATATCTTCCTTGAGCAGTACAGCTAACATAAACAACATTTGAGCATTAACTAATATTTTATTTTAAAGTTTCCATATTTTACATTATATAGAAAGATGTTTCATTCAACTTAAGGGTGCTTAATTAATATTTGTTGACAACAATGCCACATGCCATTGTTTTTCTTATGTCTATGTATGTGGTTTTATATATATATAAACCATATGAGCAGTCAGGTTAGCTTGCTTTGGAGATGAGTGTTTCCACTTTTAGAGGACTGTTGTTACATGGAACAGCCTTACCCATCCAAAACTTATGTGGACTTGGGGGATCTAAACTCCAGTCCTTGTGCTTGTGCAGTGAACCCTTTTCCCAACGAGATATTTCCCAGACCCCCAAATTCTATTGTATCAGCCTCTTTTGCATAGGATACTTGCAACATATGTTGTAGATAAAGACCCAGAAATAAAATGACTTCATGGCAAACCCGTATGGTGTGAGGACAAAAAAGTGAGTGGGGATAGGCTTTCATCAAATCTAGGAAGTGCTGTTGTGTGGGAGAAGGGCTCTGAGGTTAAGTCACATCGCGTTAGCAGGATCGGAAGGTGGGAATTAGAAGACTTGACACAAATGCACACAGCCACAAAAATGAGAATCCCAAAATTGAGGGATCAATTTCTCCTTCTTTTAAAAGCAGCAATTCTCACTGAGAGGCGTTCTAAGATAGTCTGTAAAATAAAGGCCAGAAGAGAGAGGTCAGCGGAAGGGAGAAGGAAAGGACACTGTCTTACAGGATCAGAGAAGAGATTTCTCAGGGCAAATATAATGATGGGACCGATGTGAATGGGAGAAAAGGATTGAGAAGGAAAAAGTTTTAGTAATTTTTGCTTTGAACATTTTATTTTTGTCTCTTTTGTGCTGTGTAGTGGAAAATGGAATATCTCAATATATTTGCGTATTGACTATACTTTTTGAATATGAAGTGCTCTGAGGTCAAACCTTTATATAAATCATGTTAAAATCGTAAGTTTAAAAGAATTGATTGAAAATGAGGTTAACTGCCTGATGAGAAAAATTAATAGTATACCACTCAAATTTAGCATTCAGTTTACTTTTCCCCGCCTAGCTAAGTTTTGCCCTTCTACAGGTCCAAAATGGTTTCTTTATTAACCAATGGTATTCACAGCATATAGAGGAGAATCTCACATCACCTCCCTTTTCTGTTTAAATAAAAAGGAATTTTTAGCTTGAAAAACAATACAGAGGGTGTTATGAAAGCAAAAGCTCATGACTCTCTTCTCCCCAGCATAGCTGTGATCTGAATGGTGGCAACTTCTGACACCTGATTTCCCCACTGGGTTGAGAAGAGCCTGGAACTGTGAGCCCAAACAAATCCTTCCTTCCTTAAGTAACTGTTGCCAGTTTTACTTTTAATCATAGAAACAGGAAGAGTAACCAAGACAGGAAGAAAGGAACAGACGAGAGTAGAAATGCTGTTTGGTGAGGTGAAGACCAGGGTGTGGATGTACTGTCAGGAATTCTCAGCAGGCTCACTCCAGCTCTGAGATCTTGGAGATGCCGAAACTGCCAGTGAGAATCTCACACTTACTTCCTTATACTCTTCGTAGATGGTCTGAATCTTTGATCATCAATGACACACATTGCTCTCCGGGGGTTCTTTCTCCCACTGTCATCCTTCCTTGTCTTCCACTAGTTTTGGGCTACTTCAGACTCTTCTTTATGGCTCTGTGTTTGCTATCCTTCAGTCTGCTCACATTTTTGCTTCCCGGAATGCGTTCTTCCATTCTCAGACTTTCAGAACCTCCTCCCAACCCCTGTCAAATGCCACTTTCTTCCTTCATCTCTCCATCGCTTCTTCCTTGTCTGAATAACTATTTTTTGTTTTTATTGAAGAACACACTAAAAAGCGATGCAACTTTTCACTCCCCAATTCCTCCAGAGTTCTGTGATCTAAGGCTTATGACTTGTTTGAGGAATCTTATTTGACTTATAATTCACACATCCTGACCGTTGAGTTGATTTTTTTTCCTGTCAACTTGACAGAAGCCTGAGTCATTTAAGAAGTGGGAATCTTAACTGAGAAAATGCCCCCATAAGATTGGTTGTAGGCAAATCTCTGGGCTATTTCCTTAATCAGTGACTCACGCAATTGATGCGATCCATCTGGTGCCACCTGCCTTTTTTTTTTTTTTTTTTTTTTTTTTTTTGGTTCAGGTTCTTACTGTAGAGAAAAATTTTCTGATACATACCTTTCTCTCTGAGGAAAAAAAGCATACTGTATACTCTCTAACTCCTTTCTCAGTCCCTGAAGGAAATGGAAATATGACTCCTTAAAATGAGAACTGTTGAACTAAAGACAGATATTCTCTGCTTGGTGGCAGGACAGAAATTCATGGGGAACAATGGTTTTTGCACATTTCTCTCCACTTTCTAATCTAAGGACAGAGCCAAAAATGATCATTTCACTAATCTGTTCAGTGAGAGGTATCAGCGGGCCAAGGAAACTTGGGAACAGATTTTACTGCCTTTTCAGTTTTCCCATCTCTTGCAAAGCCTGGTGCTACCCTCCCCTTGATCTTGTCACTGGCCTGAGATTTATGATATTTTGCTGAAGTAAACCTGAGTTCTAAGCCATTGCTTTCTGAGAGCTGATTTCCAGTGAGAGATGATTAAACCTGCTAGTTTTTCCTTTGTTAATCTGCCTTGGGATTCAGGACTATGCTTCAGTTATGAACTTAGAAGAGTTAATGGGATAAAATTCATTTTTTCTCTCCTTCATACCCATCTCCAAGATTATATACTGACTTAATCTTAGTGTTCAAAGCTAGGAACATCCTAAATAAGTCAGGGAGATTCATCGGTAGACTTAGTGGTTGGGAGCCAAAGGATGTGAGAATTAGAAGGGAACAAATGAGTTCCCCCAAGTCCATGAATCTCAAATATTTCAAGGTCTTATGCAATTGTGACAATTTCAAGGCCCCCCAAAGATTTCAGTCAATAGCTATCACATTCTCAGTTAGAAAAATAAGGTACAATATTTCAAATTTATTTTTAAATGGTATTAATAAGTTCATCATGTATTCATACAGAAAAAGAAAACTCAACATACTTCATGCAGTCATGGTGAACTCCATTTTCCACTCAAGCAAACAGAAGAGTGAAAAAGGTAATTGATTTCACAGTATTGCTTTAGAAATAATTTTAACTTTTTAGACCTCCAAAATGGGTCTAGAATTTCTAAAGCAATTGGTTAGACAAGGATGTTGCGAATGTGTGTGGATGTGTGTGTGTGTGTGTGTGTGTGTGTGTGTGTGTGTGTGCATGTGTATGCCTAGTGTCTTGGAGGCTGTGTTGATCTCTTGGAGTTACTCTCACTCATAGAGGGCTACTGAAACCCTCACGGCTTGGCAGGTATCTGCCTCCCTTGCCTCAGGGCAGGCCAGTGAAGTTGCCATTCTGCTTTTAGGTCTCCCTAAGTGATCTGCAGAGGTCTTTCTTTCTTGTGTGACATTGTTCAGTCCTCCCCACACAATACAAAGACTGGGTCCTAAGTCTTCACCCCTCGGGCAATATTCCAATTCCTTTGAAATATTAGGTCTCTTCATGGATAATTCCAAGGCTCTGATATGTTACAGTATTGATTTATACTGACCCAGTCTTCTAGAAATAGCCCCTTTCTTCCATGTTGGACACTTCCAAGTTTGAGTTATCCTTCCTCCCTCTGGTGGTGTGATTGCCTTGCTATCTGTCCTTCAGCCTTCATGGTCTATGTGGAATCTGACAGAGAGGCCCATGCATTCTGCCACAAGGGCTCTCTACATTGTTTCTGGCTAGGGTCTTGAAACTGTTGTGGTGATCTCATCATAGGGTTCCAGATCTCATCATATTTAAGATGATTGTTGGTGCTTAGGTTTTTCCTTTTCCAGAACATTTCCTTTCTTTCCCTTTCTCTCCCAGGTCCTGCTTTTCTTTTTGTTTTTCTCTTACATTGTGTAGGATAATGTGTTCAATTTAGCATCCACTACTTTCTATGTCCCCTTGGGTATCCTTATCATGGGAAGGAATATGGTAGGTCATGACAAACTCACTTCTATTTTGTTTTCTTTTACCACAAATTAAGGGTAGGAATTTCTTTTTCTTTTTGTTTTTTTGAAACAGGGTTTCTCTGTGTATCTTTGGCTGTCCTGGAACTCACTCTAGAGACCACGCTGGCCTTGAACTCACAGAGATCGACCTGTCTCTGCCTCCCTGAATGCTGGGCTTAAAGACACGAGCCACTGCCACCCAACTAAGGATAGGAATGTTAGACCCTTTGACTCTACTACTTCCAATGTGGCCTCAAACACCTTCATTCTAGCAAACCAACTTCTTGTAGAGCAGTATCATCCTCCCTGCTGGGTTCAGGAAGCAGAACAATTTTCAATGTTATTTTTAATCATGTAACACTCAGGGAGATAATGATATTGATTAAAATGTGAGCCTGAGGAAGGTATTTCTCTTTGGGAGGGATGCATGGGTGGGTGGATAGGGGATGTGTTTTGCTTCACAGATCCACTAGATGGCGGTTTACTAAAATGCTCCTGCTATTGTGGTCACTAAAGAAATGATTTAGTATTATTCTTAAAAGGTCAGTATTAAGCTCCATGAAAATGGAAATGTTCATATCTTTATAGCTAATTATGGAGGACTATTCTGCAACAAGAATTTACCATATTTTCAAATAATAAAATGTACAAGTCTATATTGTCAAATTGAGAAACAAGATTTGAGACAAAATTTAGATCTGTGCTTTGATTCCAATTTGTTGTGTGATCTCTTCCAAGTCCTGTCATCTCTTTGGGTAGACTTCCTTCTTTTTACATAAAAGGAAGCATGAAGTTGTCTCTAAGGCCTTTTCACTTCTGATATTTAATTCATTACTGCATTTAAGTAACAAATGGAGAATAAAGATAAAATTAAACTGTGGGCTGGCTTATAAATGTTTTATGATGACTATGGCTGTGATTTTAAGACATTCTGATTTTTGAATGTTGAGGGGAAGCCTTTAGAAGATGTGTACTCATGCTGAGTTTCATAATCCTTTATTTCAAGCTAGACAGCTTCAGGTGTTGACAACCTCTTGTCTGCCCCTTACAGCCACTGTGGAATGAGTTCCTTTGAAAGCTGCAGAAACTCATCTAGGGAGCAGAGTATGTCTTCACAGATAATTATCAGCACATTAGCCGGGGGAAGCGCACCCAGCTTCTTTGTTCAGTTTTGCAAAAGAAACCTTTGCTACCATTTCATTTTTCAGATTGCTTTTATCTGAATTATAAGAATCCCACTGGAGAGAGGCTTATCATATTTTATCATGCTATAGACATTTCCCACATATTTCTATTGAAAATAAAAAGACTTGATCAAGAAGAAGAAAAAGAAGAATGAGGGAGGAGAGAGGAGAGAAGAAGAAGAAGAAGAAGAAGAAGAAGAAGAAGAAGAAGAAGAAGAAGAAGAAGAAGAAGAAGAAGAAGAAGAAGAAGAAACATGTGCAGAACATAAGATCTGCACAGGTTCAAACCAGACAGAAATCCCAACACTGAGAAGAGGAACAGGAAACAAATCCCACTCCTAATCACAAAGCTATTTGCAGTTGCTACTTGATGGAAAAGGCAAAATCAATTTTATCCAATGAAGAATAACTGGCTTTGTCTACCACACTCCGGGACAGATCCCTTCTCAGGAGTAGTTGTCCAACACAAAGTGGATTCCAGGTTTGTTTGTTTTGTGCGTTTTTGTTTTATTTTGATTATTTTTGTTTTTTATTTGTTTGTTTTAATTTTTATTTTGTTTGGTATTATTTGGAGAGAAAGAGAGAGATAGATTATGAAGTTTGATAGATAGGGAGATGGGGGTGTGTGGGGAGAGTTGGGTAGTAGAAGACATGATAAAAATATACTGAATGATAAAAAGAATTTAAAAAGTTAAAAAAACAAATCACCTTCTCGCTGTCCTGTAGTCATATGACCTTTTGTAGTTTTTAGATGAGTCATGATGTCTGCTTTCCCAGATTTCTCTTTCATGTTCTTCCCATTGCCTAACTATTAATGCTCCAGCCTACATCTGATACCTTTCTCTCTGTTCAGATTTTTCTGGCTCCATGGTTTCCAGTTCTTACTTCTTCATTGGAAAGTGCTTCCCCATGACCTGAGTTAGAGTTTCTTCCCTCTTTCACACTATGTTTTGATATACTTCTGTTTAAATACTATTTTTGTCATTGCTGATTTTAATGACTTCTACAAGTAGGACTAACAATACTCCTGCCATTTGCCAATGAATGAATGAATGAATGAATGAATGAATCAAGTTGAATAGATGTTTGAATGAATATTCAAGGCAATATAGAAAGGAGTTTTCCGTCTCATCGGCTCATTCGTTGGCTCATTCGCTAGACATTATACAAAAGTCTGTCAAGCCTCAATTCCTGGTGTATACAATCAGGGACCTAGGATTTAATCTAACGGAAGCTTGGTCATTTGACCATTTAAAGCAGGTGGGAAGATGTCTTGGAAGAATTGTGGAGAACAGTAACAATGCAGACCTTGTCTTTGCCAAGCCTTTTTATCTACAGCCTTTCACATCTCCTTAGTGTACCCATCATGCTCTGTACTAATACATCACAATGGCCTTAAGCTGCCAGGTCAGCTGTAGTTAAACTAGCATGGCTTTTCCATCCTGCTGCAGGTACAGTGATTTCTAGGCTCCGGGTTTTCAATTTCCAGAAGAACTGCAAGGACTCATGGGATTAGTAGCAGAATCGAATCAGTTTGTTTATCATGAAGTGTGGGGTCTGGTCTGACAATTCTCTCCCACAAAGTAAAACTTTTTTAAAAAAAAAATTACATATGAGGGTGTGGATACATTTCCTTACAATCTTTACAGTTCCCAGAAGCCTGCCTTGTTTCCCCAAGTTTGCCTGTTCAGTTGTTATTTTTCTGTACATATTTTCTCTACTTGCTATTTTTGCTGTGTAACTACAGTATAACAAATGTTGTCACTTATATATTACACTCTTACTTAGTTAGTTGAGGGGTTCATCTTCATGTATGGGGAGGTTTAAATGCTCATGTGTAGTCTTCCTAAAGAGGTCCTTGAATATAAGAATTCATGTATTTCCTTTTATCCCACGTTCTGTGGCACAGCTTGGTGTTCAACAGACATTGTGGAAGGTCATTGTTTTGAACTAACATCCTGCATTGAGTACCAAAACAACAACAACAACAACAACAACAACAACAACAACAGAACAAAAATCAAAATACAGCTGCCCATGCTGTATTTTGAAGTGAAAGAGAGTTGTTGACATGGCAAGCAATCAGGAGACAGCTAACTGCAAATTTTCCCAAACAGAGCACTTTCAATTGGCATCATAACATGTTTTCTTTGCCTTCATTCTTCCACATCCAAGGTCATCTGGAGTCACCTGTGCTAACTCACCAGTTATTTCTATACTACCATTGTCCCCACCTTTCAAGGTTCTACATTTGAAAAGATTACTCTGTTCCCCTTTAATTTCTTCTCTTGTTTGAATGTCTTTTACATCTACAAAGCCAACTTTTCCCACTCAACTCATAGGGAACTTTTTTCTAATCTGCAGAATGAAGCATTACCCGAACCTCTAGTAAAACCAATCTACATTTTTTAAACTAAATTGCATTGCTAGGTACAGATGCTGAGATGAGGTTTGGTTTGTGAAGTATTTGGGATCTGAGAGCATGGGAGTGAGGTGAGAGAAGGATTAGGCAAATGGAGAAGCTGAACTGGGATACAGGCTTAAAAAAGTTTAAGCCACTTCCGGCATAAAGTTGTTTCTGCTGCCTTGATTAGTCATTATACATGAGGTTACCCAGAAGGGCATGCATGTCCCTGGGTAGTTTTCACCTTGGATGCCTGCTGGTAGCAGGAGAACTCCTTTCATGGAAGAGAATTTAGGTGGCATAAATTCTTGCCCACCATAAAAAGATGATACCCTCTAAAGAAAGGCACATGAAATTAAAGTTTATTGAATATTTACAGGACAGAATCTTATTGGCTAGACCTATTTGCTAAACTGAAAGACCAACCATGAACACAGACTCTCTTTAATAAAAAACTGATGATATTTTGTAATACGGCACGAGCAAAGCAATTTTTTAAAATAAAGATGCTTCGTGCATACATAGAAAAATACATTTTCAAAGTCAATCCTGGCTTCTTTCTTTTCATAGATACTTTTAATTTGATGATAATAGAAATTCCTACCGCTCAACAGCAAAACCAAGTGTTCTTTTCCTTAATTTTTAAGTTATCTACCAAAATATGCAACAGACTCTGAATCATTAAAATATGAGTTAGCAAGATATTACTCCTTACTGAATGTCTACAACATACCATGTGTCTTACAAATCTGTTTATTGAGAGCCTGTTTGGAGGTTCTAGCAGGGGATCGCTACCTCTCATGTACTCTTAAAAAGATGGGACCTCCTCAATCCTGGGAGGGCCCTCCTCTGTTGGGGGAATGTGGTCTTTTTTTCACTGGGCACACAGCATCATGGGGAATGCACATGAAACAGTGAGGGCAGGATGAAACATCTCCATAGCCAGCCAAATCAGTTATATCAAGCCAGGCAGTGAGTGCGGCTAATGTCACAGCCAGATTGCCCTCACATCCAGATCTATTCCCTAATGATTATGTGATCATATGCCTGAGCATTATTCTCAGATCACCTCATGTAATCATCCAAACATTACACCACATATTCATTTATTTCCATTCTACAGAGAAACTGAAAATTTACAAATCCATTTGATCGAGGTTACAAATTAGTATATTGCACAATGCAAATTATAATCTAGGCTGCATGCCCTATGTAAATTTAAACTCTTACTAATAATGACTCATTATTGTGAAGACATCTTCTGTTTTTGAAATTTGCCTTCCTTAGACCCTTTAGGCTTCCAGTCCCTCAGCGGTCAGCCCAAAGCTTCAGAGACAGAAATCTATTCTGTATGGAAATAGCAGGGAGGATAAAGAATTTCAAATTCTAGGGGAAAGGAATGACAGGGGCTGGGAAGTCTGCTTGCTTAGTGGAAGAAGTTATGAAATTTCCTTTGACCCATAGTACCTAGGAAAACTTGGTTCAAGATGTTTAGAAGAACAAAACAAGCAATGAAAATTAGAAAACATCATAGACACATCTTATAAACCTTCTTATCAATGTAGTACACACAAACAAAAATGATGAGGGAAATAGATATTGCTCATGAGGATTTTCATGTGATCAGATCTCTTTTATTAATATTTTTATTTTTTGCAAGTAACGCGCGTGTGTGTGTGTGTGTGTGTGTGTGTGTGTGTGTGCAACTGGATATGCACATATGTAGGCCTATGTGTAAAGGCTAGGTGCTGATATGACATGGCTTCCCCAATTGCTCTCTATCATTGTTTTTAGACAGGTTGTCTTATTCAACCCAGAGCTCACTGACTAAATAAATTGGCTGGCTGATCAGAGAGCTCTGGGGTTATGACTATGTACGAACTCATATACTTGGGTTATAGATGCATGTGACCATACCTAGTCTGACTGGGACCGGGCTTCCTACTCCTTTAAAGTCATCCACATGCTTAGCTTTTTCTGAAGAAACAGTGACTGTATGGTGTTCACTTGTCAAATGTCATTCAGAGAACAATGACAAACCTATGTGTGATGAAAAATAAGGTCTTAGGCCTTATTTTTCTTTCCTCCTTGACTGACTCTAGGCGTCACCAGAAGAGGTCAGGGAAATGCTGAAACAAACGCAAACCCGCTCATGTTTGACTCTTTTTCTTGTCCTTCCTTTGAATCTCTTTGATCTGAAGAAACTGAGTGAAAAGTGAAACACATAAATAAGAATCATTTAGAGTGATGATGTGCATAAAGAGGGATCCTTGATCCCATCCACTGAAAAGCCTTGGCATCGTGCATGCTAATCAGTGTATAATGAAGCCACGGCTTTTGGAGAACAGATTCAAGGTGCCAGATTTTCAAATCCCGTAAGTTAGAGAGGTTGTACACCATTGCCCTTTGAAACGGATGATCATCTTCAAACCTGTGACACTTTCTGCAACGTAGTTATGGAATTTTATTTCAAGGAGACTAGAACATTGGTTTAAGATGCAAGCACCTAATTCCAAAGGGAAAGAGTGTTTTTATAGAAAGGGATCTGATACATGAAAGCTGGCTGTCAATGTCATATTAAAACAAAACAAAACAAAACAAATCAAAAATCTAGCTGAGCAGACTTGTCTAGGTCATCTCATTTCCCTGGAAACAGGCATCCTTCTGGTAGGTTTGTAGTCCCTTGGTGTTCTCGGCAATGCACAGGTAGGAGAAACAGAGCCATGCGGGTAAATGTTCTGAGTTCTGTACACTTCCTCCTCTGGACATTTGTCTCCAGATTGGGCGGCACAGAAGAAAAGGTAATAAACACAACCTATCATCACAGAGCTTGCTGGCTAATGAGAAAGATGAATAGAAAGTTCTGGAAAATAAGATAGGTGCCCAAGAGGAATTCTCATGTTTAGGGGAAGAGCCTTACTGTTCCTTAAACTCAGCTACAAAGCAGTCTTGAGATTACTAAGTGAAGCTCTGTTACTAGAACCACCTCTTTACAGTTCATAATTAACTATGAAGAGAAAAGCAAAGATTACTGGGATACAGTCAGGGTGAGGCATGCTATTTCTGTATTTTTCGGCCATCCAGTCATCAAGGCGGATGGGTGATTTCAGGGGCCCTCCATGAACTTCATTTATCAGACTTTTAGTGGGGACTGTCTCACACTGTTGCCTTTCTCTTCAGTGGTTCACCTCTCTTTGAAATCTTCTTTGCTGATAGCCCCTACATTGGCCACTCAGTGTCATTCCACCGATACACATCAAGATGACAATATTTGGTGCCTCCAGCCAATTTAACTTCAGGAGATTCATTAAGAGTTCAGCAGGATCCAGTAAATACTGTATCCTCAGAAAAAGATGTGGTGCATGTCTCCAGCAGAAAACTGTTATGGTTTAAGCCAAAGTTGTTGTGAAGGTGGACACTTACTTGAATCAGAACCTCCAACTTGTTGAAGGGAGGTCGCTTGTTAGTTCCCAGCTGCTCGACAGCTCAGACCCGAAATAATCACACAGAAACTACTATTTGAATCACTGCTTGGCCCATTAGCTCTTGCTTCTTATTTGCTAACTCTTACATATTAATTCAACCCATCTCCATTAATCTGTGCATCACCATGAGGTCGTTGCTTACCAGCAAATTTCAGCGTGTCTGTCTCCGGTGGCGGCTCCATGGCTTCCCCTGACTCCGCCTCCTTTCTTCCAGGATTCAGCTTAGTTTCCCCTGCCTAGCTCGGATTCCCTATAGCTCTGATATAGGCTCCAAGCAGTTCCCTTATTAACCAATGGCATTCACAGCATACAAAGGGGAGTCCCACAACACCAACCAATATATTTTTGTTTCTGCCTTCACTTTTGCCACTGTGCCCATCACTCTCCCGTGTCACTATACTGTAAGCATCTCTCCATGGACATCTGGATCATCTCTTCACCTACTGTAAAGAGGTGAAGGAAGTAGCTCCTGCACAAAATCACTGGGGAGGGCTTTCTTTTCCTGAAAGCTCCACCTAGAAGGGCAGCATCACTGTCCATTTTGAACTTTGGACAAGTGTTCAGAGTAACCCCACACAGACAACAAACCTTAAACAATTCCTTATTCTTAGTTTTACCCCAGCCATACCAAAGCTGACCACGACAGCAAAGGCCTATGTCCCCATACCCCCATACACAACCCAACTCCTGACTTGTATTTGCAGGTCTTGCTGTATTTTGAAAACATTCAGAATGTTATTACTTTCATTGACCTGTTTCGATTCCCAGCCTCCTTCTCAGCTGCTATATTATTCATGTCCAGCATGTGGGAGTTCTGCCATGTCTGGGGTAGACACTCATATTTCTGGCTTTGAATCCATGCTTCACCAGCAAACCAACCTGAGTGGTGACTGACAATGTGAGGAGGGCCTCTTTTATAACCTATGACCATGTTTCCCTCCATCTGACTTTTGCCAGGAACTTCCATCCCCTCTCTCCTTCATGCTTTGCTTCCTCTAATTATCACCCCTATTTTAAGGTGGCAACTAGAATGGAAAAACGTAATTGCTTTATATCCTCTATGCCCCACCCTTAGGCACCACCTATTGTGCCCACGTCACCACCATAAAACAGTCACGCTACATTCACACTTAGCTGTTTGTACCCTGTTTGTTACACATTCCTCAAATACTTTCCAACTTAGGCAAAGAGTAAAACAAATCTTATAGAAGTCTCCTTGCTATCTGCCAGCTGTCTCTCCCTTAGATTTTTACCTTCTGGATCTGATGGAGGAGAGTTATCTGTCTATGTTACTTTCATTGGTTAATTAATAAAGAAAACTGCCTTGGCCCTTTAAGAGAACAGAAAATTAGGTAGGCGGAGTAGACAGAACAGAATTGTGGGAAGAAGGAGTGGGCAGACCCTTCAGGCAGTCGCCATATGCAGTCGCCATGCTTCTCCTCTCTGAGATGGACGCAGGTTAAGACCTCTCCTGGTAAGCCACCCCTCGTGGTGCTATGCAGATCACTAATATGGGTTAAAGGAAGATGTGAGAATTAGCCAAAAAGAGGCTGAAACTATGGGCCAGGCAGTGTTTAAAAGAATACAGTTTCTGTGTAATTATTTTGGGTAAAGCTAGCCGGGTGGCGGGACACAGCCCGCCGCTCCTTTCTACATGGATCTCCCTTGTTTCAACTCATGTTCCCCCTTGCATCAGAAAGAGACTGTCCCTGCCCTTCAAGTTGTCCTAAAATTGCTCACTTTCCGAGATAGATGAGCAAGAAGTCTTGCCTCTGTGAAAAAGGTAGATGGGGTGCCAGCAGCCCGTTGAAAATATCTGGTCTTTACCCTCTCAGGACCTGAAAGTCTACCAAGTCTAGTTTGGATTTCTTTGTACCTAGAGGCTTCCCAGCTTCCTTTGGTGTCCCATCTTGCTAGTACCTGTCTCCAAAGTGGCCCTACCCCACTGCCCATAATGTAATTCCATACATAGTATAGTCTGCCCAAACCTGCAATCCAATGCCATTTGAAGTGGTCTGGGTATGGTGGTTTGAAAGAAAATGCATCCCCACAAGGGAGTTAGGCACTGTTAGAAGTTATGACCTTGCTGGAGTAGGTGTGGTCTTGTTGGAGGAAGTGTGTTACTGTAGAGGTCTTTGAGGTCTCATATATGCTCAAACTATGCCTAGTGAGACAAACCACTTCCTCTTGTCTGTAATGTAGGACTCTCAACTACTTCTCCAGACAATGTCTGCCTGCTTGCTACTTTGTAGTACCATGATGACAATGGACTAAACCTCTGAAAATGTAAGCCACCATAATTAAATGTTTTTCCTTTATAAGAGTTGCTGTACACTGGTTCAGATCTTTTTGGTGTCATCAAACCTCTTAGGAGTTCTTGACTTTTTAAAGGAATACTTTCCTATTCCTTTTCTCTCTCAACTATGCTTGTTAGTCCATGAAAGTATTTCTGGCTTTACACCAAAATGTATTCAACAATTCTCAGGGGTAATTAGCTGCTATTTTTCTACTCATTGATCCATCTATTCACTTAGATTTATCTTCCTATGATTGTCAGGCATGTAACAGTTGTTGTGATAATCACTTTATTATTGTGATGATGACTGATGAAATCTGGTACTTCTTGGAGTTCTTACTTGCAATGCTTCAATTCTCCTCTCCTTACAAATAGGCAGTGTCTTATCATCTAGTTCTGACAAGCAACCAAGAGGAGTAGCAAGAACATGTATTTTTAGGGTGGGTCCTCTGGGGCTTTCCTGATCAAAAGCTCATACAGAGATATCCCACATCTGGCTCTTCAAGTTCTGTTTGGTAAGTCACACTTGTCTCTTTCCCTTTTTAAAGTTTATATATTTATATATTTGAGTGACAAGATGATTTTGAGGTTGGCATATGCCTTTTTCATATAGTTTTTATTTTGATTAACCCTCCCCTTCACACTCCATTCTTCCATCACCCCAATCCTATAGAGCTTTAAATTTTACAACCCTAGTATTCTTTTTTTTTTTTTTTTTGGTTTTTCGAGACAGGGTTTCCCTGTAGTTTCTAGAGCCTGTCCTGGAACTAGCTCTTGTAGACCAGGCTGGCCTCACAGAGATCCGCCTGCCTCTGCCTCCCGAGTGCTGGGATTAAAGGCGTGCGCCACCACCGCCCGGCTCAACCCTAGTATTCTTCCACTCTCCTGTCCTTTATCATATGTTCTGCTTCTCTATGCTCCATAAAGGAACCCTTCCACCAATGGTCCCTTTCTAGCATCCCAGTTTCCATGGGTACTTCTAGTTAAATATAAAAGGACTTAAGATATGAAGTGAGGATTTACTTATGAAGGATAGTACTGATTTTTGCTCTAATATTTATGAAGGTTTAGAGTACATTTTATTCTAATTTCCTGTATTCAAAGCTTGGGTTATGTATTTGAGATATTTCTTCTTTCCTCATATAGGCATTTGTAGTTATAAATTTCACTGAGTGGTAGTAGTTTAGTGCTCTGTAATAAATCTTGAGTGTTATGGTTTCATTTTTATTTAGTTCAAAATATTTGTCTAATATTCTTTGTGATTTCTATGATCTATGAGTTATTGGAGAAGTGCATTGCCATATTTTCTAATATTTGTACATTTTCCCAATTTTCTTTTTAAGTCAATCTCATTCTAAGAATCTAATTATTATAATGTCTGTGTGTAAAATTATATTAATACTATCATAAGACTTAGCATATGGTATATGTTAGAGAATTCTCCATGTACTATTTAAATAATGTGCATTTTCTATTCCTTGGTGAGCAGTTTTATATATATGATAAAATAGATATGATTTTTATGCTGTTAATGACATTAAGTTACATATTAATATAATCTTTCTGTTTAGTTTGTAAAATTTTTGAGGAAATATTTCTCTACAATTATTTCATTATTCATCTTTTAAGGTCTATAGACTTTTACTTCATGAATTTTAATATTGTTCTGTTGTCTGTACATATTTATAAGTGGTATATCATTATTTTAAATGCCCTTCCTGTCTCTACTGACATTTTCTCCTTAAAAATCTATGTTTTCTGGTACTAATATAGCCTTACAGCATTTACACCCCTAATATCTTCACAATATGTCTTTCCTCATCTTTTAAAAAAAATCTTGTATCATTATGGCAATGTATTAGCATATTGCTGGCTTTGTGTTCTCTAATTGCTTCTTCCTTTTGCTTGAAATGAGTTATTCTATTTACACCTAATGTTCAGTTTATTTATTTACTTATTTGTTGTTTTCTTGACACATAGTACTACTATGTACCCACAGCTGGCCAGTAGGTAGTCCAGACTGAAATAAAACTTGATACCCTCTCCACTTCAGTCTCCCAAGTTCCAGAATTATAACTTCATATAACTACACCTGGACACAGTGATTAATTTGTGTGGCACTTTGGATTAAAATAGTCCCCATAGACTCATATATTTGAATACTTGCTCCCAGTTAATGGAACTGCTTAAGGAAGGATTAGGAGGTGTGGCCTTGTTAGAGGAGGTGTGTCATGGTGTGAGCTTCGAAGTTTCAAAAGCCCCCAACAGCCCAGGGTCTCTTCTCTCCTTGCCTTGTGGTCATTGTCTCAGCATGCTATGTTTCAGCTACTGCTCCGGTGCCATGTTAGTCATGGTGGTTTAGCACAACAATAGGAGAAGTAACAAAACAACTTGTTTTGAATATTTTGATAACTGTTTCCTATGTGACTTATATTCTTATATTCTTCATCTTTATTATTCTGTAGTTCCTAAATTCCCCATTTTTTTCCTTTTGTTTCCTTTGTCCCCAACCTTTTTTTTTGAGACAAGACTGTCTACAAAGCTATGCAGCTGAGGCTGGCCATAAACTCCTGATTTTATTGTATCTGCTTTCTATGTGGTACTGGAATTACAGGTATGTCACTGTACCAAGCTCCTATTCTTTTCTTACTGATTTTTCACATATCATTTAAATTCTTTTGTTGATTTTATCAAATATTTTAAGTTATTTCTTTAATGTTTGTGCTATATTTTATGACAAATTTTATTTTATCAAACCATGTTCAAATGTGTACATATTTAAATATAGAAAATTTCCTCGAATGTAGCTTTACTTATTTATTTTAACCATTTAAGACAGTTAATGCTACATATATTTATATATTGTTAAGCAGAATCCTAGTAATATAGCTTTTAAAAGTTCATTACATAGTTTTTTTAACAGTTAAAGAGGAAAGGACAAGTGTATCCTTATTTTGTACATACCTACTGAGTTATTTTTATCACGTTCTTTATTTATATAACTTTGAATTGCTCACTGGGGTCAGATCCATTCTACCTTCTGGATTTCCTTTGAGAGTTGATCGATGCTTGAGGCACAAATTCTCTCCATATTTGCTGTTCTGAGAAAGTTTTTATTCTCTCCTTTTCTGAAAGTAACTTTGGAGGATACTGACTTATTTGCTGGATTTTTTCCCCAGTATATTGAGTAGGTGCTTCATGAATTCTATTTTTTTTATTTTAAAGAAAGCATAGCCATTTCTGTGGTCCGGTCTTTTGTTTTTGAATTTTAACAGCAAAGACATGATGTGTCTGATGTTGATCATTTCAAAATCAGACCCAGGGTTTGTATATTTCAAATGCATAGTTTTTATAATTTTTGGAAATTCCAATAATGATTTATTTGACTTATTTCTTTATCTTTTTACTCTATTTATCTTTCTCTTTCTGCTTTTCATTTCTCTGTTCCCACTTGTGTAATCTCAATACTTTATTCTTCCAGATCTCTTGTTTTTCAGATTATACAGTCTCCACTTACTATCATATTTACTGATTCTTTATTTTATCACTTCCAATATTCTGTTAACCCTCTGTGTTTTTAAGATTTTAATTTAATTAAATATAATTTAATTCAATAATTTAGCCTTTTTCTCTTTTCTTTCCTCTCTCAAAATGCTCCCATATACCCTTTCCAGCTCTCCTTCAAATTCATGGCCTTTTCCCCCCACTAATTGCTTTTGTATACATATATAAATACATATATGTTCCTAAATGCAACATGTTCAATAAGTATAATGTCCCTTGCTTTCAGAGCTGATTATGTGGTATTGGATAGCCATTTTTTTTGTGTGCAGATTTTATACTTTCTATTTTGTTTCTTTTTATATTTTCTTTTTTTTAAGAAATCTTATTTTATTATTTATTAAAAATTTCCACCTCCCCTCCTTCCATTTCCCTCCCACTTCCCCCACTCCCCCTCCCTCCTCCCTTTCCAGTCCTAAGAGATGTCAGGGTACACTGCCCTGCGGGAAGTCCAAGGCCCTCCCCTCTCTATCCAGGTCTAGGAAGGTGTGCATCCAAACAGACTAGGCTCCCAAAAAGCCAGAACATGCAGTATAAATTTCTTAAGTGACTTTGTTTTCTGTAAATAGTTTTTTTTCCCTTCTCTTTTTTCCCCTTAGTTTTAGAAATGAAAACTCTTGATTCCTTTCCACTTAAACTGGGTTTACAAAGCAGGATGAGTTAATGAGGTTTTGAAACTGTACCAATAGGGGGAGGTCACTCATTGTCATATTTTCCTGTACCTTTTAGATATAGTTTAATCCTTTAAATATATTTTTATATATTCATTCAAAGCCTTTGCTAAAGTCAACTTCTGGATCCATTCAGAGATTATTCCTATTGATTTTTTTATTTTGAATAAGTTTTTAATTTTCATGGTTTTCTTAAATTGTGGTATCTTACATAATTTACAAAGCATTCTACATTCTCATTTCTCTAATTATAAGAGATGTGCCTATTATTATTAATTTATTCAGTGACATATCTTGATTTTCCTATTTCTTCTTGTGACCACTAGCATCTCCACTCATGCCATTTTTTTCCTTCTCAACAGTTTTTTGTCTTCCTCTGAAAACTCTCTTAGGGAGCGTCATCTTTACTCTGGTGTTATCTTATTTTAAAGGGTAAATTTTGGTCAGAAGTTATGCTCAAACACTATGTAAGTTTTGTTTTGGCTGGTGACTGCATTTAAATTATAGAATGCTCTAAAGGTTTAGACTGGCATTAGCTATGTCCAAGGTTCCTGCAAAGTCTCACTTTTAGCTTTGGGTAGTGGGAAGCTAGGAGTTTTCTTCACTCTCCAGAATAAGCACATCCCTTTTCCTACTATTGGTGATGTCTGAGATGTTACTGAGATCTTGAATGTCAATCTTGCTCTTCAGAGTTTCTAACTGTGCTCTGGCATTTGATTTCTGGTATCAATTAATATTAGAGTCTCAGCCAGCTATGACATTTGCCCTCCTGGATTGACAGTGAGGTTGATGTTAGTTTTAACAACGCTCTTGGCCATGTAGCTTTTTCTCCACACTGCTTTGTGTGGAGCTATCCCCTTCCCCTTCCATAACTGTCTGCTGTCTGCCCAGTTATGGTGACTTCCAGACTGCGGAACTAGAAAGTTTGGGATACAACAGCCTCAAACTTCTCACATGGTCTCTGGTTTTTTAAAAGAAATATTAAGTAATTTTTAAAAGTTAAACATCAAAGGTGACTGTATGGTTTTGGTCAATTCCCAGAGTCACAGTGTATTTGCTTTGAAGAATTCTGTTCAGCTTCATCATTTTCTGGTGAGAGGATTTGCCACATCTCATTTGTGATATTTTGTGCAACAATATTTATAAATATAATATTTATATTTATAAGTATTATAAATATAAGCTGACTTTCCAAGCCATTGTGAATTATTCTCCATATTCTCTAACACCATGCAGAAAACCATCAACAAAGCTTACTTTTTTCCTTACTCCTTTTGAAATTTCATGTAAAATATATAATTGTAATAATATTAAAGTAAAAA
Organism: Arvicola amphibius; assembly: GCF_903992535.2. Lineage (NCBI taxonomy): Eukaryota > Metazoa > Chordata > Mammalia > Rodentia > Cricetidae > Arvicola > Arvicola amphibius. Next base: position 77,355,602 of record NC_052050.1, read on the forward strand.
TATGCAACCCAGCTAAAATATTTTGTTATTTGATTAGTGGTTAGGGGAGAAAGAGGAAAAGCAATTCTGAGAGTTACTTTGCGTTACTATAGTATCATTCTTTTCTTGAGTAGTTGAGAACTAAGAAGGAAGGATATGGTAAATTTGCCAAAGTTCTGAACCTCATTTATTACTCCCTTATGTTATACGTGAGTAAACTGTTTCCCACAAGATTAACTTTGGGAGTGTCTTCAGGTTGTTTCTTTTTAAACAAGAACAGGAGAAACCAAGAAAAACAAGGACCAAATTTCTGCCTCTCAGAGGACCTGGGCACTAGTCTTCTCCTTAAAGGGAGTCTGCTAGCTTCTCAGAGTTGATGGCTGCCTGTTTGTGTCATGAGTAGGCTATGATTGCCCAGACTGTTGCTGCTCTAACATCCTGGGAACACTGTTACCCCTACAGAGTGCCTCTCCTAGTGCTTCCACCTGTGTAATTATATTGCACCCACTTCGCCTTTCCTCTCTTACTCTGCTCCATCATCCAAGCCTTTCTGATGTTTCTCCAACTTATAGAGTGTACATATCCACTTTGATGGCCATCAAAACCTTTAACATAGCTGTTTTCTTTTTTTGAAGTGTCTTTTTATAGGGTCTTCATAAAACATACTCCATGACTTAGAAGTTTTCAGAAATGTTAACTACTTGGATGGTCTTTCCCCAGCCATCCTTTGTAACATCAGCCCTGATCAATCCTCTTTCATCCTTCCATTTCTATTGCATTGGGCAAATCTATTTATGTGTTATGTAGGATAAAATAACCTATAATCTACGAGTATGTGTATTAACAAGTTTTTTAAAATCAATCTTTTTTTAAGACTAGAATTTATTCTTATTTAATAGTGCATTCTTATGACCAAGGACAGTACATAATATATAATAAATATTCAACATATATTTAGTGAATGAGACACATGTCTGGCCATGGTTATATGTCAGAGAAGTTTAATCTATACTTAATAGATTAGAATGTTCCAGTATATAATAGGGCAACAGCTCAAAATGTCTTATGATTTCGTTGTTATTTTTGTCTTATTTCCTTGTCACTGGGACACTTGTCTTGCATTTATACTAGACTCTGCTTTTCCTCCCAATCTCTGTAACATCCTGCTCTGATTAATAAATTGCAATCAATTGCAATGCCTAATTATCTCCCTAGGAAGCCCGAAAAGAATGTAATAGATGGGGCATACTTATCTCTCAGCATGAGAGGAAAGCTATGGCTGGGTAGCTCAGAAAAAAATGTTTCAAGGAGAAAGAAATGATAAGAGAGCAAATGGAAAGTCCTAGGTGAGAATAACTGAAATATGGCAAGCTTTTCCATATATCAGGCGCAGTTAAAGTTACTTGATACCTGGAATTCTTAAAGAGTGCTTCTTATTATCTGAATTCCAAAGGAAATGATTCAGAGATGTTCAAGGTACCTGACAAAAATACAGATGCTCAGGTACCTTGAACATCAACAACAACAGGTGCTTGAGTCGGGTGATAGTGGCGCATACCTTTAATCCCAGCACTTGGGAGACAGAGGCAGAGGCAGGCAAATCTTTGAGAGTTTGAGGCCAGCCTGGTATACAAGAGCTACTTCCAAGACTGTGAAGACTGTTACATAGAGAAACCCTGTCTCGAAAAACAAAAAAATCAACCAACCAACCAACCAACCAAACAAACAAACAAAAAAACCCCACAACCAAAGAAACAAAAACAAACAAACAACAATAAAAACAGGTGCTCAAATATCTCTAGGTCGATGAAATTTTCATCTGTGACAGTGTGGCCCAGCAGTCTACATCTTTACTGACTTTTGCATGTCCACTGATGCACATTAGAGTTTAGAATAAAGTGGGCCAGAGGCATATTCAGATTTATTTTGCCTTTAAAAGAGTACTTTGCTTTGAAATAGGCATTCTCCCATCTGTGTTTATTAATATGCATTATAGGTATGTGTTACTGTGAGTGAGAAACACTGCTGAGTGCTGGGTTGTAGAGATGAATACATACTTGTGGAAAAGTATGTGCCTTCTGATACAAGTACTGACGTTAGAGAGAAGACAGTGCCCTGGCATAGAAGGATCTCCCTCTGTCACCTTGAATTCACATGAGAATTTTCTCAGATGGTTTGAGTCCTCACATGGAAGGATCGGAGGTTACCTCCAACGTCAGAAGAGAGAACTTAAATCTAAATATAGCTTTCCTAGGAAACTTTATTGATTAATATGGAAAAATATTTCTGTGATCAGAGATTTCTATTCAGGGAGCAAGTTACTCCATCACTAACATGATCCAAGTGCTACTGGAGGACCACCTGCTAGGAGTATCAGAAAGGGATTCTGAAAGTCACTGGGAGAGGGAATTTTATCAAGTTTGATTTCATTTTGATTAAGAGAGTCACTGATCAAAAATGGTGTACTTGTGTTTCAAAATTAATTTTTTATAGAGCCTGATTGTTTTATGTCCAAGAATTTTAGAGGAGTGCAGGGTGAAATAGGAGACTAAAACATTTTATTTTATTTTTTTAAATATTTTATTTATTTTTTTATTATTTATACAATATTCTGTCTGTGTGTTTGTCTGCAGGCCAGAAGAGGGCACCAGACCCCATTACAGACAGCTGTGAGCCACCATGTGGTTGCTGGAAATTGAACTCAGGACCTTTGGAAGAGCAGGCAATGCTCTTAACCTCTGAGACACTCCTCCAGCCCGACTAAAACATTTTAAAGACCTGAAGAAAAAGTAGTAGATACTGATATTGACAGCTGACATCCTTTTATGGTTAATTTGTGCTAGTCTTTGTTAGGAACCTCAGGTACTTCTGCTTATTTTGTCCTTAAGGCATGCCCACAAGGTGGGCATCATTCTTATTCCTGCTTTACAGGTGGATTCAATTCCCGTGGCCCTTTGGTTTATTCTGTTTTCTATTGCTGTAACAAAATAGATAAGGATAGATAATGTAGAGAGAAAGGAAGCTTGTTAAGTTCGCAGTTCTGGGTGTTGAAATGCATGTCTCTATTGAGGGAGACGTGTGGTGATGATATCACAGTGTGTATGAGAGGTAAAACTGTGTGGTAAAACAGGAAGCCCGAGAATGGGGAGGGTCCCATCTTGTGAGAATTAACTCACACAAGGAAGGTGAATCCTTTCTGAGGAAAAGGTGATACCCTCAATGACCCAGTATCTCTTAAAGGCCCTACTACTGCCCATTGTCAACTAGAGACCAATATTCAAGGACATGATCCTTTTTACTACAAACTACAGAAATTCCACCAGGGTGTGGAGGGTTGTCTTGGAACAATTCAGCTGAGCAAGTTAAGACAGAGTTCTCACATTACACACTGGCTTTCTTCCTGGCTTTTGCCTATTCAACTGCCAGGCCTTGTCTTCAACGTTACTTTCTCAGAACCTGCTTTCTCTTCAGCCTGCTCCCCTAACGCCAGGTAAACCAGATGTCTTATTCATTGGTTCCCATTCTTTACCATCATTTTCTGTTTCAGTTATTGTGCTAGCTTCTCTGACTATTATAATGGTAGGAACTGCTTTATATGCATGTCACAGAGATGGAATTTGCTTTGCTGAAGTTATAATTTCCTGCTATGATATAACAATGATACAATGATTGTGAGACCCCAAATTTTCTTAGACCATTGCTCAGTCTGAGAGAGAAATACAATTTCCTTTTCAATCCAGTCTTTATCTGTCACTTTAAAGGTTAAAGGGTTCTTGGGCCCACAGTCAGCAACTCTAGCTTTGAACATGAAGGCGGTCCTGCTGTCCCTTCTCGGCTGACTCCTCTCTTCAACCGCCATCGCAATGTATGTGCCAGCTATTCCCAACTACAGGAGAATTTCTGATGAGCTGGACTGTTACCTATCTCTTTTATTTCACAGACACTTTTGTTTCTGTCTGTCATGCTTACATCCTACATTTCTGCTTGGATACGTTCCAAGGTATTTTCTTTTGTATGAACTCACTCCTGGCTTCATTGTAGCTTATGCTATTACATCTCTCACAGAATTCTATCATAAAACCTGTCACACTTCATTTCATTTAGCCCTTTTGGGAATAGATCAGAGACCATCACACTTTTTTTTTTTTTTCTGCAAAGACGTAATAAATACATTGGGCTTTGTGAGCCACAAAGATTTTGCCCCAGTTGTATACCTCTGCTATTTTGGCACAAAAGCCATCTTAGCAGAAGGGGCTGTGTTTCTGTCAAACAGGCATGGGGACCGGTTTGTTCCATAGCTCATTGCTTGTGGATCACTGTTCCATGTCACAGTCTGCTGTCACCATTCTAGACTACAGATAATTTTAAGACAACCGTGATATATTCACCTAGGTCAGGCTACCCGGATAAAGCCTGAGGCCATTCCAGATTGGCTGCTTAGACAAATGTTGGCTGAATCGATAGTTCCAGTTCTAGCAAAGACTACTGTGAGCAGAGTTTTTTTTTTTTTTCTTCCGGCACTAGTATTTTAAAATATTAATACCTTTGTATTTCAATTTCAGCTCACCTCATTAGTTGGGGCAATGCCAGTTTCCTTGTCTCACTTCTGGGAGTTTGAAGAGGCTGAAGAGTCCTGTACTTGGCCATGGATTTCAGTACAAGAAACCATGCACACATGAGGTACTAAATCTTCGTTCATTGCTGGCAAAGGGGTCCATGGAAAGGTAGATGCAAATGAATATAAGGTCAATTATTTCAAGTAGAACTGAACACAATACCTTTGAACTTCACAGAGAAAGATCAAAAGAACCCAAGTGGAGGAGATATGAGACTCATCTGCCCTCAGTACCTGTATCCTCTAGCCTTATCCCTTCTCGCTGGAGCTCAGATTGTGTCTGTAGTCTTCTCAGTCCTTTCTCTGACTCTCACACAAGGTAGAAAAGGGCATGTTCCCCATGCACTGTGCCAATTGCTTCTCAGGCTCTGCCAATGCTGGCTAGACTGATTAGCCTATATCTATCCTCAATGAAAGGTTTTACAAGAGGGTATGTTGTTCATAAGCTCCATGCCACTTGGAGGCTGACATACCACAAGCCGAGTTGCTTCACAGAGCTGAGTGTATTTATTGTAGTGGGGAGCTAAGGAAAATTCGTAGCTCTCAGGAACCAACAAAAGGATTCAAAGGCAGTCGAGAACCTGAGAAGGGGAGATGCCAACTCTACTTTGGACTATTTCAGAATGGCAGAGTCAGGCTGAGAAATGCGATAGACTTTGCTGTTGGTTTGAGCCTATAATTCTGAAAAGGCCTCATGTTCTTCTTTGCTGTTGATGCTTTAGCTTGTGTTGGTGTGGGTCAATTTTGCCCCAGTGGCCCATTATAGACATCTTTCTCCAACTGGGATATTATCTTTATCAGTATGTTAATGTCTACGTTTTCCCAACTGCTTTAGGAACTTATGAAAAAAACTCACAGGCAAGTTTTATCCCATATGGTTTTTGTCCCTGGTAGGTAGTTTTGCTTTTGCAGGGAGCTACCGACCTTCCTCTGAAATCTTGGATCTGGCTCATCTGCCTGCCTTTGACTCTGTTTACAGTCTTGTTCTCCCCATGACTCCTGTGTGATCAAAGGTCCATCTGGAACCTTTGTGATACCTGGGACTTCACCAACAGAGGTTCTAGATTGTACAGTTTGGATAGGACTTGGATACTGGTGTTGTCTAACTGCACCCCCTAAGAAGATTCTGATTTTGTGCTGATAATGAATGCAGTAGTTATGGATTGAGTTTTTGAGATAGAAAAGGATCATGTTGTATTGTAGCTCTCATTACTGTGTGACCATAGGAAAGTAACCTTCCTTTTCCATCCCTTACTTATGTCATTTTATTTAGTGGACTAATAAAACATTACTCATAAGATTCTTATTATATAGGAAATATAACAAGTGAAAAGTACTAAGAGCCTAGCACATGGTAAACATGAAATTAAAGTCTATTCTTGTTGATAGGAGCAGCGGGGCTGCTTCCCGCCACCCGGCTAGCTTTACACCCGAAATAATTACATGGAAACTGTATTCTTTTAAACACTGCCTGGCCCATTATCTGTAGCCTCTTATTGGTTAATTCTCACATCTTCCTTTAACCCATATTTAGTAATCCGTGTAGCACCACGAGGTGTGGCTTACCAGGAGAGATCTTAACCTGCGTCCATCTCAGAGAGGAGAATCATGGCGACTGCCTGAAGCATCTCCCCACTCCTGCTACCCAGCATTCTGTTCTGTCTACTCCGCCTACCTAATTTTCTGTTCTCTTAAAGGGCCAAGGCAGTTTTCTTTATTAATTAACCAATGAAAGTAACATAGACAGATAACTCTCCTCCATCATATTCTTATGGTGATTGTGCAGATTTTCCAATTAAAATTCTTTTGGTTTCTTTTGCTAGGATTTCAATAAGGATAATAATTTTATCCCTCTTTCTGGGACACAGATTAGTGGTATTTTTTTCCATAATTATGGCCAATATTCAAGAAGATGTTAGGTCAGTTGCTCATATTAAATCTAGTGATATGTCATTGGCCCAAGCAAGTCACATGTTTTATATGTAACTCATTATTTATGGGAAGAATTGAAAAGCACCATGGCAGAAATGATGACTACGGGAAGTGAGGGACAAAAACTTGTAATCAATAATTCAGCTCACATATGTGTTATGCAGTTGAGGATAAAAATCAAATACTAACAGAAAGTCACTTAATTTTAAAAAACAACATGATGGTGGGAAACTTTCTTCAGGATATTTAACATGGAGACTGTTACATTCCAGCAAACCTGCCTACAAGATTCATGATAAAGGAGACACGGGTGAGACTCTGTAGTAGATTAAATATGGGAACTATGACACTACATTAAAAAGATTTTTGCTTTTTTTTAAAAACAGAGACACAGTCAAATATTTTGATCTGTTAGGGTGCATCACAAATATCTTGAAAAGAGGGGAAAGTAGGAAGTTCTATTGAAATTTTCGGGAGTCTTTGATTTTTATCAGACCAATGTTCTCTGAGACCAACTACAGGCTATATTGTGTGAAAGGAAAGTCAGTTTCTTAGTGTTTCATTAGAAAGAGGTCCTTGGGGAAGTTGACGGTGGAAACACACTGCAAGGACAGAGAAAAGATGAATTATAATGCTGAAGGAGCAGGTAAGTTTGGCTTTATCATATTTTCAGTCAACTAGATAAGCAGTTTCGCTTACACCATATATCGGAGAGATTATTCTTTATGCGAGATCTATTCTTGATAGCATTGTCAAAGGTAGGCATCTTTCCCTGCTGTCTGTTCTGTACCCTTGATCTATACATTTACTTCAATGTCAGTAACCCACTGAGTGCTGGAATTATCGTTGTATGCCACCAGGCCTCCATGTCACATACTATGAATTGATGATGACAGCTCTAGCTTTGCTCTTTTTTTTTTCCCTTCAAATTTGCTTTGACTCTTATGTGTCCCATTTTAGTTTCACATAAAGTGTGTGATTACATCATCTCTTTCTATAAAAGTTGTCATTGGAATATTGATTGGCATTGCATTGAAGCTGTAGGATTCTTTCAATAGGATGGACATTGGAGCAGTCTAAGTCCTTCAGTTTGTGAATATGAGATGTCTTTCCATTATGTCTGCTAGAATTTTGAATAATAATGATTTAAAAATTTTCAGTGTTCAAGTCGTTCATCTTTTTGATTAATTTCATTCTCAAGTGTTTTATTCTTTTAATGTTATTTTAAGTACATTTTTCATAAATTCCAGTTTAGATTTTTAATAGTGTATCAATTTTTGATACATGATTTTAATATAACTGCTTGGCATGTGTTGATTTGGGAACCTAAAAATTTAGCATATTCGGTGTGTGTGTGTGTGTGTGTGTGTGTGTGTGTGTGTGTGTGAACATACATGTGGATATGTGTGTTTATTAGAATTTTGTGTCATCTTTAAACAGATATAGCTTTATTCTTTCCTTTATGAATTGCATGAATTTTTATTTTCTTTGCCTAATTGCAAAATATATTGGATCTAGGTAGCTAAAATGGGCATTCTGACCTTGCTTGTGATCTTAAAGAAAGAAAGCTTTCTTAGGGGACTCTGTATTTCATTGAGCAAAATTGATTAAGTATTTAAATATCTGACCTCGAACTTTAAGACTTGTAGAGAAAAACAAAGAGAAAAGCCTCCATGACATTGAATGTGACAATGAGTGCAGGAATGTGACATGACAGGTACAAGCAACAAAACAAAATTAGGTAAGTGGGACTTGCTCAAATTAAAAGCTTCTGCACAGCTGACAAAACAACAGAGCAAAACAGCATTCTGGGAAATTGAGGAATTAAGGCAAACCATACATCTGCCAAAAGCCTAGAAGCCACAATATATAACAAATATTTAATATTTACATACATTTATTGTATGATTAAGCATGTTTGTTTTCTGCATGTGTATCTTTGCCATGTGTGTACTTGATGCCCAGGGAGGCCAGAAGAGGAGTTGGATATTATGGTACTGGAGTGGCAGATGCTTGTGAGAGTTTTGGAAACTAAAACCTCATCCTCTACAAGAACAGCAAGTATGGTTAACTGCTAAGCTCCATTTAAAGAATTTGTATAACTAAATGTATGCTAGTCCCCCTTTAAAGAATTCATATAACTCAACAGCAAGAACTCAGAAGATCCAACTGAAAATGGACAAAAAACGAGGTATTTCTCCAAGGAAGATATAAAGAAAGCTACCAAGTGTAGGAAAAAAGAGTTTGGTTACTTTTATTGTCAGGAAACTGGAAATCAAAGCCACAATGCAAAATCAGCTCATACCATAAGAATTATTTGAAAAATCTTTATTTCAATCATCATCATCATCATCATCATCATCGGGGGCTAGAAGTGTGGTGTGTTATACATGTTAAGATCAGAAGACAATTTGTGAAGTTGATTCCCTTCTTATATGTCTACATAAGTTATGTGGATCAACTCATCTTCAGGTTTGTACAGTTAATGTCTTTAACTGCTGAGTCATCCTGCTGGGTACATTAAATATTCACATACACACACACATATATACTTATATTTAAATATAATAAAAATATAAAGTATTATATACATATAAACTATAATAGATATACAGGCAAAATTTGAAATATTATCTGCTGTTGGTGGGAATATAAAATGGTAGAAGTAATATGGGAAACAGCATGGTGGCTTCTTACCATGTGATACAACAATACTGTTTATGATTTTATAACCAAGATAATTGAAATCAGAATCTCAAAGAAATTTTCTACGTTCATTAAAGTAATAGTCAAGCTGTGGAAATAGTCTTTCATCAACAGATAAATAGGCTAAGAAAAATATATGTGACTGACTGTTGTATACACAGACTGCCATTCTGTCTTAAGAAATAGGTACTGGAGTTGTTTCCGGGGCGGTCGGAGGAGTAGGACTCCGATGGGTCGTAGCCGTAGCCGCTCCCCGCGGAGGGAGCGGAGGCGATCTCGGTCCACATCCCGGGATCGAGAAAGAAGGTGCCGAGAAAGGTCCAGGTCCCGGGAGAGGGATCGCAGAAGGAGCCGCTCAAGATCCCCACACCGAAGACGCTCCAGGTCTCCAAGGCGTCATAGATCCACATCTCCTTCCCCTTCTCGACTGAAAGAAAGAAGAGATGACGAGAAGAAAGAAACTAAAGAAATAAAGAGCAAAGAACGTCAGATTACTGAGGAAGATTTGGAGGGTAAAACAGAGGAAGAAATAGAAATGATGAAATTAATGGGATTTGCCTCTTTTGACTCCACAAAAGGGAAGAAGGTAGATGGTTCTGTAAATGCCTATGCCATAAACGTGTCTCAGAAGAGGAAATACAGGCAGTACATGAATCGGAAAGGCGGATTCAACAGACCTCTGGATTTTATTGCATAAGACTTGAGGTGTTGGAGGATTTCCTCCCGCTCATCTGGGTCAGAGAGTATTTTATATTTTGTATTTCATACACCTCAAGACAGGATCTTGGTTCTTCCCTCTTGTAAAGTAAGATGGTCTTATTTATGACACCAGTGTGCCTGCTGTCCTCAGGGGGTAGCGCACTTGACGTGGTGTCCTGCAGTGCTCACAGCCCGTTTGTCTTGCTCCTTTGAGTCTGTATGTGCTTTCTTCCTGGATGCTTGTTAGGAGTTCTTAAGAACTGAAAGTGACTTAGATGTGAGTTTCTTCAATAAAACAGTATTTCTACCCATTAAAAAAAAAAAAAAAAAGAAATAGGTACTGCTATTTGCAACACAGTGGATGAACCTGGAGAAGTTTCTGCTGAGGGACATAGGAAGGAAAATAATATAGATTCCACTTATATGCTGTGTCCCAAGTAGTCAGAATAACAGAACCAGACAGTAGATGGCAAATGCCTGGGGCTGAGAAAACAGGGATGTGCTGCTCAGTAGATAAAAGGCTACAGCTTTACCTGATGTCTAGAGCTCCATAGTACTGCGCTGTGTCTATCGGTGACAATAACTGCACTGTGCACAGACTGCTTAGCTATGAGAATGGATATCATGTCATGTTCTTTCCACCATGAAAGTAAAGTAATGTAGAAAAATTTACAAAAATAAAAATTTAAGTATTATTTTGAAGGATGATGGGAAAAATTTTAAAGTAAAGACTGACTTCTAAAATAGAGCATTAAAATTTTGGGTGAATAGTCCACTTGATGCTCCAAAATGCACACAGCAAAGTGACTGTGCATACAATTCTGTATGCAAATAATACACATATACTATGCTGTATGCACATAATATACACATACCATGCTGTGTACAAATAATACACACATATACCATGCTATATGCAGATAATAAACACATACCATGCTGTATGCACATAATACACTCATACCACGCTGTATGCACATAATACACACATACACCATGCTGTATGCAGATAATACACACATACCATGCTGTATGCAGATAATACACAATACTATGCTGTATGCACATAATACACATACACCATGCTGTATGCCAATTTAGAAACACACATTTAGAAACTGAGAATCCTGTGAGCATCTTTTATGCTACTAGTCATACTATGAGAGTGCAGAACCCCATTGTTAGATGTAATATTGCATCACATTAAATGATGAGATTGCTGTGCTTGGGCAATCCCACCATCCAAGGTACCATGCATAAGACTATAGCGCTGGATGTTCTGATGTTCTGTCTCAGAGGGTGGAGAATATCAGCTCATGCTGCTCTCTTGATTTCCTGTCAATGTCTGTCTACTCTCTAAATCCCTTTTCTCTGCTTTCCAACTCCTTCACCCAAATCTAATCTTAAGAACACATAGTCAAGCTTCCCAAGGCCCTGGTGGACATATAGCTGATATATGGATCGGGTGAATGAAGCTAACAGAAACAACACTACTATTGGGATGGAAAGAGGAGTATGGATCGTGAATAAATCCAGGGAGGGAGGGAACAGGGAGAAAAGACAGAGCCATTTCTACAGTGTGGAAAAGCTCATTGTGAACCCATAGGAGTCTGGCTGCAGGAAAATTTATTTAGATGACTTCGTGAGTCAGAAATGAATAATGATCCGAGGTGAGGAGCGGAGTGTAAAGTACAAAGCCCCAATATGCCAAGGGCTATTATTAGTCTCTTCTTGCCAGTTTCAAAAGAGAATGTGTAATTTGTTTTGTCTCATGGCTTAGGAGTTTCTTACAGCAAAATGCTGATACTCCTTGTCAACAAAGTAAATAATTTAAAGCTCTCTTTTTATAGCAGAGGTTTTAGGCAAAAAAAACCAAAAATCCTACCTAGCTTTGGTAAATGATGTTAAGCAGTCTAACAGGGCAGTCATAAATTAGAGAGAGAAGGATGGCAGGGATTTCACTTGAAAGCACACACCATATTACAAAGAGTAAAAGTTGAGACACTTGTGTCTCTGATGGAACAGGGACCCAGAGAGTTAGATGTTCTTTCCAAAAGAGCCTATGAGAAGACATTTGGCATGTAAATAAATAGTTGTTACAATAAGCTGTGTGTACAGAATATACTATTCAGGAATCTGAGCCATGTCCCACAAGACACAGTGTTAGGGATAGATTCATGTAAATGGACCCTGGAGGTTGCTTAAAAACTGACTTGAAATTTTCTTAATGACACTCAATATTAATAATTAATAATCTTAAAAACACCTATATTTCATAGATTTAAGTGACCCAATGTGTTAGGTCATCATACCTGAGGAGGTTATTTGTCCATTAGTATTTGAGTATGACCCTTGACACAGAGTTATTTATGAGAAGTGACTTTCTTATGACTGTTTCTCTAGGCTCAACTGAAGAAAAAGGTGACTCATATGTCTGACTTTTAGACCAAGACTTTCAGGAAGCAGGGGTAATTTCTGCATCTTTTCTTTGTTAGCTGAATATGGGCAACATATACACGAGGTGAGAGGAAGAATTGCCACATGTAGAAAAGCTGTAGTATGAAATCACACCTTGATGAACAATAAATGAGCATCTCTTACTTAAGCCATCCTGCACACATTTTGAGATTATTTTGTGGCTAAGGCTTGAATAAAGTTAATAAACACATTCCTTCGCACACGACAGTTTTTTGTGAGTGAGACTTCTCGTATTATGCTTATAATTATACAGTTGTTGTTTGTTTAAAGTGTGTGTGTGTGTGTGTGTGTGTGTGTGTGTTAGTGCAGGCACCTGTAGAGGCCAGAGGATTCGATTCCTCTGGAGCTAGAATTACAGGCAGTCGTGAACCTCTCTATGTGGGTGCTGTGAATCCAACTTGGGTAGTAGGAACAGAAGTCCTCTTTAACTCTGGGCCCCCTCCCAAGGCTCTGCAATTACAGTAAATACCCACTATCTGAACAGTTCTCATGCATTTCTATCTTGGGTCTACGTACAGGTGGAGTACAGCTCTGGTAAGGAATAGTCCTGCTACTTCTTTCTTTCCACAATTCTGCGAGGATAATATCATCATGTACAGTTAGGTGCAGAATCAGCATCTCTTTGGCGATGTTCTGCATCCAGTGTGACCCAGCTGGTATGTGATGAAGCTGTGCGGTGAATTATGTCTTTCTAGTTCCATACCATCCTCCTCTTTTGGCATGTGGTTTGAATGGAGTATGGAGGTAGAAAGATTACATGTGGCCTGGAGAAGGATGCTGGAAGTTTTAGTTACCCCTCCTCTTTTATTTTCGAGACAGGGTCTCTCTGTAGCTTTGGAGCCTGTCCTGGGACTCACTCTGTAGACCAGGCTGACCTCAAACTCATAGAGATCTGCCGGCCTCTGCCTCACAAATGCCGGGATAAAAGGCATGTGTCATCACTGCCAGACTCCTTTTCTTTGAGGGGAGCAGAGAAAAATGTAGATCTCAATAAAAATCAATAAAAAATAAAACAATCTTCTCTTTCGAAATACAAAAAAAAGTACAGGAGCATAGTGAGCTTCAGAAAACTTCAGTAATTTAGAATGTTTAGAATGTGCCTTGCTACTAGAACCTAAAAAGGTACTTTTGCTTCTCTAAAAATGATATATGAGACAATTTTCTAAGGAAACTTCACACTGAATTACTTTAAAATAATAGTATCAGACTAGACTTACTTCACTGCTTTTAAACTAAATGAAGGGGAAAGACATTTCAATGTATGAGCATAGTATGGCCCAGTCTCCTTTATCTTTAGGGCATGCACACATGGGCACCTAATATTGGTTTTCCAGGAAGGAAGGAAAGAAGAGGGGGAAAGAGAGAAGATGGAAAGTGACAGGAGACCAGGAAATGATGAAGATGAAGGCAAAGCAGAGAGGGAAGGGGAGGAAGGTTGAGCACTATTTTAGCAAAGAGTTGTCTTAGGTTCTCTTTTGTTCTCTTCTGAATGTATAGAGCTGAGAACTGAATCCAGGCCTGTGCCTGCCAAGCACACACTCGAACATTGAGATGCACCTTCAACCCATTGTGTTCTTTGATAACTGAAGCCTCAGTGTGCACTGAAAATAGCCTTGTAAGCTCTGAATTTTAGGATCCATCGTTCAACTGTTTGCCTTGTCCAAGCTATCTCTTTGAAGGTGAAGAATCTGAGGATGAGAGATTGGACAGACTTTTCAGGGGCTCTCAACTAGTTAATAGTAGGACCAGGATGAGGAACTATTAGTAGTTCTTATGTCTTCCAATTTTATCACCTTATCAATTTTTTTACCACACAATTTCTTCAATGATGAATATGGTTAACATGGAAACATATAAACTCATAGGTGAAACTTCTGCATAAATCAGTATACACGACTCTGAGTCAGCTACCTACAATGACAAACTTGGCTAAATTTACAGATAAGTTCACTCAGGTCCCAGCATGCATTTACATTTTGGTGAATTTAAGTCCAGGGTTCAGCAAATCATGGACAGGCAAAGTAAATAGGAAGAGATTAAACACTTCCTGTTACCATGTACTGTATCCTCATCATGATAGGTTCCATCCCTTTGGAACCATAAGCCAAAATAAACCTTTTCTTCCTTAAATTGCTTTTGGTCAGAACGTCTTATCTCATCAACAGAAAAGTAATGTATGGGAGCCATGGAACCACTCTTCTCCCGTTGGTAATAAGTTTGCTTGCATTTCTCAAGGCAAAGTGTCCATTCTGCTAAGTGTTTAGTGTTTAAAGAGACATATTTTTCATACAACACTACTCTTGAATACAAGCCAATTTGCCACTTCATCTGTTGCTCAGCTGAAGAAAGAGCAATCTGTTCCAAAATGGGAGCAAGTGCAGCCTGGGCTGGATATGCTCAGGATTAGTATTATCTCTTCTAATGCAGTATCTTCTGAGGGAAATGGTTGGGTGATTTCCAAGGATTTATTGTGTTTCCTTAGGAAATGACTTGATAACCTCTGTTGATATTTGGCATCCGTGATCTGACTCCTACAATGTAAATTCAGTAGCAAATTTCCTGGCTTCGGTAGTATTAGCACAGCCAAGCATTACACACTTTAATCTCCATTAGTGACTGTGTAACTTTGACTCAAACTACATTATTAGGAGAATAGATGTCTCAGCGAGGAACAATTTTCAAGATTCTTGATATAGTTTAGATATTTATCATATGAAATTGGCATGCTCTTTATGAATTTACTTTTGGAGAGGGTATCATGTAGTCCAGGCTAGTCTTGAACTTGCTATGTAGATGAGGGTGATCTTGAAGTCAGTTTCTCCTATCTACCTCCCAAGTGCTGGGATTGCATGCATGCACTACCATACCCGATTTCAGCATGTCACTTAAAATATTTAGCTATTTAGGATTCCGCTAATCATATAAACCAATGTAGACTCTTCTTCCAAGATGTAAAGGGTCAGAGACTTCCAGGAACAGAGGGTGAGTGGACCAAGGTCCTGAATTCAAATCTGAGCTCTGTCATCAAAGTGTTTTACACTATCTGACACTTGATTTCATTAACCCATTTGTGTGCACATTATGATAATGATCTCAAAAGTTGCTTCCAGACTTATATTGTTTCAGGCTATTCAATGTGCTTCCTTTTTCTTGCTGAGACTAAGGAAAGAGAAAATAATTCTCCATAGTCTCTTTGCCCACCTGCCACTTGGTAGATCCAAAAGTGAATGCCAAATTGGACTTATAATTTGGTTAATGTCCTAATTAGAAGCTCAATGCTGTCTTACCTTCTCCTGGAGGATGCTTTTGTGTTTGCAGGTACACTCACTTACTGGAGTCATCTTTACTTTTGATTCTCCACATTTTAAATGAAAGATATCTTCAGTGCTTTTCCCCTGCTCTTACACAGCGGCTTCTATCCATTAGTTTGTGACCCAGTTGGCAGGTAGGAGTCTCCTGAACCCCTTTTTTCAGGTTAATAATGTCCTTTTTGGATGTCATCGAAGGCTCATTATGATGTTGTGAGATGTTTTCCCAAGAATCTGAGATCAAGAGAAGCTGATGCATCTTCAGAGCCAGAGAATTTATTTATTGACCTTGAATTTATTTTTTCTTATAGTGTACTGAGTAGCAATAAAAAACTGTCCCATGACTTTTTATCAGTTTTTGAATTATCCAATGAAACTATCACAAGATTGTCATTAAGATCAAACTGCCTGTGTGTTAATAAGTACAGAATAGAACATATAAATAGCCAAAGGTTTTCAAGATGATAGGGAGCTTTAGATGAGTAAAATGCACTTTTCTACAACTTTTGGGAGATTTTTATAAAGAAACAAGTGATCTGCATTTGCCAGATATTAGATGATATTGGAGGTAAAAACCAAACCCAAACCCAAAACAACCAACCATACAATAAAGACAAGCAAACATGTAAATACTGTTCACTCTAAAGGATCTAATCACAGGACCTGAATCTAATCCATGCTTTCCCAAGCCAAAGTCAGCATATTCTCTATCTCTTTTATTGGTTGTGAGTATTTCAGGGGATAGATACAACACTTAATATATGTTTCCTTTTTAGAAAAAAACTAAAAAATGCTATCTCTTAGAATATGTCTGCTTTCATTGTTCTTCATCATGACACCTTCTTTGGTTTATCTGTTTCACACAGGTACAAAAGAATGATGAAAGAAAGTTAAGGACTATGGACCCTTTTGGCAATAAATATCTTTATCTATATCTATCTATCTATCTATCTATCTATCTATCTATCTATCTATCATCTATCTATCTATCATCTATCTGTCTATCTATCTATCTATCTATCCATCCATCATCCATCCATCTATCTATCTATCTATCTATCTATCTATCTATCTATCTATCTATCTATCTATCTATCTACCTACCTAAATGTCTTATATGGGCAAGAATGAAAATTACAAGTGAGGCCAAGTAAATGGAACAAAATGCTCTAAAGCTAGAACATTGACAAGTTCTAAACAATTGCAAGTTAATCGAAAATTAAGAGCCCATGTTGAACACTGCTTGGATGGCCAGGAACCAGAGATTGGATAACCCAGAGACCTAGGGTAGAACTGAAAATGACTAGAAAGAATTAAAAACAAAAATCAATGGAATGTTTCCTTATGATATTCATAGATCAGTGCTTTGACCAGTGATCATCAGAGGAGGCTTCTTCTGGTAGCAGATGTGAGTGTGTAGTGTGGAGCTGCGGGCTGCATTCCCGCCGCCCAGCTTTCTGCCTCCTGGCTAGCTTAACACGCGAAATAACATCACACAAATTGTATTCTGTTAAATACTGCCTGGCCCATTATTTTCTGCCTCTTACTCACATCTTGATTAACCCATATCTAATAATCTGTGTAGCACCACAAAGTGGTGCCTTACCGGGAAGTTTCTAGCGTACATCCATCTTGGGCTGGAGCTTCATTGCGTCTCTCCCTGAGGAGAGGCATGGCGGTCTGTCTAACTTAGGAGAGAAGTGGCATCTGACTGAGCCATCTACCTCACTTCCTTCTTCCTGTTCTGTCTACTCCACCCAGCTAAGGGCCGGTCTATCAGATGGGCCAGGCAGTTTCTTTATTAATTATCCAATGAAATCATCAGATAGATAGAAGATGCATCATTTCCCCTTTTTCTGTTTAAACAAAAAAGAAAGGCTTTCACTTTAACATAGTAAAACTACATATATATAAAAAACTACATATAAAAAAAGTTATAAAGCAAGAATTACAGTTACAATATTTATATCTATTTTATCTTTTATCATAACAATGGAAAACTATAACTATCTATCCACTCTTCAACTCCATCAAAGACTCCAGAAAGATATAATACTACCTAAGTAAACAAGAAATAATCAACTTCCAAACTCTAGAAATCACAGAGACATCTTGCTACCTGGACAGTCACCCAAAGTTCTTTTGTACCATTGGGGCATCCATCTTCGGCCTACAGGCCCATACTTATCCATCAGACATTTCCATGAAGCAGGAAATTTCGAAGGCAGTTCAGTCAGTATCTGTTGTGTCCTGTAGAATGTCTCACAGACTCTTTCATGAGTCAGGAACCCCAAAGAATCATCTCACATTTAGGCAAGTTCAGCAGTCCTCTCTCTGTGGGTTCTTCATGTCCAGTTTATGCCAACAGTCCAGGCAAGAGCAGTTTCTTGCCCAAATGGCTATCAAACTCAATAAGGAGCCTCTTTGATGCCCATCTTCCTCTTGAAGTAGATTGGTGCTGCCAGGAGCAGACATGTCTCATTGTCATGAAAAGTCTTAAGTTATTAAGACATTTAAAATGCAATATTCTGTAGTCTTTGGAAGATAGGAAGTATGCCTATCTAACTGAAATATATCTCTATATATCTAGAAAATCTAACTAACATGACTACAAGCTTAACTATTATCAATGATTATTCATTAACAACCTATATTTCCTAATTATACATTACATTTTTAAATGAACTACACAATCACGATACCTTAATCAAGATCAGACATACATATACATATAACAAAATTGACCTTAAAATCCATACCAATGCAAATTATTCATATCTATATCATATCCCCCTTTAAATGTAAAAGAACATTTATAAACAATATTTGGGAACATGGGCGCAGTTATTTCTCTCCAAACTGCTTCCTGCTGAATGGGGACGCTGTTAATCAGATCTTTCATGGTGTAACCTGTGTGCCAGGTTCATCTCAGTCATCAGTTGGGTGAAGTAATTTTCTGAAGGTGTTCACAGCAACCTTTCAGGAGGGCGTGGTCTATCATACCATATTGGGATAGAAGCAATCCACAGGGTTTCATTTTCTGTAAAAACAAAAGAAGAATCTCTTTTCCAAAGTATCATATCCTTAGATCCAAATTCTGAAGTCAAGGTATTTTCAAAATATCTATGTTGTATTAGTTCAGCAGCATTTATAAACAAATATCTTTTAGCAGCTGTTGCTCCTTCCTCAGCATTCAAACAATCCAAAGAGAGCATAATAGTATACAGTATCAAGGTTCTCTGTATATTTTCCATCTTTGTGCAGCTTTGTTTTAACCTCTATTTCGTTTATTTTTACTTTTACTTTTTGAGACAGGTTCTCTGTATATCTTTGTCCTGGAATAACTTTATAGACCAGGCTGTCCTTGAACTCTCAGAGATCCACTTGCCTTTGCTTCCCAAGTGCTGGGATTAAAGGCGTATGCTACCACACCTTGAACTCACAGAGATCTGTCTGTCTCTGCCTTCCAAGCATTGGGATTAAAGGTGTGTCCTGCCATACCTTGAAGTCACAGAGGTCAATCTACCTCTGCCTGCCAAGTGTTGGGATTAAAGGTGTGTACCACCACAACAAGCTACTTCCTTTTTTTCTTTTTCTTTTTCTTTTTTTTTTTACTTTTAAGAACTTTAATCTTTAGCCTGCATATATTTTTAACACAGTGTAAACCACTTAGACATTTTCTTCGACTTTGAATTTTTCTTTTAATGTATATCTCTCTTTCTGACTACATGAGTCTTTACTTTACCAAACAATATCAGTAGGACTAAAGCCGTGACTTTGGCGGCTAGATCCAGCCCATTCCCTAGCTTTCCAGCCTCGTGGCAGAGGTACCACAACTCTTTGGCGGTTCAAGGTCCCTGCCAGCAAGCAAGCTGCAACAGTGTTAAACAACAATCAAAAGCTCCATAGTCAGGACCGCCTGCTTGAAAGAGAGTTTGTCCTGGCAGTACAGACCAGAACGCCAGCATTTTAAAACAGCACAACCTTTTTCCTGCTACTGCTGACAACCGAAAAACACATGTTCAGACCCGAGAAATTGCTGCTACCAAGAAGCCATGCTTTACTCTATTCTTTCCCAAGCTTTCTCAAGCTTTCTGTGGATTCAGGTATCCACGTGGGCGCCATTCTGTAGCGAGGAGCTGTGGGCCAGTTCCCGCCGCCCAGCTTTCTGCCTCCTGGCTAGCTTAACATGCGAAATAACATCACACAAATTGTATTCTGTTAAATGAGTGGGTACAGAGACCACAGCAATACATTATGCAGAAAGAGAGAAAGTCTAAATTTGGGGTATCCTTTGGGTCTCTACCCTCTGAGATCAGTGAACCCTGAAGAAGAGGGGCAGGGAAGATTCTAGGAGTCAAAGGGGTTGAAGGATACCAAAAGAACATGCCACACCAAATCAACTTAGCAAAGCTCATGTGGACTCACAGAGACTAAACTCTATACCATGTCCTTTGCATATGTTATGACTATTACCTTGATTTTTTTTTTTTTTTGTGAGACTCCTAACAGTGGGACTCTTTTGCTTCTCCTGGTACTCTTTTCTTCCTATTGCGTTATCTTGCCTAGCCTCAATATGAGGGCCTTTGCCTTGTCTTACTGTATCTTGTTTTGTACTGTTTGGCTGTTGTCTCTTGGAGTCCTGCTCTTTTCTGAAGGGGAAAAGGAGGGGGAATAAATCTAGAGGGAGGGGTGGGCAGGAGCTGGGAGGAGTGGAGGGAGGAGAAACTGTGTTTGGAATGTACTGTATGAGGGAATATATTTTCGGTTAAAAAAAGAGATTCCTGAGACAGGGGAGGTGATTGTGGGCGAAGGTCTTCTGCTACTAGTGTTCTGTTTAGGAATAAGCTCTCCCTAGAATTCCAGTCAAATTGGCAGTGTGGGAAGATTGGAAAGCATTTATACCTGTTATTTTCCTTTGATTCTTCAGAGCCACAAAAGGATCCAAATTTTCTTCTTCCCGTAGGGGTAGCTGTGTTTACTGAGCAGACCATTTCTACTCTTGTTGGAATGATGAGGAGCAGTCTGGGATCAAAAACTTGCCTTCAACTTAGGTGATGGTACACGCCTCCAATCTAGCCCCTGGAAGTTGATGTGGGAGGAGAGTGACTTCCAGGTCACACTGGATTACACAGTGAGATGCAATGTAAAAACCAAAACCAAAACAAACCAAAACAATCCACAGACAACCAAAAAAGAAGATGCCTCCTTTACTTGTAACAACATAAAATATGGTGGTCAAGTGACAGCAGAGATGCTCAGCAAAGGAAGATAGTGGGAAATGAGGAAACATTGTAGAAACATTTAAAGTAAAGAAAAACAAAGCAAAAAATAAAAACCCCAGAAAGTCAATAGTTTCTGAAATATACAGGAGAATCCAGGGAAACAGCCACCAGGTGCTGAGAACTTAGCCTCTGGGGAAGGACAGGGAAAGGCTTTGCTGTGATGTTCTTGGCAATAGGCATTTCTCTGACTGTTTTTGCCATGGCTTTTCCCTCAGCCCTCACAGTGTCATTGCGGAATTTCAGCTGTCGTTGGTCTCCCTTTTTAAAGCTATAGCAATTATCCATAGTGAAGTTACATGATAAGGTCTGGTGAGTTGAGAGCTGTTACATGGTGAGGCGTGTGCGTGGTAGAAAACTCCGTTGGAATACACATTATATTGAATACTTTAAAATTATAATATTTAAGCATTTTATCCTGATAAATGAACCGAGGAAATGCAAACGACTTGTCTAATACTACACAGCTAATGTGCCGCTGAAACAGAACTCCTTATTTCAAAATCATACTTTAGTGGGAACTGATGGACCGTAGGAAAATAGTAAAAATTGAGCCATCTCCTCCAGAAACTTATAGACTAATAAAAGAGGGAGGAGGCATATTCAGAAAATGGGAAGTTCTCCGTGAAACCAGAAGAATATGAAAGGAAAAGGGAGAGAACAAAGGAAGCAGGGAGCAAAGATGGGGGGATAAATAAAGAGGAGGAGAGATAGGAATTAAAATTCTGTTTCTAGGTAAAAGAGTCGAAATTAACTAATATGGAACAGCAGTAATACAAAGACAGGGTTGTTACTCTGTATTTTTTTTAGTTTTGTATTGATTTTTATTACATTTTTCTTTGTACCCCTCCCTGCCTCTCTCCTGCTCCCTTAATCCTCCCCCAAGGACCCCATGCTCCCAATTTACTCAAGAGATCTTGTCTTTTTTCTACTTCCCATGTGGATTAGATCTATGTAAGTCTCTCTTGGTGTCCTCATTGTTGTCTAAGTTCTCTGGGATTGTGGTTTGTAGGCTGGCTTTCTTTGCTTTTTGTTTAAAAACCACCTATGAGTGAGTACATGTGATAAATGGAGGCTCTGGCTTTTGAACTTGCAGACTCATCCATTTCTCCTTTTAATCACTTGTTCCCACTTCAAATATCTTAATAAATTTTGTTTATATTTCATCTGAGTGACAGCCCAGGAATGGGCTGATGTCCAGGTAGGAGAAAGCTAATTGATCCATTCCGAAACACTTCATGACACTTTCCACACAATGTAATCCTGGCCTGGATGAGAGGAGGCATCTGTGAGGCATGGATTTCAGACACAGATCTCAGGCAAGAGCATTTGAAAGTAGAAGCAGAGGTTACCTGGTGCTGACATATAACCAAGAATGGTTTCAAAACAAACATGTGCAGAGAGGTGAACTGAGCATATTGAATGCACATGCCAGGGAAATGCTTGTTAGAGCAAGGGGAAAACATATTCTGAGTTTTGTAGAAGGCAGTCTAACAGCATCTTGTGAATATGTCTGTGCCTCATTTCTATTCATAGGGATTCATTTTCAGCAGAAGGTAGACATTGAGAGTTAAGAAGACTGAAGGAAAATCATGACTCCAGGTTGCCTCATCTCCAAAGCCAATTCTTTTCATGACAATACTCCATATTTTGAAAATGCCCAGAGAATCAATGTCTTGGATACAGCATGGTCTAAGGGTTCCTCTAAGATCCAGGAACAGGTTTATGTTACTGTCCCTATGTTTCTGTGTGAGAGATGAACAGAAGGTGATGGACAGAGTGGAGATTGGGTATTCTGGCATGTACCATATTAGAAATGTGAGGCTTTCTGAAGCAATTGTGGTGATATCGCTACTCCCTACCTCCATTATCGTGCTCCTAACTGAGGGTGACAATTGTCATAGCAGCCTAAGGGTTGACTGGACATTTCCTCTAAATGAACTTGTTGGTTAAACAGAAGTCACCTATAGATCCCAGGCATTATATAAAGTTATGATAATCATTTCTGCGAGAACCATCTGGAGTAATTCTGCGAACTGTGCTACTGATACTCTGCCATATGACAGACAGAAAAACCATGCCTGAGACAACATGGTAGACCTAGATGTTCCTCTCCTTGGCCATTCTCTTTCTGCAAAGGCAAGCAGATGATTTCTTACAAATGTCTTCTGTACATGATGCTTATGTGTAAGACATGAGAGCCCATCTTCTTTATGCTCACTTCTTGTCTTCTAGCATTATTTCAGGTAATATTTGAAACCTTTATTTGATTTAATTTTAAAGGAGTGAGAATTTTTAAAGATACCACATGAAGAGGTCTATATGTCCCATAAAATTAAAGCTGTACTGATAGGAATCATTTGTGCCTATTGAGCAGCTCCTCTTCCTCCCTCCCTCCCTCCCTCCCACCTCTCCCTCCCTCCCCTCCATCCCTCCCTCCCCTCCCTCCCTCCCTCCCTCGCCCTCCCTCCTCTCTCTCTCTCTCTCTCTCTCTCTCTCTCTCTCTCTCTCTCTCTCTCTCTCTCTCGGTGGTTAGAGCCTCAGGCTTTTCCCCGAGGGAACTATTACTCTGCACTCAAGTGGTTCTAGTGCAATTGGATCAAAAACACTCCCCGCAAGGACCAGCATGTAACTAAAGTGGCCTTTAACTGTTTCCGTGTAGTCGCAGCAAACATAAGGTCAAAGAGAGTAAGTTTTAGATGTGCATCCTGACTTCTGAATGATGAGGTACTGGGTGGAAGTACAGAAGCTTGGAGTGTCAAGAAGCTGTCTTATATAGTATGGCACAAACCTACCTGAAAGTGAAATTTAAAAAGGAGAAAACAGAGGGTATAACCGAGATCAGGACAGTCAGCTAGAAAAAGGCAATTTAAGAAAGACACAGAACGATGTTAGAGAGACTGGAAGAAAAGGCAGGGACACATAAAGATTAAAAGAGAGAGAGAGAGAGAAAGAGTAGAGCTAAAACTCTGAGGATATACACCCGTAGAGAAAGAGATGATGCAGAAATAAACACACAGGCACACAGAAAGATGGGGAATATAGCACACATGCATAGACACATTTACACACATTTTATGAGAGTCAGACACAGAGAAACAAAACATTCAGCCATTGATATCTTTAGGATCCTTGCTTCCACCTATATTAAAAAAACTGCATTTCAGTGATGGGGGAGACAGTTTAGTCATATAAGTACTTGCCTTATAAGCAAGAGGACTCAAGCTTAATCCCAGAGCCTACACAGAAAAGACCAAAGCTGCCGGCACTCATCTGCCAACCCAGAGCTGAGGAGCCAGAAACAGGTACATCCTCTGGGCTATTTGGTCTCTTAGTGAGTTTCAGACTAGTGACAGCCTCTACCTCTAAAAGCAAAGTAGACAGTACCTGACCAACAAACTCATCCTCTGGCTTCCACGAGCTCCCTCAACATATGTGCCTCCAATATGTGTGTGTGTGTGTGTGTGTGTGTGTGTGTGTGTGCGTGCGTGTGTGTGTGTGTGCGCATGCGTGCGCGCACATACAGTGAGAGAGAGAGAGAGAGAGAGAAAGAGAGAGAGAAAGAGAGAGAGAGAGAGAGAGAGAGAGAGAGAGAGAGAGAGAGAGAGAGAGAGAGAGAGAGAGAGTCACCACTCTATCTCATCATGGGAGACCCTGATCATAAAATCCAGTTCTCTTTCACTTGAACCAATTTGAACTGAAGACCTGAAGAATCCCTTGCTCTGGCTCCACCTTTCCACCTTGGTTACTGAACCAACTCTGGTTCTCCATTTATCTGATTCTTTAAGCATCTTGTCATTAAAACATTAGCAAGAATATTTGCTCCACCTACCACCAGCTTTGTGGAAGCTGACATAATGGATCTTTGGATTTAAGAAAAGAAGAAAATTACCAAAGGGTTCATGGACATCATCCTGGAGTATTTATCCTCAAATTTTAAAGAAGAAAAAATATTTGAGGCTATTTTTTAATGCTGCAGATTTGACAAAAGACAAGGCTGTGGCAAAGCTAATTCACACAAGTGCACTTCCTGAGGTATCAGAAAACAGCTATTAAAAGGTGTCACAAATTTGGGGCGTTGATGCACATAATGGGAGAAAATTCTTCGAGTAGATGTGACTGCTGAGGCTAAGGACGTCTTGAGGAAATGACCTGGAAAGATAGAGGGATTCTAAGCCCTACAGTGGCTTGGGGTTTCCCTTTTTGTTTTCAGATGAAAACAAGAGGGGGCATCCAATTGTACTGATTTGGCAGAGTCAAACCTTTGTTGAAAAAAGAAGTGTGCTTCTTGGACCTTTTCCTTATGCCCCTTGAACAGGAGAAGCTATGATTTGTTTCTCTGGCATCTTTTGTCAGTTGTATGACTGCAACCACCCGTGTGCATAAGAAATGATAATTATACAGCAGTTAAGACCGAGTTTCCCTCCCAAGTCCAAGCTCAAGTGTTCTGGATGGAACCATTTCATTAGTGTTAATCAGCGTCTTAGTTAGGGTTTCTATAGGTATGAAAAGATATCATGACCATGGCAACTCTTTTTTTTCAAAGCTGAGGATCAAATCCAGGGCCTCATGCTTGCTAGGCAAGTGCTCTACTACTGAGCTAAATCCCTTACCCCCATGGAAACTCCTATAAAGGAAATATTTAATTGTGGATTATAGAGATGGTGGCATGCAGTCAGACATGGTGCTGGAGAGGAAGCTGAGAGTTCTTATATTTTGACTCACAGGCAACCAGAATTGTTCTGAAACACTAGGACATATATGAGACCTCAAAGCCTGCTTCCACAGTGACACACTTCCTCCAACAAAGCCACATCTCCTAATAGTGCCTTTCCGTTTGGGGATTATTTTCTTCCAAATAGCACAATGAATTCTCTCTCACTGTAATGGAATGCATGGGATGAAGCTTTTACAAATAGACTTTCAGAGGACATTATCCATACTCAAACAATAGCAAGAATTAATTCAAAGAGAACAGCTAATAAGTATCAATTGTAAAATAATAGAATAGACATTGCGTTTCCTTTATTTCCTTTCCTACTAACATGTGAAGTAGGCATTGAACTTCATCTTGTAGATGAGGATGCTTAGGTGTAGAGAATTTAGATAAGAGGTTTCTAAACCTTGTTGCAGAACAGCATGATCAGAAGTATTTATTTAAAACCGACAGATTTCTTGGCTTAAGCTTCCAATACAACTTCAAGAGGAGGAAGAAGCTTACATGGTTAGAGTTAGGTAAGCAGATGATGCTATGTGCAGACTCCTTAGACTTGCATGGTACTCAGCTGTGGCGATGACAATACTGCTATAATACCAGTCCTACACCTGTTTTTTTTTTTTGTTTGTTTGTTTTGGTTGGTGATCTTTAATTACATTGCTGGTGATCAAGGCACCTTAAAAAAATCCAAATACATATATGTTATGCTATGTCTCCTCTACTGGGAATTTCGCCCACAGATATTAAATCACAAATTCTTTTGGTATTTCTGGCCAATTGATGAAGCATCTTGTTTCCCATCTAGGCATGGTTTTGTTGAACACAGGGATAATTAAATGCTCAGTGTCCTAGACCAGGCATGGCAAGTGACACTGAGCCAGTTATCTGCTTGCAGGAGAAATTAAGAGAACCAAACACATTCACTAGAGTGTGGAAGGTCAGCTCTCCTTAATAAAGGGTTTGCAGCTATGTGAAATTGGAAAAGAAATGATGTATTCTGAGACTATTTTCATTCCATTAGCTTAAGTCAAGAAGAATAAAGGCAAATGCAGTTTCAAAGATTAGCTTCCAGATCAGAAGTGCACTGAAGGGGAATAACTGACTTTCTTCTACCAATCTTGTTCCCCTCAGTACACACACACACACACACACACACACACACACACCACACACGCACGCACGCACGCACGCACGCACGCACGTGCACACACACATGCACATGCACACACATATCTCATACATTTAGCTTGGAAACTTGAGACTGGTAATGTATACAGATATTGGTAGTACTGCTCATGTTTCTTGGTAACGTCACACATTTTTCTGAGATATGTAAATCTGTCAATCTCATTTTACTTTCTTTTCCCTAAGACTAGACATCATCAGACATCATCACTATCCTACCATCTCTGCTACAATGCATATATACTGTATATATACATATAGCATACAATTATTTGTGTGGGTGTTTACACCTGTGATTGTATGCGTATGTATATACTTATGCATGTGGACACCAGAGGCTGATGTTGATTGCCTTTCCACAATCACTCTCTACTTTTATTCTTTGAGACAGAATCTTACTGAAGCTAGAATTCATTCATTCATCTATACCAGCTGGCCAATGACCTTCAAGGAGACCTCCGATTGCCTCTCGTCCATCTCTCTGAGTTTTCCCGTATGCACAACTATGCCTCCTTTTTATGTGTGTTTTGTTATCCAGTGCAGGTCTTCATGCTTATACAGCAGGTGCCTTACCTATCAAAGTGGTCTCTCCTTCTCTCCATATTTGTTCTTTAAGAAAGAAATGAAACCACCATGAGTTGTTGATGCCTTCGTCATTGAGTTCGGAGCTAGTAACAAACTTACCTGAAGGGAGTACAATCAGGTTTCTTCACTTGGTCCGTTATAGCTCACAACATTCTCTCATGATGGTTTTGTTTTTCTGAGAGTTTCAGGATGAATTTAAAAATCAAATAAAGGAGGGGGGATTCCAACCAGACACCAGTGTTATATCTTAAGTTCTTCCCTAGAGTCCAGATTGCTTCTGGTTTAAAAAGACTGCAAAGGCACTTCCCAAGTGCCTATCTTTTGAGAGTGATAAATGCATACTATATATACAGAATTCCTCTGCTATTCTTAGTAAACAGATCTTTGAGGTTTTCAAAATATCTTCGATATTTTGAAACAAAGGCTGAGAACTTGCTTTCAAAACTCCCAGACAGTCTAGTTTATACAAAGAAATAAATCTGTGTCCCCATCATAGCTAAAAATGTTAGAGATAAAAGAGTAGGAGAGATGAGCTGGGATGTCCTTGAAATGCACAGATTGGATTTTGAACCATCTGCAGCTTAGTAGCAAATGCCTGGTGGTACCTGAGCGCTGGGTGATGGAGGTGTAGCATTAGGAAGTCTCTAGATAAATCTTTTAATCGAAAGACTTCATTATTAAGAGTTTTCTGAGAAGAAACCAGCAGCTCTTTCTTCCACAAAGTGATGCTTTTGAGACAACTTTCCAGGGAGTTCACCCTATGAACATGGGATTTCTAATAGTCAGTGCCAGGAAGGTTTCTTCCTGAACTCTGGTTTATTCAATGGCTTACCATCAGCTCTCATGAAAAGTTTCTTTTATTTTTAGACACCCCAAAATAGGCATATTTGATTTTCCTGGGTAGCTTCTCTTCCCACACACCTTACATTTAACCTTGACATTTTTCACAAGACAACATTTCTAGGGAACTACTTAGTTTGGCATTTCTACAGAGCTAAATAGACTGAGCTGTCCTTATGAGGTATCTATGAGAAGTATACACATTTTGTAAGCTCGTAAGATAAACAGATCTCAGGTTTTCCCTGACTAAAAGTTAATTGCATTAGTTCTCTGACAGTAGGATCACAAGTCATGTCTGGTCAGAAGCTTATATTATTTATTCGCGGGAATGCTATATGCATTTTGAGAAGCTCATAAAAGTGTTAATCCCTCATCTCTTTTGTCTAGAGAGGGGGATGTCCAGAGTTACTTTTCAGCCTCTGGTTCCAACTGCTTTGCATTTCATACATTGGCTGAACTGGCTTGAGACAATTGTGAGCACTGACACATCTTTAATTTAGATTAGGGCTGTACTGAGTATTTGTTTAAATATCACCTTGTTTGCTTCCATAATGGAAAGAAAGTTGTCCTTAGGCTTCCCAGAAGAAGAACCAGCTCTTTAACTGAAAAAAGATGATGACGATTAAATAATTCCAAAGGGAAAAAGAGCAAGAGAGAATCTCCTGCATTAGTTCAACTTCCTGCTTCTTTAAACTGACCATGGAGCCTCATTTTCTCAGTGGGGGGGTCATTAAGGGATATGTTCTTTTGTGTGTGTGCGTGTGTTTCCCCTTTGGGTTAGCTAAAAGTAGCCCAAAGGGCATCTGATGGACAAAAAACAAAAACAAAAAAAATAAACAATAGTGGAGGTATAGGAAAATCAGATGTTTCAGGGGCTGCTGGCTATAGGGCAAATTGGTAAAAATCTTGCTTAAAGATGATTTTCTAAAACTATCAATATACAATATTGTAAAATATACAATATTTTTTCTGGGAGACTATTTTTATATTAGTAATAAGAAATATAAAAAAATATGTCTACACGTTGATCTGAATCTTTATGCCAATGAGTAAACTTGGCGATTGGTCAGATCTGCTTTGAAATCTCTACACAAAATTCTATTAGTAAAAGTACTGTTCCTTAATAATTTTAAATAATAGAGAAATGATTATATTCAATGAAGCACACAGACATAAAACCATGCAAATATGATACCAATTCTGCTGAAAATGGAGTAGTAAAAGTCTACACAAACGTGACTTGGATTTTAGCTGATTTTTTTCCTTTTTCTTATACTTTCTAACCAAAACTCACACATAGACTAGGAAGGTGGTTTAGTGAGGAAAGACACTTGCCTCTAATCCTGATGACATGGGTTTCCTCTCACATGGTGGAAGGGGAAACTGGCTTTTGCTAGTTGTCCTCTGAACTCCCACCCTTTCTTTTTTTTTATTTTTATTTTTCCAGTTTATTTATTTTTTATTAAAAATTGCCATCTCCTCCCCTCCTCCTCCCCCCTCCCTCCCCTCCCCTCCACCCACACCCCCACTCCCTCCCTCTCCAGGCCAAAGAGCCGTCAGGGTTCTCCACACCATGCCGAGTCCAAGGTCCTCCCAACACCCTTTCTTACAATATGCTAGCCTGTGGTATACTTTATGTAGGTTAGGAACACGGGTCAGGGATGATACAATCTGCTCTCATGTTGGGATGGGCTAGGTAGAGGTAAGAACTTTCTTTGAAAATCTGAGATCCTGGGTATCTAGGATGGAGTGGGTGGGTTCAAGGCGGGCACATTCCCTTGGCTTTCCTGGAAACAAAGTCTTGGAGGGCCAAAATGGATGCAGGGAATCAAGGCTATCTAGTCACCAGAGGACCCTGTCAGGAAGGACCTGTCTTTTTCAATGCTACCTCTGATGCTGATCATTGGTCAAGATTCAATCTCTAGAGACAAATATTCTGATTGGATATTTTGGGTTTCCTGAGAGGCCAGGAGTGGGCTAGACAGCAGGCAGCAAAACATTATGCTATGGTAGCTTGGTGGTTCATCTTCATTTTCTTTTTTTTTTTTTCCTTCTCATGGTTTATTTTTTTTTATATTTAAAAATTTCCATCTCCTTCCCTCCTCCTCCCCCTTCCCGCCCCTCCTTCTCCCCCTTCCCTCCCCTTCCCTCCACCCATACCTCCCCTCCCTCCCTCTCATTTTCAACTTGACTATCTGTAGAATCATGATGGAACACATACCTATGCGTGTCTATATTAGTATTTCCTGGAATATTTAACAGAAGAGGAAAGAACTAACCATGATATGAGCAACTCTATACTATGGACAAACTGAGTACCAGAACTCAGTAATTTAGGGAGGGTCATTGGAAATTCTTCCACCAAGACAATATACAGTGGGTGAAGAATTCTCCCAAAAGATATGTGACCACTAGGAAGAAAAAGAGGGATGCTGGGCAGCATGTGGAGAGAAGCAAGGGCATCTAGCATCTATAAAATAATCTCCCAGGGCAATAGAGACTGTCACTGTTGTTTTCAGGGAAGATTATTTGGTGATAGACTATAAAATGAATTAGAGCTGGAAAGAGGGGTGAATTAGGAATACTCTCTGCCTTGAATGAACATTAGAGGTTATGTCTTATGGCAAGTAGGCATCTAAATTGAAGGTCCTCAGATTTAATCTGTGGGCATAGAATCCAAGTCACTGCTTTCAAGTTCAGGAAGACATAGTAACTGTGCCCGTACGCCATGGTAGAGTGCATGCCATGTTGGATGAAGTTTAAGGTGGTTCCTAACTTGGCTTAGTTTAGACTACATCAGGAAATAGAAGCAGACAGCTTATCCTTCATCTGCAAGAACTAACTACCGCTGGGTTGTGGTAATCACATTGAACCTCACTGTATCTCAAAGCCTTCACCTATGTTAGATTAAATGGCTAATGTGCAAAATGTTAATGTGGTATACTTTCACATGGACTGCTGAGGGGAAAACTTAGTAACACAGAAATTCAGTTAAAAATATATATGTATATGTATACTCTCAAAGTGTATCTGTAAACAAATGTGGAGATTTGGCTGGGAGAACCCCTTATTTCATAACTAAACTTGTGAGTTTGAAGCCCACTTTGTGGCTAAGTGTTTTTGAAACTCTTATCATGCAGGCCCTGGGACTTGGGATTACAAATGACATCCCACGTAGCCCATTATTTTTAAAGCCCTAACTCAAGTGTGTAAATGCCCATGCTTCTAGGCAGAATGATTCATGCTCCTACTATGCATTTTCTCCTTTGAAGGTTGAACCAATAATTTTGTCTTACACTTTATTAATTTCCTCTGTCTTTATTCTCTGGCCTTCCACCCAAGGCTTCTTTCTCTTGCTTTATTCCAGCTTCCCTCTTGCTCCAATTAAGGCTGCTTCACAGAGGTTGACATTTCTGTCACTGGAGCAATCTTTGCCTACTTCATTCATAACTGATCTATGAGAGATACTCCTAGCACCCCCTTTTCCTTGCATGAATTGGTCATGATTCTTTCGTCCTGCTGCTGTGTATCATCTCCTTTATGCTTGCTGTGCATTCGTTTTCCACTGTTACCGTCCAGCCTCCAGTTTTGCTTACCTCACAAGCACATTAGGTATAAAACTTAAGAGTCTCTTTTCTTTCATTTTTCCCTTTTGTAGACTGTTATTATTATTATTGGTAAGGCTTATTTTTAAAGTTTCATCGTTTTCCCAGTGAAAATATCAATCCCAGTTGCCCTAACTTAGAATTCAAGGCTCTACTGCCTTTCCACTCCCCCTCCCACAGTTCTATCAGCCGCAGTTGCCATAAGGATGTCTACTACCCAAGACCATTCCTGTCTGTGTTTACTGCTTCTCTTCCAACTCTCTAAAATCTTCTCATATATTTCCACCTCTCTCTCTTTGATTGGATTCCTGGAGCTTGGTTGTGGGTTGCGAACCCAGTCTTGACTTTAGGACATTTTCTGAATGTCAAATATATAATACGGTCTTCATTCTAATGTTTCCATGCTGTTCTCTGATTTTATTTGATACAACTTATAATATTGTTTCTCTATCATTAAGGAGTTCCTGCTGTTGGTTTTAGTCTCAAGAGTGTAATCCTGCTTTTATGAATTGAAACTTTAATAACAATAAATGTAAATAGCAAAAGTGACAGTCATTGGATGATTTCTATGTGCCATAATTGTCTATAGTTTTGTGTACATTATCTTTTGTCTCCTTACCAGCACTGCATGAAGTAGGGACTGTTATTCTTACTCATTTGCAGATAAGGAAGTCAATGTCTAGAGAAGAAAAGGAAGTAGTCTGGGGCCCAGAAAGTTTTAAAGTCTGTCTCAGAGCCTTGATTTTTCCTGAACCAGAAAGTCACTCATAAACAAGTTTTCCTAACCTGGTTTCTCAATCAGTGAGTGGAATTCAGTTCATTCACCTTTGAAGTACTAACTCACTGTGAAGCAGTATTCCTATAACTCAGTGCACTAATGTGATAAGCATAGGTAACCCAAAGCATCTCAAGCTAGTTTACTTAAAATGGGCATTTCCTCTACAGGTACAACATAGTCTCATTAAGGACAATGTCCTGGATTAAAGATAACAGTGAGCCTGGTGGTGGTGGCGGCTCACACCTTTAATCCCAGCACTTAGGAGGCAGAGGCAAGTGGATCTCTATGAGTTCAAGGTCAGCCTAGCCTACCTAGTGAGTTCCAGGAACCCTGTCTCAGAAAAACAAGAATAAAAATAACAGAATTCCTTTGTCCTATTTATTGATAGGTAGAGTTGACTTCTACTCCCTTGAATTGAATGGGTCTTAGAAACTTATCTACCTAATAATATGGTAGAAGAGTTTCCACCTAGACATCAAGGAATAGACGGGTTCTACTTTTCTTCTAGAATGTCCTTTAGAGAAGTCTATAGCCTCCAGGGAAGGAGTCTAACTGGTCTGAGATTGGTGGGCATAAAACAGAAGTCACACAGAGATGGTCAGGTTCTAGTCTCAGCTAAGCCTTCTTGTCAGCTCACTATGGTACCACACTTATGGGTTGATAGGGTTTGTCCGCCAAGCGCTCATGTGTTGAGAGTTTGGTCCTAATGTAGCAGTATTGTCAGGTGGTAGGACTATTAAAAGGTGGAGCCTAATGGAACATGATTGAATCATTAGCAGTATCACTTTTTAAAAAGACTAACATTTCTAGGACAATATTTCTAGGACTATATATAAGACTATTATTTCAAGGGCCCTAGTTAGTTCTCTAACTATAAGAGCAGGTTGTCATAAAAGAACAAGACTGCCCTCTCCCGACCCTGACCTCAGTCTTATTCCCAGACATCAAGTTATTCACCATGTAGTCATGTGAGCACCAAACAATGTTTGATTTCAGACTTTCAGCTTCAAGCATTGTGAGGTAAATGAATCAATTTTCTTTAGATATTGTACAATCACAAACATTTTGTTGTAGCAGGGAAACACTGACTAACAGAGGGAGTAAAGCCATGATGCCCCCGTTCCCAACTAGTCTGCTGGTTAAATGACACCACTGAACAACCTCAAAGACAGGGATCGGGAGACTGACGCAGACGAGCTCTGCTCTAATTCCACAAAACCATGAGACATAAGAAAATACTTGCTGTGGAAGGTGCTCCGTTTTGAGTTCATCTGCTCCATGTGCAGCAATTGGTAGCTGTAATCTACTAGAAACACATGAGTAAAAACTGGAGACTGCTCGGCTTCGCTGGGTGAAACAGTTGGGTCTCCATATTCTTTCTCTGTGAGCTGTGTGAACTGTTTGCGTCATTTCCCCTTCTATAGACTAACTTTATTTTCTCATATATATGCCAAGAACTGATTACCACACAATTTATATATTCTAGTTTATATTTTCTTCTAGTTAAAACATTGAAGGCAGTTGATAAAATGCTAAAGTTTTATGGCATTTTGTATTGGGCTGAATTTGAGTCAGGTTACCAACATTTGCTTTAATATATAGTAGTCAAGGATAAGGGGTCATATAATACAAATATTTATTCCAGGAACCACAGTTCTGTGTGTGGGAGGGAGGCAGGGAAGGCGAACATCTCCACAAAGAATTCTATTGTGCTTCACTTAAGGGCCTGGCTGCCTTATTTATCTGTCCTCAACTGACCTTACTCTCTGACTGTGGAGTGTATCAGCCTTCTGGAATGTCTCCCATGTTCATTAGCACAATATTGATCTCTTGAGTGACCTCCATTACTCAGTGTCTTCCAAGAGTTCTTTGAGAAGCAAAAGATATTGTTACCTCTGGCATGGTCTGCCTCTTCATCCTCCCTCTATGGTTGAAATTCTCTGGTGCTCTAGTGGTCCAGGAATAGTAGAGTGAATATCTATCTATCTATCATCTATCTATCTATCTAACTATCTATCTATCTATCTATCTATCTATCTATCTATCATCTATCTATCTATCTATCTATCATCTATCTATCTATCTATCTATCTATCTATCTATCTATCATCTATCATCTATCTATCTATCTATCTATCATCTATCTATCTATCTATCTATCATCTATCTATCTATCATCTATCTATCATCTATCTATCTATCATCTATCTATCATCTATCTATCTATCATCTGTCTATCTATCTATCTATCTATCTATCTATCTATCTATCTATCTATCATCTATCTATCTATCTATCTATCTATCTATCTATCTATCTATCATCTATCTATCTATCATCTATCTATCTATCTATCTATCTATCTATCTATCTATCTATCTATCTATCTATCTATCATCCATCTATCAATCTATCTATCTATCATCTATCTATCATCTATCTATCTATCATCTATCTATCTATCTATCTATCTATCTATCATCTATCTATCAATCTATCTATCTATCATCTATCTATCTATCTATCTATCTATCTATCATCTATCTATCTCTTTTCTCTTACAGTAAAAAAGGAAATTTATATCTAGGTCAGTGGTTCTCAATATTTCTAATGCTGCAAACCCTTTAGTACAGTTTCTTGTGTTGTGGTTACTCCCAACCATAAAATTACTTTGTGGCTACTTTGTAACTATATGAATTATAATGTAAATATCTGATATGGGAGTCCCAGAGGAGTTGTGAACCACGGGCTGTGAACCACTGATCTAGGCAGTGATATGTCATTGTCTCCTCCCTTAAGAGTTAGTTTAGTTGGGTGGCTCAAGTGCTAAGCAACTGCCTCATAGGAAGGCAAGGTTGCCTTTAGGAAGGTAGGCTCATGATAAGCCATGCTCAGCACACACACACACACACACACACACACACACACACACACACACACACACACATATATATATATATATATATATATATATATATATATATGGGATGATGATCCTCCTTAGGAAGATTCTGTACTCTACTTCTCAGAATTCCCTCTGCCTGGCAGTTTGTATGGAGTGTAGCTATGTTGCTCCATAAGTCTTCTTGTTTTTTTGACTTATTCAAGAAAGCATGTCCTTTTTCTTTTTCTCTTCTATCCTTTGGTCTTAGCATGCTTTTTCTAACACTCTTGGCTTCCCTCCTTATCTAAATCATATCTCCTAACTACCACATGACTGTTTGTCTGCCATGTGTCTGACCTCCATAGTGGCTTAAGCACCACGGCTTAAATGAAGAGGGCCCCAATTTCCCTGGTATTATAACTCTGTATAATGTAACATTTTCCAGATTTTAGCTATCTCCTTGACTTAGTGCTATTTTATTTCCTCTTTCTCTTTCTTATCTGTCTCTCTGTCTCTGTCTGTCTGTCTGTCTCCCTTTGTGTGTGTGTGTGTGTGTACATGTGCACACTCACATGTTCATGCATGTGTGCGAGTGCTTAGGTACATGTGTACATATGTGCAGGTACATGTTTAGGCCAGAAGACAACTTTGGTTGTCTTTTTCTCATGTAATAAGTAACTTGTTTTTTAAGACAAGGTCTCTCACTTGGGCCTAGAACTCATGATTAGATTGAAGATATGTCATAGTAACAACCTTACCACCACAGCCACATCTTCTGGAACTTGGATCTATTTAGCCCACAGGGAAAACTCCCTGCAGAAATTTTTTGGGATGATGTCCTGGTCCCCTAGAAAGGCACATGTCCATGACTGTTTCTCTTTGCCTTTCTTCATAAACTTTTTGATCTCTTTATGTAGCCTCAAGGTATGCTGTAAACTCTGCTCTAAAAATTTACCTATACAGATTTTATTGTCATTTTATGCTCTTCATAATCATAAAGGGTTTGGCTCTCCTCCACCTTAAATGTCACTAATAAAATCAGAAACTTTGAAGTGGCATTCCAGAGAGACCTACTTCTTGAATTACGTTGTTTATCTTCCTGCTATGTACAACTGGTATTCTTATGTGACCTTGGAAAAGTACTTCACCTCTATGAATCATAATGTCCTAAAAGGGTAAACAATAACAAAATCTAGTTGATGAATTACAGAGAGGTCGAAAGTGAGTGTAAACAATGGGAAGAATTTGAGGAAGGAAAGGAAAATGGGAAATTGTATAATTACATTATAATTTCCAAAACATAAAAACTACTATATAAAAGAATTATCTACAGAAATAAGATAGTCCATTAAAGGCACCTATCAGAAACTTTGATACTGAGTTCAGTTGGTGACTAAATCATCATTACTTTTAACAGATAGTTTCTACCATGGCATAACGCATTTGGTCCATGGGGTGAGAGGAAGGAATGGTGTGGAGTTCCCAACTTGAAGGACTATGCCACCAGTTTTTAGACCTTTAGACACAATCATACCTCTATGTAAAGGTATATATACCTTAGCATGTAACTATATAAACCGAGTAATAAATATAACTCTCTGTAAGTGTGGGCGCATTACATATCAATGATTCTCAACTCTGCTGCTGTAATACAGTTATCTGAAAAGTTGTTAGGAAACACACTTTCCAATTCTTCTTATATATTTTGAACAAAAGTTTGCTCATCTAAGAACCAAAAATGCACATTTTCAAGATGTTCCCCAGGTGATTTTTAATATTAAATTATATTACTAGTTTTCTAGAGCTGTCATGACATATTTCCATAGTCTGGGAGAGTTGCAATATCAGAAACATTTTCTTGTACAGTCACAATTTGGAGAACTGAGTCTGAAATCAAATTGTCAAGGGTCATTCTTCCTCTGGAAGTTTTTTTTTTTTACCTCTAGAAACTCTGGGGAGGATTAGTTTCTTCTTCTTTGTAACTTTCAGTGCTTGTTAGCAGTCCTGAGTGATCTGCGGCATGACTGAAATATTTGCCTCTGTAGTGTTCCCCCTGTGGAACTGTGTATAAACTTGTCTCTCCCTACAGGATATCAGCTACAGAATCCGGGACAGATCTAATTCAAAAAACTTCATCTTAACTTCATTATCACTCTAAGGGCCATATTTCTGAATAAGAAAACATTCACACCAAGGAATAAAATTTGAATGCATTATTTTTGAGGAGACCATTCAACTCATAATTGAGAATCATTGTTTTATATCTTATGAGGAAAAAAATGGTCATAGCCACCACTATTCATTAAGCACTTGAAAAGAATCATCTCAATACACACAATAAGAGCACTATTTCCCCTTGTCCTAGTTGTATAAATAAAAAATTTGAGCTAGGAAGAGGCTTTAAGACTTACCCATTGTAGGTGATGCTAAGGTAGGAAGTTGAGATTATGGGATTCACTACTATTACAAAGACCCACAAAGATGGACTTGGATATTTGTGTTATCTCCCAGAAAGCTATTTTTGTCTTGATAAACTCATGATTTGATTCTGTAGCTATTGGGACTCCTGCTCCAATGTTTAGGCGGAAAACAAAATGAGGTAAGATAAGCCCTTGGACTGGAAGTTTGACTTCTATCATATTGTTAAAATATTTTGTCCCAAACGGGTCAAGACCATGATGGGGAAACCCAAGAATCAGTTGACCTGAGCTAGTGGAATATCCTTGACTCCAGACTGACAAATGGGAAAACTGTAAAAGACTGAATTAAGACCCCTGAATATAGATGACAATGGTGTGGCTTTGGGCAGCATATGGCGCCAGAGGCAATGGGACCAGGATCTAACTCTGATGCATGAACTGACTTTGTGGAGACTACTCTCTATAGAGAGATACCTTGCAGAGCCTAGATACAATGGGATATAGAAGAAGGGGTTGGGCACCTTGGTCCTGCCTCAATGAGCTGATGGGACAGACTTAGTTGACTTCCCAGGGGAGGTCTTAACCTTCTCTGAGGAGCCAATGGGGAGTGGGATGGGAAGAAGAGAGAGGGATTGGATCAGGAGGAAAGGAGGCAAGGGGAAATGGGATTGGCACAAAACAAACAAACAAATATTAAGAAATGTTATAGCAAAAAAGAAGCAGTTAAATATTAAAAAAATAAACAAATGAACAGACAAAAATATTTGTCTCCCATGTGTAGAAAGACCAAGGTGCAAATGTTTAGGATATTGGAAAGGTAATGAAGTAGCATCTGTTCATAGGACTCCATTTGCCTAGGTTGATATTAAAAAGAGATTCTGAGTTGGGCCAGAAGGCAGAAGTCAAAGACTTTCTAATATTTGAGTTGCAAGGATTCTCAGAAACCATCTGATGCAATTCCTTCTTTTGACAAAGAGGTGATGTGATTTCGAGAGAATTCATTTCTAGATTCCCCCAAGTAGACAGAGAGAGCAAGCGTTCCAGAGTCCCTGAGCCTATTTCTACTCTCCATCCATGACGTCATCACACGCAGACAGCCTCCTACCTACCACACTCAAGGGCGTCCTCTCATGCCTTCTGCCACTGTCTTCACAGGTTGTGAAGCAGGTACTCCGGAGAGCCTAGTTGTCAAGTTACTGGAGTCTAGTTAGTATTTTCAGTTTCCTTGCCCAAGTTTGTAGCTTTAGGTATCATGAGCCCTATCTAACTGATCCATAAATTACATTGTAACTACTTACCCATACTGGTTTTCTTTTTCTTTTTTTTTCTTTCTTTTTTTTTTTTTTTTCTTGAGTTTTCGAGACAGGGTTTCTCTGTGGCTTTGGAGCCTGTCCTGGAACTAGCTCTTGTAGACCAGGCTGGTCTTGAACTTTTCTTTTTCGATGCTCATTTAATCACTTCTTCCTTGTATAAATAAAGAAGAGTATAATCAACCCTGGACTTATCCCTAGGAGTGGCTCTGGCAAGGATGGAGACCTCTGTAAAGGCCACAGGATGAAACAGACAAAATTTGGTTTGTTTCACTTATTTTACTTCTAGAGGATCCATAATGAAATGCTATCAGCAGATGTGGTGTACCTTCAGGCAAGAAGACACGTGGCAAGACCTTGGGCTATGGCTATGGGGGGTGGATCAGCAGACTCTGCCACTATAAAGCACCTGGGAAATTAGGTAGAATTAAAAGCAAATCTTAACAAGAACAAAAGTCAAAACCTACCAATTTTGGCAATCTGGAAATTGGCTGAAGTCAGAGAGCAATCTGAGGAGTACATGTGCTTAAAATCCTGTTACACTGTAGGTCTGGCAGGCTCCACTGCCATAGAGCCTTTTCTAGGATGGAACCAGTGACAAGGATCAGCAGCTTTTGTAGAAACAAAAATAAGCAATTTGAAGGGGTGGCCAGGCTTGGCAATACGTTCAGTAAACATGAGGGATGTCAGGTAAACATGTTTAATCAAGCTGCCACTTGCAGTATGGCTGCAGTAGGTGTATTCTTGGCTGAGACAGCATTAACTCTGCTAGAGGCTAGACAATACCTAGGGCAGTTACCTATCTACACTAAACCACTGGTGGAGGATGGAAGACTCTGTCCCTGAAGGTGTTTGATCATTTGCTAGGAACTAAGTTGGGAGGTTCTAAAAGTGATTCCTAGGAAGCAAGACAAAAGACTGGGGACATAGCAGAAGGTGGGAAGAATGAGAAGAGAGAAGGAAGGGGGGAGAAGTAGAGGAGGAAGAAAGGGAATGAGTAGAGTTATCAGTCTATGTATCCTAAGAGAAACAGATTTCACGGTGGTTGAAAAAAATTAAGTAATAATACAAAGGAAAACAGCAATAACAACCTTTGACGATGGAACAGAGAATCAGAGTAAAGACCTGATCTACTAGTTTATATGAAGGTCTCACTTTCAACTAAAAGTTGTGAGACATACAAAGAGTCAAGAGAGTATATTTTATACTCAGGGGAAAGTATATATCAACATAGTTCATGGAGCCTGATCCCATGTATATAACATACTTGACTTAGTAGACAGACACTCCAAAAGTAGCTGCCAAATTCAAATAATTAAATGAAGCTATGGTTAAAGCAATTAAATGAAAGCATGATAATAAAGTGAACTGTAGTTTTCAATAAGGAAAGAGAAATTATTTTAAAACAACTAAATGGAAACTCTGGGTTTAAAAACATCACAGCAGTTGAGATAATTAGAGGAATTCAATAGAAAAATCAGTAGAGGAATTCAGCCTACAGACAGGTCAGTGAAGGCAAAAAAAAAAAAAAAAAGAAAAACAAAAATTGTTCTACTAGAGGACAGAAGAGAAAGTTGAAATGAGAAGAGCTTCAGAAAAGTGCAAGACACTGTTCAAATATACTAAGTGGCACCTGATAAGAGCCTCAGGGGAAAAGGACAAAGAGTTAAGATCAGAAAAATATTTTATTAAATAGTTAGAAATTTTCGATAAGTTGGTGAAAACCATTATTGTGCCTATCTTGAGTACCAAGTGAATGCTAAATAGAGGAATACAAGGCGAAGCACATATAGACAGATCATAGCCAAACTGGTAGAAGCCAAAGTCACATAGCAATGTTGCACAACTAAGATGGTCTCACAATCTGTGATTCATATGTGTATGAAGACATATCCAGAATCTATGTCTTTTTAGTGGACAGAAACCTAGGTTTCATTTTCATGGAGACCTGAGAGCTGAGTGGGACCATATCTTTCTTGAACAGACACCTTATGCTCATTTGCATGTGGTATTGGTCTGTGACTATGAAATGCAGCACTAATATTGTAGAGAACAGGTAATAACCAAATCCACATAGATTGGCCATGTGTGCAACAGTTAGTTGCTCTCATCTTTTAGGATGAACTTCCTGGCTACGAGTAAAGTGTCCTTTGCTTTATGCAGAACAGTCATGCTTACCCTCCTCTCCTGCCAAAACCAAATAACTAATAAATTGACTAATGACTAGCTTAATGAAAACTGGATGTTTATCCTAATTTCTCGACCCCCAAATCCCATGATTACTCGTTCTCTCGCTCCTGCATCCCAAACCAAGATGAATCTCTTATTCTGAAATTATTAAGAACAACGTTGAGAACTAAATGCTTAAAGCATGGCCTGTTGTGGAATAATTAACTGCAAATTCAACACCCTTCCCTCTCTACCGTCCCCCTTATTGCCTGAAACAAAAATTATCTGGTTTCATTGTGAATTTGCAGCCCAGATAGCTATCTCTGGGAAATGACCAAGTTGCATATTACCTTGTCCACCAATATCTCATCAGCAATGAGGCCTTGCTGTATGTGAAATAGGTCAGAATCTGGGCAGCTGGGGACAACAGGAGAATTTCCTGCTCTAATCTTCTTATTCCCCTTATCCTCCAAGGGTATTACCTCAGCAGGATTCAAAGAAGGCTTCCTGATGCTGGTAAAACTCTTTAGAGGCAGAAAAAAATGGTAAGCTTAAGACCAAATTTCCAGCTAGCAGGAGAAAGTAAAGGGCCTAATTTCTATCAGTGGCATCTCATGTCACTTAAGGTCAAGGAGTGGGTCTTAGTTTTTTATTTTAACTTTATTTATTTATTTGTTTGTTTGTTTGTTTGTTTGTTTTACATCCTAACGCCAGTTTTTTTCAGTCATGGTTGTTAGTGGGTTCAGTCTCTGTGAGCTCCTATGAACCCAGGTTAGTTGATTCTGTAGGTTTTCTTGTGATGTCCTTGACTCCTTTGATTCTTCCATTCCTTTTGTCCTCTTCTTTAGCAGATTTCTGAGTTTGTTCTAATGTTTGGTTCTGTGGGACACCAACCTAGCCACATAACCTTCGACCTAGAGTCTGTCCTGCTTATGGAATGTGTGGGGTCCCGGGCTTCTTTCCTCTGACTCCGCGGTAAACTCAAGCCATGAGGAAAAAAACACAACAGGATGTGCTAGGGTAAGAGTCGTACAGAGATTTGTGAGTGACCAACCAATGGCTGGTCCAGTCTGAGACTCAGGTCATGGGTGTGAGACCACCCCTGACACTGCCTGGAGTACCAAGACCCAGGGACTTAATGGCCTAGGGACTTAGAATAGAATTAAACATAATTGATGTTCTGCTATACTCATAGATTAGTTCCTAGCCTAAATGTCATCAGAGAGGCTTTATCTAGCAACAGATAGAAACAGATGCAAGGGAATGAGTCATATTTAATGTGTTCCTTTGAATAACTACACATAGTAGGTATTAATGTTAAAACATTATTTGCAGAATGTCTGTTGAAGGAAACTGTAATTGGACCTGTGTTTAAACTAAAAATAATGTTTAAGAACTTAGGACTTTTCATGACAGTGAGACACATCTGCTCCTGGAAGCACCAAGCTACTTCAATAGGAATATGAGCACTGAAGAGGCTTCTCATGAAGTCTGTTAGAAATTTGGGCAAGAAACTGCTCTTGATTGAACTTCTTGATGAACTGGACATGCAGGGCCCACAGAGAAACGACTGCTGAACTTGTCCAAAGGTAAGACTGTCCTTCAGGGTTCCTGCTTCATGAAAGAGTCTGCGGGACACAGAAGAAAGTTACTGACAACCTGCTAATACTGTCTTTGAAATTTCCTGCTTCTTGGAAAAGTCTACCAGATGCAGTGGGCCTGTAGGCTGAAGATGGATGCCCAAACCTTACAGAAGAACTCTGGGTGACTGTCCAGGCAGCGAGATGTCTCTGTCAATTCTTGAGTTTTGGAAGTTGCTAACAATGTACTTCCTGTTTACTTAGGTAATATTATATCATTCTGTGATCTTTGATGGACTTGAAGAATTTATAGTTATAGTTTTCCTTAGTTATGATAAAAGATAAAGTAGATATAAATATTGTAAATGTAATTCTTGCTTGATATATATATATATAATTTTATTATGTTAAAGTTTCTTGCTTGATACCTATTTTGTTTTATGTAATTTTACTATGCTAAAGTTAAAACCTTTTTTACATAAACAGAAAAGGAAGGTGATTGGAATTCTCCTCTGCATACTTTGATTACTGTTAATGAATAAAGAAAACTGGCTTGGCCTGATAGGGTAGAACAGAGGTGGGGGAGAAATTAAGGTGAATTCTGGGAGAAAGAAGAAGTTAGAGAGAAGTCATGTAGCCCAGCCGGAGCCAGACAGGACTTTACCCGGTAAGCCACAGCCATGTGGTGATACACAGATTGCTAAAAATGGGTTAAATTAATATGTAAGAGCTAGTTGATAAGAAGTTAGAACTAATAGGCCAAACAGTGATTTAATTTATACAGTTTCTGTGTGATTATTTTGGGGCTGAGCTGCTGAGCAGCCAGGAATAAACAAGAGGCTTTTCTTCAACAATCAATGTGTTTTATAAAAATATTTTAAAATTTCTTATTCTCATCTACCTATTGCAAACAGTATTTAAGATTTCTAGTGTTCTACATTACCTGGTTCATATTTGGGCAGTATCAATCTTTCCTGGGATCAACGTCCACATTTTAAGCTCAAAAATGGTTTGTATTGGGACTGGAGAGGTGACTATGCAATTAAGAGCACTGGCTGCTCTTACAGAAGATCCAGGTTCTATTTTCAGAATTCACCTGGCTGCTCATAACATCTGTAAATCCAGTTTCAGGGGATCTGACACCATGTTAGGGCCTAGGTACTCATGTGGTACACAAAGTTACATAGAAGGAAAATACTCATACACATAAAAACTATAAATTAAAAAATGATTTGTGTGGGTAGTATGATTTGCAATGCCCAACTCTAATCTCTTACACTTGGTTCTACTTTGGAATTAGAGGGGCATGAAAACCATAGATATTAAGTATTACTCTCAGAATTATGATTAAACTGATATGGGCAACTAACAAAAATTCCTAGGTGAATTTAGGAGATGAGAAGTTTAAGAATTTCTGTCTGATGTGTGTTACATGTTTATGGGTGTATCTGCAGGTCTGCTGAAATAAATATGGGCACATGTATCATGTACCCATGCTCTTCGTAAAACCAGGAGATCAGAATATAGATTTTAGCATGTCTGTTTTGCAAATGGAGAGAACCCAGGAGTGGCAAGTTATTCGGAAGGATTATTTGAACTACAAACATTATTTCCT
Organism: Arvicola amphibius; assembly: GCF_903992535.2. NCBI lineage: Eukaryota > Metazoa > Chordata > Mammalia > Rodentia > Cricetidae > Arvicola > Arvicola amphibius. The sequence goes on from NC_052050.1 coordinate 77,400,289, forward strand.
CTCTCTGCCTGCAGCATACCTTATGTTGTAGTACAGCACAGATGGCTGTTATCATAGATTAAGCTTCACGTATGCATTCTTAAACCTAGTCACCAAAAGTCTTTTTTTTTTTTTTTTCTATAACCTGCTTTTCCTGGTTACAAAACCAGGTTATTCTTGTCCAGTCCATCACATTTTATGTGCGCTGCATCTGTCTGTAAAACTAGAGTGGTGGCTATATGGGGCTCTATCCAAGTGCACGGAAGCCGTGGAATTCCCCTTTAAGAGCCCACAGTGAAGGTAGAAGCCGAACTTGGGTCTTTAATATACTCCCATGATGCTTTTATGTGAATCACATGTTCTTTGAGAAGAACAAACAAGGCCCTTAGTTTAACTTGCATATGAGTTTGCATGTGTGTATACTTGTGTGTATGTAGTGTGTGAGTGTAAGGTCGGATATGGCAGATAATTCCCATAATCTTCATACTACAGAGTTTCAGGCAGGCTTCTTTTTCTTTTTTTTTTTTTATTTTTCCATTCAAAAAATTTACATTTCCTCCCCTCCTTCCATTCCCCCTTCTGCTCTCCCACTCCCCCTCCTTCTTCCCCTTCCCTCCTTAAGAGAGGACAGGGAACCCTACCCTGTGGGAAGTCCAAGCCTCCCCTCGCCCATCTGGTCCTAGGAAGCTTTGCATCCAAATAGACAAATAGACTAGGGTCCCAAAAAGCCAGTCCATGCAGTAGAAACACGTCCCAGTGCCTTTATCAATGGCTTCTCAGTCAGCCCCCATTTTCAGCCACAATCAGAGAGTCTGGTTTGATTGCATGCTCATTCAGTCCCGGTCCAGCCGGATTTGATGAGCTCCCATTAGAACAGGCACACTATGTCAGTGGGTGGACCAACCCCTCGCAGTCCAGACTTCCTTGCTCATCTTCTCCTTCCTTCTGCTCTTCAACTGGACCTTGGGGGCTCAGTCCGTTGCTCTGATGAGGGACTTTGTCTCTATCTCCATCCATCGCCAAACGAAGACACTATGGTGATATTCGAGATAATCATCAGTGTGATAGTGGGGCAAGGCCAGTTCAGGCACCCTCTACTCTGCTGCCCCAGGACCTAGCTGGGGACATCCCCATGGACACCTGGGATCCCCTCTAGAGCTAAGATTCTTGCCAACCCTAAAATGACTCCCTTAATGTAGATATCTTCTTCCCTGCTCCTGTATCTGTCCTTCCTCCATCTCCACCCTCCCACTCCCCCAAGCACTCTCCAGTCTTTCCCTTTTCCCTTCTCTCTCCCCAGGATTTTTGTCAGGCAAGCCTGGGCTGCAAAGTAAAACTCAGTCCCTAGAAACCAACTGTGTATATAAACATGATACATAAGGATGTATATGACATTTTAAAAATGGATATAATTTTATAATTACTATGTTTTTCCTGGTTGAGTTGAACCTGCCATCATTTCAGGATTCTAATTGCGATAAATCATTTCCTTTATCTTACAACACAATTTATCTTCCAGCCGAGCTTTCTTTTAGTCAGTACTGATCTAGTATACCTGTTTCCATCAATTTTCTTTTAAGTGTTGCCTTGTATTTAAAAGGTTTTAATATCATAGTCAGACTGAAATGTCTTTTAACTGACAAAAATAAATTTTAATTACCATTACTAATATATTTTAACTGATTTTGGATAGCGATTGGGAAAGGGTCTCCCTTCGTGGTCCAGACCGACCTTGAACTCACCATCTTCCTGCTTTAGATTCAGCCGTGTTGGAATTACAGGAGTGTACTACAGGACCATGACTTCTATCTCATTTTGTGCCTTTCTCCCCTGCTTTCTCTTTGCTATTCACACTAATTTAATCGCTCTCAGTGACAGGCTGTCATATCATGTCATTCTAGGCATTTCATATCCAGGATCTGAGGCACTTCTTGGCATAATTCTAGAGCACAATTATCATTCTCATTTATAGTCAAGAAACACAGGTACAAGGGCTCTGAGTGTCTCAGATTTCCAGAGAACAGAGTCGAGTCTATATGCATTTTCAAAGCATCACACTTTCTTACTGAATACATCTTACACTTTAATTCCTACACTATGGCAATTAAACGCCATACTCATTTCTAGCCTGAGACTCTGTCTGATGCTTAAAAATGTAGATTGTTCAAGTGCCATACTTTTCATCTGCAAACAAATCTCCGGGTTCTCATTCAAGTATGTGTGACTCTGATGAAAGGATCAACAAGAGCCCCTACCTTTAAAATTTGTTTTAAATAAAATAGTATGTCCAATCCAATCAATAGATCAGTGACTCCCTACTTTTAAAGGAAAAGACTAAGTGATACCTAACCAGAGTTGGCATTATGACATGTCTAGGAGAGATTTTTGTCTCAAGGATGCTCTGATTAGCACCTATCCAACTTCTTCCTCTTAACAAGGAGATGGGAAATCACTGATTTAATATTCCTTCTTCAAAATGCAATTAATCACAGTAATGATTGCATGGAGTAGCAGAAGTCTACAACAGAGAAGCAAGACACAGCAGAAATTCAGCACAGTGGTGCCTGGCAGATGAGGGGATGAAGATAAATTCTCAGACTTTACTGAAACTTGAGCCAGGCAGAATCTGCTATGCTATTCCACTTATTGTGGGTGGCCAGGGGCAAGGCTAACATCTACAGTATTGCAAAGGCTCAGTAAATTTGTGTGAGTGATGCTTTTGGTGCAGTTCCTTCTACACAGCAATAAGCCCTCCATGATGGTATATTAGTTTGTCGTTAGAGAATTATCCAGGAAGAGGGGTATATACGTGAGGGTAATTTCCTTAATAGTTCAGCCTAGACTAAGGTCTGTATTGATGCTGCCCATTTCTTCCCTGCTCTTTGAAAAGGGAGTGCTGTGGGAGCAGCTCCAGGAGGGCTACATGCATCTCCCGAGATGCTGTCTACAGCTTAGCATGCTTCCCCAGGCCAGGTGTTCCAGGCGCTACATCTTTCGCAGGTATTTAGCAAAAACAAAACTGACAGCAGGAGATTGTGGGCCTGTCATATGATAAACACCCTTTGCAATTTAGCAGTTTAACACGGGGAGTGAGCTAGCAAGATGAGTTAATTGCCAAGCTATCAACCCAGTACTCTAAGTACCAGCTGAGAATTGTCTAAGAAATCCTGGGATTCTGAGGCAGAGGGAAGATCAGTGGAGGAGCCCAGTGAGGGAGATGCTTGGCAATATTACAAGCTATATGAACCAAATCTTGACAATGTGTGCAATCAGCCAGACGTAGACCAAACCACCCAAAAGTTTGGAATGAGCAAGAGCCCATGAGGGAAATGGAGGTGAGGAACAAGGTAGGGTCTGAGGAGAAGATCTAAGAGCATGGTGTTCATTAGTGACAGAACCAAGAATGAAGCTCTGAGTCTGAAACCACTGTCTGGGCTTTTACTCTTAAAATGTTCTGCATGGAATTCTTAATAGGCAGTACCATGTTGACTATGGCATTCTTGTTTAGAACAATCAGTAGTTCTAGTGACCCAGATAAATCATTTAATCTTTCTGCACCTGGGGTTCCTTTTCTGTAAAGTAGGTAAACAGCAGTGTCTATTCCAAATGACCATTATGACAATTAGAAGAGATAACACATGTAAGATCTGTGAAATGTTATGAAGTATCAATAAATCCCATTAGATGATACTATGATTGTCATAGGTTCTAGATGCTGATTTTGACTTGATTGGAGCGGGCATGGCAATATGATTTTAGAAAACATTGTGGGAATGGAACAAGAGAGGAAAAAAGAGTTCTGGGAAAGTGTTGTAGAATTTGGTTGTGGTTTCAGTTGTGAATTAATGTGCTAAAACAGTATACTTAAGACATCTGATTCTTATTTTATTTGTGAAAGGAAAGAAGATGCTTCTTGTAGGTTGTTATGAGGTTAAGTCAGAAAGAGTGTAAAGTGTCTTTTAAAATTCTTGTTAACATATGCACAGGTCTACATTACACACGTGCACACACACGTGTGCACACATACATGCATTTTTCACTATAGGCTTTATATTTAGAGCTACTTTATTCAATAGCAATTTTGAGCAGAATGTATAGGTATTTCCCATAGACTGTTCACAAATCAGGGTTACTTCCCTCACAATGAGAATTTCCACCACCATCCAATCTTTGTTTTAGATGTACTAGCATGGGCACATTTTGATGGCCCAAAGCATATGTGTACACTAAGGTTCACCCAATGTTGCATAGTCTAGGTGTTTAAATAACTATAAGAACTTCCATCTAACACCATAGTGTCAGATAGAATGGTTGCACTGCCAAAACATCTCCTACTCTTTGCCTATCCATTTTTCTGACCACAGCCCTTGACCTCTGATCATTTCCTGCCTCTCTAGTTTTGCCCTTCCCAGAATACCACACAACCATCTAGAATATAGACATTTTAGACTTGCTATTAGACTTTAGTAATGCACCTAAGATTTCTCTATCTTTAAACAGCATATTTTCCCATTTGATCCAACAAACCCAGAATCCGTGGCATATGACTAAAGAATTTGAAAATGTATGTCCATGGATATTTATAGTAATATCATTATAATCACTGAAAGTTAAGCGTGTTGGTAAATCCCTCAGCAGGTAAAGGGATGCACCACAGTGTATGTAGCTAACAGAATCTTATCTCATGCTAAGAAGAATTAGGCTGTCAAAACACAGAGAGGGCATGGGTGGAATTTTTATCTCTTTTTTAACACCCAAACTTTTCCTATCTTCCTTACTTTCATTTATTTCTTCATTCTATTACCAAGTCCTCTGGGTTCCACCTTTAAAACACATTTCAAATCCCGTCAGCTCCCCACCTCTACCACCACCATCTACTCCAGGCCATTGTCATTGTTCACATGGCACATTTAATACCTACCCAATCCATCTCCTTATGTTCCCGCTCTCCTAAACCATTCTTTACAGAGCAAATTGCTACTTCTGAACTTCCAAATCTGTCAATGGATGAAGCACAAACCTTAGCGTGATAAGGCTCTATAACCTTGTCCTGAATCCCCAGATAACTTCACTTATCAGTGTACTCCTTCTCTTCTAAGCTTCCATGTTCTCCAGTGTTTGACAAAAAGAAAAAAAAATGTTTCTCACTTTTTATTATTTTGTACAGTGTTTCTTTTTCAGAGATGCTCTTGTCTGACTTTGTGCTAGAATAATTACTCCTTATTTTTTAGGTTTCACCTTGATTATACTTCAGAGAGTGTTTACCTGACCTTGGAATTGAAATCATCATTTTTCTCCATCTTTCATTCATAGCATTTGACTTTTACCATCATGTTCCCAGATTAGTGAGATGGCTCAGCAGGTAAAGGTTCTTGCTGTGAAAGCCTGGTGATCTGAGACTAATCCCCAGAGACTAATCCCCAGAACCCATATCAAGGTGAAAGGGAGAGCCAACTCCACAAAGGTATCCTCTGACCTCCTCCACACATGCACCATGCTAGGAGAAGTATGTGTGCCTCTGACATATGTTATACATGCACACAACAATCAATATTAAAAATCATGTAGTCACTAAAATATTGTCATTCTCCCACTTCGTTAAAGGTTTTATAGGAATGAGGACCATATACTATGTTTGCTGTGTTTTGTCAACCTACCACAGTGCCTGTGTTTACTAAATAAATACTTACATAATTTTGAGGATCTTTCAAGATGGAAGATCTAGTAAAGTATTGGAGGATATTATGATAAAAATTTCTCATATTAAATTTTGTGGTGATTTGAATGAGAATGGCTCCCATAGGCTAATGTATTTGGTCTGCAGTTAGTGGAACTATTTGGAATGGGAACTTGGGGGTGGGGTGGGATGGGGGGATAGGGAGATGGGGAGAGAAAAGTGTGAAGTGGAGGATGGGAAGAGCTTGGGGGAATAGGATGGTTGGGATATAGGAAGGGTGGATATGGGAACAAGGAATTATATATCTTAATTAAGGGAGCCATTCTAGGGTTGGCAGAGACTTGACTCTAGAGGGGTTCCCAGGTATCCAGGAAGATGCCCCCAGCTAGTTCCTTGGGCAGCTGAGGAGAGGGAGCCATAAATGTCCAGATCCTATTGCCATACTCATGAATATCTTGCATATCACCATAGAACCTTCACCTGGCATTGGATGGAGAAAATGACAGAACCCCACATTGGAGCACTGGACTGAGCTCCCAAGGACCTGATGAGGAGCAAAAGGAGGGAGATCATGAGCAAGGAAGTCAGGACCGTAAGGGGTGCATTCACCCATTGAGACAGTGGGACAGAACTAACTGGAGACCACCAAGTCTAGTTGGAAGGAATGGGACTGATGGAACAGGTGACCAAACCAGACTCTCTGAATGTGGCTGACGGTGGAAGAGGACTGAGAAACCGAAGACAACGGCGATGAGCTTGGACTCTTCAGCATGGACGGGCTCACTGTGAGCCTTGTCAGCTTGTTTTCTCACTTTTCTGGACTTAGGGGGAGTTGGAAGGACCTTGGACTTAACATAGTGAAGGGAACCCTGATGGCTCTTTAACCTGGAGAGGGAGGGAGTGGGGGCATGGGTGGAAGGGAGGGGAGGGAAGAGGGAGGAGGAGGGGAGGAGATGGAAATCTTTAATAAAAAAATGAGAAAAAAAAGAAAAAAATAAAACCCCCCTCAAAGTTCCAGTTAGCTTGCTCTCTCTCTGCCTCATGTTTGTGGCTCAGATATAAGTTCTCAGGATCATGTCTGTGTGCTGCCATGCTAACTGCCCTAATGGCCTCAAACTCCACATTTCTCGGGAACTGTAAACCCCAAATTAAATTCTTTCTTTTTTAAGTTACCTTGGTCATTGTGTCTCATCACAGCATAAGAATGAAAAATAAGACAAATTTATTAAAAAATTCTATTTCCAAATATGACAAAACTAAATAATAAGAAAGCATAGCTTCTGCAAGACATGCAACCGTAATTGATAAAATATTTAGACTTTTCAATTCAGATATTGGAGAAGTATGAGAACCATAAAGGGATAAATGGACTAATATTCTCAAGAAAAGAGACCTTCATAATTGAAATGAGATAAATATCTTTCGTACCCACTACATGGAGACACTTTCCAAGTCAGAATCAAGGTCATTTGGCTAGTATGATATTTCTATTTCTGGGAGAAAGGGGCATTGATGGAACATGTGATATTCATGCTGCCATGGCATTCTAAAATCTAGAAGATTTTCTCTTGCAACATTGATTTTTCCAACATGGCTAAAGTGACATGGGAGGTGTGGGCACTGGGCAGAAAAAGATAACACAATTTTATATAGTCTTTGAGAGTACTTAGAAAAAAATGTTCCACTCCTGAGAAGTACAGTTATGTGCAGCAAGTGACATTTTGATCAATATGAATGATGCCATGCCTATTTTAGTTTCTCTAAATTACATGCTGTGTTTGTACAATGTTAAAATTACACAATGATATATTTCTTACAATATATTCCCACAATTACACAACACATAGTTTTTTTCTTGAAGAGATTACAAAACTTACTTTACTCCTGAGACACTGAAACCGGAGACTGAATCAACTAAATAGGCTTTAAGTGACCAGCCTGAAGAAAGGGGACACATGTTTTGAGTCTTATATAAACTTAGTCTCCATAACTGCTTTCAAATGGCATGCAATGAAAAATTAGTAGATGTATAAAGAGTCAAGAAATTGTACCATGTAATCAAGGGAAGCAGCAGACATGCAGATAAAGTGCATTAAAGAAAAAGGACAATGACTCAATTGCTAGACTTTCAGTGTGTAAAATAGAGGCTGGGCAACCCAGATGACAGAGCAAAGCTTTCAATGGGATTTGAAAAAAGACAGTTGAATAGAATTCAGAACATCCCCAGCATAGGACATTTAACACTTAGCAAATGTTATATAATATCATTTCTGAATCTGTTTCTGCCCTGAAAGTTAGCAGCAAACCAGTCTCTGAAGCTGAAATTTTGTTTAGACATTACCTGTTAAAAATGCATGATGCAGGGTGTTTCAAGCAGCACAATGGCAGATGGAGGTTAGAGGGGGTCTACAAAATGTGTAATAGAAAGCATGTGTTGTCATGGCAAACCAAACCATGACTGGGAATAAGCGGAACATATTTCTCTTTATTTTATCTCTTACCTGAATGAGTTGTCTCTCATTTGGCATAAAACACCAGTAAGCTATGAAAAATTGATTTCTCCCTGCCTGAACATTTGACAAACATGGCACAAATATGTGTAAGCAAGAAGAAAAAATAATGGCCTTTGTTTTGTTCTAGTCACAATTAGGGAGGCCATGTAGAAGTGAGCCACAGACAGCTTGCCTGATGTGGCCTTTCAAAGTTGGCTACGTTTCCATCCCAGGGCAATGCTAGTTATGCAAGTAGAAGGCTCCCCTTGACTGTGTACCTACTGTGATACACACACACACACACACACACACACACACACACACCACATAGAGACATGTACACACACCCCCACACATACCACATACATCACATACAATGCCTGTCTTCTTATTGAACCTCAGAAAGATTTCATATTTTCCCCAAACTCAAGTATATATAACTGGGTGAACCTGCATGCATATCCAAGTTTTTGAATTTGAAACCCCTTCTTTTTTTTTCTAGTACAGGTTTTCTGTTACTCCCAGTGATTGATGGCAGAAGTAAAGAGCCAGGTCTCTTTTGACTAAAGAAAGTAATCAGACAATGAACCACTGCTGAGGGCAGGCTCTGAGGCACACTGTGCGTTGCCATTAAGTACACTGAGAACTGGCACTCTGTCCTATGGTCACTGTTGGGGGGGGGGTAGCTCCTCCCATTCCCCATATTTACCATCTGTCCCCTGGGCTTTCCTACTCTTCTTAACTTTATTCACCCTCAAAGTCAAGTGTTTACCTCCAGGATTTCTTCTACATATTCTGCTATCATACTTAAATATTCTGAAGCACAGCTTAATAATGTGTCACATTTTTACAAACAAATAGTGACAGAAAATGACTTTCCTGAATTGCATTCAGAGGACTCCAGCCAATTACATCCTGTCTTTCCTCCCTGCTCTTCCACTCCTTTCCTTATATGCTTGCTGGTGTCCAGCCACACTGAACACTCTACTTCATGTCTTGCAAATGTTCTCCAACTGCTCACTCATTTTTTGCCTTTTCTTGCAATGTATGCCCATATATCAAAATTCTTCCACATTTCTTGAAGCCGATAGAGATGGTAACTCTCTCATAAGATCCTTCAAGACATCCTGCAACCCATTTCCCCCAGAGAGTCATCCATTTCTACTGTCACAGTTGTTTGAAGATAATGAAGAGAAACTCTCAATGGCCACTATTTAATTATCTTTTAAAAAACATTTAAGTCGAATAAATAATGCTATGTGTTCTTTACATTTATTTTATTTGATAAATATGCATATCCTGTAATGCTTTGGAGGAACAAATGGCAACTTATGTTTAAGAACAGATGTCCAAATTTGGAGTTCTGATGTTTGTTCTCCCATTAATTTTCTTTTTACATTGTGTATGTGTGAGTATATGTGTGTGAGTTCACTGTGTGAATGTATGTGTTTGAATAAATGTGTATGTGTGTATGAATGTGTGTTAATATATGTATGTAAATGTAGGTGTTAGTACATATGTGTATGTGAATGCATATCTGTGTGGTTGTGTGTATACGTGTGAGTGTGTGAATATATATTGTGAGTGTAGATATGTGTGTGTTTATGTATATATAACCATGTTTATATGTCAGTGTTTGTTTGTGTGTATGTATGTATGTGAGAGTGTGTGTATATGTGTGAGTGTATGTATATATGTGTGTATAAGCATGTGTGTGTATGAGAGTGTATATGTGTGAGGGTGTGTGTGAGTATATAATATGAGTGAAAGAGTATCTGTTTGGATGAATGCATGTGAGTGTATGAAGGTTTGAGTATCTGAGTGTGTGTTGGTTTTACATGTTTTTTTGAGATAAGTCTTCACTTTGTATCACTGGCTGGCCCTGAGCTCACCATACTCCCGCCTCAGTCTCTCAATGCTAGGATTATAGGTGAGCACTACTATATCTGACTCCCATTATGTTTTTGTCTTGGGTAGGTCCCCAAACTAACTCATATAATTTATTTTTCATTTTTTTATGTTACATGGATCATCTGTGTAGACCTTTATGCTACAGTATGCCATTAGTGTAAGCGGTTTCAGAAATAAAGACTTCATCACTTGAGCATCCCGATTCTAGCTAAAATGCCTCGGGAGAAAGCTTTCCAAATACCTCCTATAATAGCTCTCAGATTCTTAAATTTTTATACTGCACTTCATCTTGAAAAATCAATAACCCTTTTCATCATTTTCTAGCAGAGTACTTGTGGCTCACAAAGGTAGTGGGATGTGTAGATTTCTCAAGGGCTGAAGAGCTGATCCGTAAAGGTAACAGGTATATGGGGCAGGTCATCTCAGGTGAGTGGGGCAGTTGTTGGCCTCACTTGTAGCATGTGAAGCCAGAGAGATAATGTGTGTAACTGTCTTGGAAAGAAATCTGCATTTCTTTGTCAAACATATATTAACTCAACTTGTAGACAAAGTACCTGATGAAGCTTTGGCAATTTCTATGGGTTGTCAACCTAGTCTAAAAGTCAACCGAGTTGAAACAAGGAAGATTGCATTCATTTGGGCCAAACTAAGATTCCAATCTCAGAAAACAGGTTCAAGTGTTTTTAAAGGGTATTCTGAGAATTTTATGAAAACTTTAGGTCAAGTATTTAGCTTTAAACCTCCTGGGTTTTGGTAATTCTATTAGTTGCTAAATAGGCATGATTATGATTGGTGTTGGAAACCAGCACTGTTCTCTGACAGGGCTTGGGTGTGTTCTCAGTCTTGTAGTTTTGTGGATGAAGGGATCTATCAGACAGAAAGTCAGTGTGATTAATGATGACTCAAAAGTCCTGCCTGACAGGAACCCGCATGTCTGCAGCTCAGAACAAAGGGTCCTCTGCAGATGGCTGAAATTGAATAACAGCAGCCTCTCAACTCAGGCCATTTTCCACCCTCATGATGACACGTTAAATTTTGGACAAGAGCTATTTTTTTTAAAAAAAACTTTATGTACTTTCTCACACTTTTCAAAAATTGACCAAAGCATTAATTTTAGATGAGACTTAGGATTATCTTTTGAAACAGTCATCTTATGGCAAATTTTAACTTTTTTCCCCAACAGATTCTCATGTTCAACATCTTCCTTGGCAAATAAACATGTCTCCCTTATCTCATGGGCATGGCTGTAACCCATCTAATTTTTAGGTTATGTTATCATGTCAATAAGCTTTTCATAATTGTGATAAATATTCAAGAAAATAACTTTAAAAAGGAGGATGTGTTAATTTTCACCTATAGTTCAGAAATTTTCAGCACCAGGTCAAAAATCTCCAAAATATTCAAACAAAGGAGCTTGTAAGTGACATCTCACACCCACACCATAAAGGGATATGGGCATTCTGAAATACCTGTAGAGCCATTGGATGCCACTGACTATAAGCAACCACAGATCAGCCCACAGAAACATTTGCAGTTATGAGTTTGGATATATACTTGTATTTTTATTTTTCGGCTGACAGGGCTAGCAAGCAACATGCCTGCAACCTAATGTTTGATAAGATTCTTCACTGAAAGAAAGCAGAGACTCTCAGGGGAAATCATTGGTTTTAGAATTGAGGCAGAGAATGCACAAGATGAGCCTGGTCTATTGATTTTTTGTAGTGTAGCTATTTGCTTAAATAGTGCAACTCCACTCTTCAGTTGAAGAGGCTTAGGAATGAATGGGAATTTCTTGTATTGTCTAACGTTGAAACAATTTGTGTAAGCAAGCGATGAATGAATGAATGAATGAATGAATGAATAAATAAATGTTATAGTAAAGCTCCAAGTATAACAATAACAACTATTTACCTCCTTGTTGGCATAAATTGATAGTTAAGTAAATAAATGGAGAAGAGGAATCTGCTGAGAATTCCTAGGGATTTATTTATGTGCTTTCCCCCACAAAGAGAACCACAGCTGTCCACCCTTGATATGAGATTTGAGAAGAGTCATTTCTTTTCAGAGAACTTTCTCACAGATAATAAGATGAACTTTATATTGGAGAAACTTCATGATGCCACCTCAGGCTAAGGTTAACACCAGCAATGGTGAATCAAGTTGATGGGAATGATGTGGGATTCTCCTCAGTATGCTGTGAATATGTTTTGTTACCATTGGTTAATAAAGAAGCTGTTTTGGCCTATGGAAGGGAAGAATACAGCAAAGCAGGAAATCCTAGCAGAGATAGAAGATGAAAGAAGGCAGAATCAGAGAGATGCCATGTAGCAATCCAAGAAACAAGATGTGAGGTAACAAACCATGAGCCTCATGGTAAAATATAAAGTAATAAAAAATGGATTAATTTAAGATGTAAGAGCTAGTTAGGAATATGCCTGAGCCATTGACCAAACAATATTGCAATTAATAAAGTTTCTGTGTAATTATTTGGGTCTGGGGAGCTGGGAAACATCATCAAAATCTCTGTTTGCATGAGAATGTATCCCCAATATGACAATGAGAAAACATTAACAGTTCCTTTCTGTGGTTTTCCCCCAGAGAACTTTAATCCCACTCTTATTTTAAGTTAAACTTCTGGGTTGGAGTGTTGTATAGTGATGCATGTCTGCCTGATATGTGTAAGGTCCTAGGTTCAGTTTCTAACAACAATACACACACACACACATATATACACCAAGAAAAAGGAAAAATATAAAGAACAGACAAATTTCATCTAAAAAAGTATAAGAAGACAAGGTGAGCAAGTACTGTGAGTTCATATGTGCAGCTACCCTGCTGTATCTAGCAGATAGTTTCCTTGCCACCATCCACCACTTCTGGCTCTTACTTTGCTTCTACTCCCTCATCAGCAATGGTCCCTGAGCCTTCGGAGGGGGCAGCACAGTGTATATGTCTTGTCGGGACTGAGCATTCAGTAATTTCTTATTCTTGGCATCTTGGACAGTTGTGGATCTCTGTGTCAATCACCATCTCTTGAACATGGAAACTTATCAGATGAGGGTCTGGAGATGCACTGATCTATGAGTAACATGATAACCTCTTAGAAGTTGTGGCTTTATACCATTTACTTTGTGTGTGTGTGTGTGTGTGTGTGTTTGTGTGTGTGTGTGTGGGCTGTGAACTCCATGGTGCCAGTTAGGACAGCCTCCAGCAGTTGGTTCTTTTCCAACATGTGAACTCCACGGATTAAACTAGGGTCATTAAGTTTTGGTGGCAAGCACCTTTACAAACTGAACTATCTCACTGGCTTGTAAAAGTTATTTTTAAAACAATGAAAAATGTGTTTCTAATTGAAATGAGATCTGGCTCCCTAATGCTCCTATTCTAGAAACATCTGCTAGCATATTTGGCTTTAAATGTTCAGATGTTCACTTGGCACCAAGGAAATATTTCCAGCATAACATTTCATCCCAAATATAACAACTGTCCCTCCCTATTCAGTAGGGTTGATTTTGATAAACAGCTTTGCAGTTCACAGTTTAATTGTCTCCTATTGTCCATACCTAGACCCCAGCCTCCGTGACTGCACAGATGCAGTCAGAGCAGCTTTCCAACACTTGGGGGGGGGGGTGCTTTCTCTTTGATTTGAAAGGAAAATAAATACAAAAGGGGTGTGATAGTGTCTATAATACCTGTTAAGATGATATCCCACTCAGTGTTCTGTAATTATTTGTTTTAAAGTGTTAAGATTTTCATTGAAGAGAAGGGGGAAAGATGTCTGGGAACAATGAACAATGAGCCATTTGGCTTGTTTGGGGACTTAGTTTTTTTGTGTCACTGTGTCAGAATAACGAAAATTGAATTCTTTTATATTTACCTCTTCATTTTTTTCTCATATTTCTAGACTTTGAAGTTAAAGGGCAAGTGGCCAGCAGATTGCAGCTCTGGTTTTAAGATAGTGGACCATCCCAGAGCCTGTTGAAGAGGTGGGAGCTTGTCCTCAAGCTGCAGAAAAGAAGCAGAGACAACCCACCTCTGTGACCCCCTTGTGTAGAGGCTTGAATCCTTCCTGATATAAACTCTGGTTTCCCAGTGCCCTACATTCCAAAGCTATTGGAAGGGGGTTGGGCTTTGGGAGTTCATTGACATCATAAGTATATCAGCTCTTTTGTAAACAGCCATTGCAATTTCAGAATTTGTATTTTCTGGAAAAAGAAATGTCACCCGAATTTACTGAGTTGAGATGTTTAATATGTGCCTCTTATATAAGGTATAAATGTAGTATCATTATATATAGTATATTCATAAAACAACATTTATACTATGTATATACAGGTATATACAGCTATAAACATAAAATCCTACATGTGCAGAATTTTACATTTGCAAAACTCTTTTCTTTCCTGTTTTTATGGGTTACCATCTAAATGACACTTTCTAATCAACACTATTACAAAGTGCTAGATAATATTCAAATATATTATTAAAAGAATGAGATTTAGAGTTTTGATTTAAGTGTATGTTAAATATAGAAGCTTATTGGGAGACCTTGTCTTTGAAGTTAATGCATATTATTAAATATTGATTGAGTCAATTAGTGATAATTAAATTCTATCAAGTCACTGTATAAAAATGTACATTTAAATTGGCAAATTAAATTTATTAAAATAACTAAATATTTATTTATTTTTCTAGAATTACTTAAGTAACTTGAAATTAATGTTTTCTTTCACAAATTTTGAGCGAAGCTACAATAGTCTTTAAGAGCATTACAGTTCAGTTTAAATGCGAGATGGAGTAACAAAAATTATGAAAAAATTAAAATAAATAAATCTATAATTTTTCCTCTTCTTGGAATGTCGTTTTTTGGTTTCATATCTCAAGATCCTTCAAGTTATGTCTATTGACTATCTTTCTCTGAAAAACCTTCAAATTGCCTGGAGATGCACAGTGTGCCCATCTTCAGAGGCTCTGTTACTGTCTCAGACAGACTGCTTACAAACAGGCAAAAAATTCTTACATCTCGTTATGCTCCAGGAAAGGGAATGCAGAGAAAGTCAATTCAAAGATTTCTGTCTTCACAGAGACACAAGGATACGATGTGAAGAAGAATGTCTAATTAAAGGCTGCTCGAGAGTCACCTGCTGTTTTCTTTTTATTTCTACCTGTTGTGTTTACTGCTGTGGGTCATTACCACAAGGGTGAATGGCCTACACTTTCCCTAGTGAATGACTCTCATGAAAGGCGATGGGATCATTGTTCCAGCATTTTCTCAGGCAGTTTAGTAAGTTCTCAGGAGAGTTATATTTTTATGCTACACAGTAAAGTTTTGTCTGTGCTGAATGGATCACCTCAAAGAGCAAACTTGGTGCAGAAGAACACACGTACCCAAGGTCTTATAAAATGCAGGTTTTCTCTTTTTCTTCATCTTCAAGATTGAACACACAGGTGCGTGAGTGTACACACACACACACACACACACACACACACACACACACACACACGGTATCTCTTTCCCACACAGCACACAGGTCAATTCCTAGAATGCTTGTAGGTTCAAGAAACAAAACAGCTGTCATATGGGTGAAGAAGTGTGTGATGACGATTCAGTTTCATGTGGTGGTGTTTGTGGCACCAGAAATGGATATGATGTAACTCACCATCACAGAGCACCTCAGCTACACTTCTAGCTGCTGCAAGAAAAGCAAAAATTGCTGTTCCTGATAATTTCCTCTGTGACCTCAGGCTTTTCCTTCCCTCCATCCCCACACTAAGAACAAACACAAACCAACCCGCCTTCTACCAATCACCTCACTTCCTGTATGTACAGGCTAATGTCTTACTTTTGACCAAGCAGTGATATACAATTCCCTACGTAACCAGAACCTCAAATTTCTGACTGCAGAAGTTTTATTTTCTTTTATCTCAAATTAGGATGATGTCACCTGCAACAAAAGAAAATTTGTTGAACAACATCAGATCTTTGAGTCACAGTTATAAATCCAGTGAAACTATTTAAGAGAATGAGGAAAATAAGGGAAAATTTGAATCACTAATGTTTTTGACAAAATGTGACTTCGGGGTTCATGCTTTGTGAGTTTCAGGGTGGAAATGTTGGTAGCAATACCAGTAACAGAAAGGAGTCCATTTGGTGTTTGTCATCTACTCTTGGGCATGAGGCTTGTCCTGGAGTGTGGTTGGTATACTCAGTGACATGCCATTGGAGAAAACTAATTTTCTCTTTCCAGCAGGTATTAATTGCAAATAGCTCCTTGTCTAGTGGCGGGACCTTTTATCTACTTTCCCTTCTCAGTTGAGGTGTTTTCTGGTTTTGAATCTATGCAGGGCTTGTCTGTGCTGTCACAGTTTCTGTGGGTTCACATGTGTATCAGTCCTACTGTGTCTGGAAGGTCCTGTTTCTTTGGGATCTTCTGTCACTGTTGACTCTTACAAGTCAATTCCCTTCCACTTTGATCCTGAGCCTTGAAAAAGGGGTTATCTCGATAAAGACTTCTCAGGTAGGACTGAATGTTCCAAAGTTCCTCACTCTTCCACTTGTGGCAGAGGTAGATAAATGATCAAAATATGTCACATGAAAGATTTTAAAATAAAAAAAACCAAAGAAGGTGTTTTAGCATACATTCAATATGAGGTTTAGGTCGCTCACGTTTACAGTCAGAAGGTAGCGTCTATGAAGGGAGTAGCTCAGGTATTCCAGAACTCGGAGTGACAAATATCTATGTTGACAGTTTTTTTAAAATTCCAAGCATAATCTGTTTCCTTACAAAAACCCAAAGGAATTAAGATACTTGAAGGAACAAAATCTGAAATTATATTAGCTACAAGGTAATATATAGTAAAATGTTTATCAGAGATATCTCCTGCATGATAAGTATTTTAATACATATATTCTGCAAAAGCTGATTAGATATATGGAGATTGTGACCCCATTTTAACGTCATGAAAATGTGATGCCACTGATAATGGCATCTAGATTTCCTTCAGTCATCAGTAGAAACGGCCAGTTTAACCTCACTGTTCATTACTTTGGTATTTACAATAGGATACTCAAAGCAGAGTTTAAAAATGTGTTCTGAATACAAGACTTTTGAGATAAATTTATGACAAAATGAGGGCATGCTTTCAGACCCCACCTTCTACTCCATCAGTTGCTGCCTCAGCTGCAAGAAAGAGCTGAGCAAGGCAGGAAAAATTAAATTTAGTTTTCCTTCACTGTAAGGAGAGAAACAAAATGAAACGCAGTACAGAGAAAAGGGGACCAGGTTGGTTACAATAACAGTCATGGTTTACAATCAAGACTTTGAGTTGGTTTACATAATTTCTCAGGATCACTTTAAAGCCAAAATTGTGAATGCTTCCACTGAGCACGAAGCTTCTGCTGCTGTGTGGAAATGCATGAGCAGTGGAAAGGCAAACCGGCCACAGGGATGGGAATGCAAACAAACAAGCCAAACATCACTGGGGGACTTGTAATCTTTCCCCTTCCTTTCTCAAGTGTATGTGTCTCATGCACAGAGAAAGGATATTAAAGCAACTCAACGTCACAATAGCTGCTGAGAGATGATTACATATGGTGTGTGCCCAGGTGCCACACCATATGTGAGAGCCAGAGAAGAGCTGGTGATCTTCTTTATGCCCCCAGCTTGGGACAGGGACTCCTGTCATTTTTCTGCTGTATGTTCAAGGTCAACTGGTCCATGAGCTGCAGCTGTGTCTCCTGACAACATAAGAGATGAGAGCAACTCTCACAGACGCAGTGCTATAACAGATATGTACGACCACACTTAGATCTATCAGAGCTCTGGGGACTTGAACTCATCTTTGTACAATACGGCAAGTTTTTCTACCCATTAAGTCATCTCTCCTCTTATGATTTTGGTAGTATTAACATGATTGCCTTTGATACTTATTAAAATTTCTGGGAGTTAGTGTTGATCTGGTCCTGTAGCTGTTAAGTCCCCAAGAATCACACAGACGTTTACATTAGTTATAAACTGACTGGCCCATTAGCTCAGGTTTCTTATTAACTAATTCTTATAACTTACATTAGCTCATAATTCTTTGATTTAGCCACATGGCTTGGTACCCTTTTCAGCGAGGCAGTCACATCTTGCTTCCTGTGAGGCTAGGTCACGACCTCAGAATGAGCTTTCCTCTCCCAGAATTCTCCTGTTCTTATTGCCTGTCTCTACTTTCTGCGTGGTCACCACACCTATACTTCCTGTCTGGCTACTGACCAATAAGCATTTTACTAAACAAGTACAAGAAACAATCTTTACAGGGTAAAACCATTGTCCCACAGCAAGTTAGGAATTACACAGTGCTGGTCAAGTATAAGTTATCATAAGCATTTCTAGGTTAAACATGATGATTGTTCCAATGTCAGAGCCCGTAGGTTCCAACATAGAAACTATTTTTCTCTTAACTCGACTGGTATGGAGACGCAAGAAATTACGAGACACAGTTCACACACTCATATTGGAAGGGCATCTCTGGCTTCTTCCATCCTGAAGATCTACCTGAAGATATAAAACACCTTTTAACCCCCCAGGTAAACCAAGGTGGATCCTTATTAATATTCTTTTTCTGGGGTATGCAGGGTTGGGAAACACCTGGAACTTAATTCACCAGCTTTGGAAAACACCTCTCCCCTGGCGATCTACCTTTTAACAAGGGAGAAGGAGTAATACATCCTGGCCTTTGTTAGGTGGCTGTCTGGCTCGTTTGGCAGGATTGCAGCTGCCTAGTGGCCAGTGAGCCTGCCTGTAAATTATATGAAATATGGGCCCACATTCCAACACTTGGGAGGCATGGGCAGGAATATTGATTTGAGTTTGTGGTCAACCTGGTCTATACTGTGAGTTCCAGGCCAGCCATGGGAATGTATAAAGAACTTCTCTCAAACAATATAAAGAATATATTTCAATATAGAAGTGACTAAACTATTTATTTCTGGACTTCTTGGAGGATGGAGGAATTAATGGTAATATTAAGAGGAATAAATTCAATGTGTGTGTTTATTTTACAACTCTGAAAATGTCCCAACCATTATCATAATGACTTTATTAATTATCATCTTCTTAAATCACAGTGTCATAAAGGGACAGATAACAACAACAACAACAACAACAACAACCACCAAACAAATGCCCACCCAAATGCTGTTTTTATTATAGCACATAAGAAAGAAAGCTTTAGGGGACATGTGGAGGAGTTTGACTGAACTTACCCCCCCCCCCATCCTTATGCTTGTGAGTGAATGAGCTCATTTCTTAGTGCTTTATCTTTCTCAAGGGCAATGTTGAACCTCCAATCCCCATGTAAACCCCAAGTGTTGCATCCACATACTGGCCCCTCCTTATCACTGGGCATGTGAAACTACAGACTGACCTTAGTGAAGAAGTCCAAGGAATCTTGGTGTGGGAAAGCT
This sequence comes from Arvicola amphibius, assembly GCF_903992535.2. NCBI lineage: Eukaryota > Metazoa > Chordata > Mammalia > Rodentia > Cricetidae > Arvicola > Arvicola amphibius. The sequence goes on from NC_052050.1 coordinate 77,419,799, forward strand.
GCTAAGAAACAGAAGAGAATTAGAAGGGAAACAGTTATAGTGAAGGGGGAGCATGTGTGACGAAAACCCAGAAACTGGGACTTCATATCCTTTTTTGATTGTGGAAAATTATGACCTTCTTTGTTCAAAGGAAAATGAAGGCTTTACAAGTTCCTTGGACATCAAATACCATTTGATACTTGATACTTCAATGAGGGAGAAATGTTCGCTTTAAACTTCCTTTGAATCCAGATTGGACATAAAGCTAAAGTCTAAAAATATTCTTAACATAAATAAATTTATAGGCACTTAGAAGGACCTACAAATGGATTAAAACATAACCCCAAAGAGCCTCAGATTTACCCCTTCTGCCATGAGCATAGAGAAGATATTTTGATGCTTCTTTTTAATTTATTTAAATAAAGAAGTGGTTAAAAAGAAGCACTGAGTACAGATTCAAATGAACCAAACTGATGACGTGGAAATGAATCTGCTTTAGCTAATCACAATGCTTTCATCAAGGTTTGCTAATAATAGACAATTACTGTATAAAAAATAGCACCAAATGAACTAGATAAGGTATAAAAAGAAGACATAGGGACCCCAAATGGGATCTTGTTTGGAACAAGGGACATAAGAGACAAATGACCAATTGCTCGCCAAATTCTGTACCTAAGTGCCTGAATAAGCATGTATGTCAGTCAATTAAATTATAGATATAAATTAAATTTATATCATAAAGCTACCATATTAAATTTCATTTGTTTTTCTAAGCAATTCCATTCCCAAGGGATGATAGAAATTTCCCATGGTCTGAAAATAAATGATCTTTCTTTTCCAGTGTGGTTTCCATTCATTTTCTTCAACTGCATAATAATTAGGACAGCTCAGTCCATGTGATATTGAGGCATCAATGGGTTTGGCGAGTTTGTATTCCAACACTAACAGAATAGGGAACTATATGAGCTCTCTTCTGTAGAAAATCACACTGGTGTCTCTGATGGGACCTCAACTATGTGTTTGTGTGTGTGTGTGTGTGCACATGTGTTTGTGTGTGTGCACATGTGTTTGTGTGTACTTGCACTTGCCCTTGTGACACCTGCCATGGACAGAGGCTGATGTCAGAACATCTTTCTTTGTTTCTTATCTATCTTACTGTTTGAGACAAGGTCTCTCACTGGTCTTGGACATTGCCATTTTGGCTAGACTGGCGAGCCAGTGATTCACGGATCCTACCTGTTTCTGCCTCTGCAGTGCTGGACCTACAGGTACACGTGACCATGCCCAATTTTTAACTTGGATGTTGGGGATCCAAGCTCTGGTCTTCATGCTTCTGCACCAAGCACGTTACTCACTGAGTCACCTACTCATGCTCAGGATCCCAAATTCTTTTATTAATTCCTTCTTCATCTTAGGACATGGAAAGTGTTTAGTTTGTACTGCTTATAACATATCTCTAATTGTACAATTGTTATTTTTTTAACCAACATTTTTAATAACTAAAACCAAGCTTTTCTATTTGCCTCAGCAGTGTATGCTTGTGCTTCTACCACAAAATGCCTGTGGCAAACATTCCTGTAATTAGTCTTCTAGGCTGCCAGGTCTCTGTGATCTTTTTTTCAGATCAACCTGGTTCAAAATTTGAGTCCACAAGAGCCAGCATATTTTAAGAATAGCCAAACCATTTTTGGGACAACATAATTTTATCTACAAAATATAATCTTTTGAAATTACTTTGTAAATCTTTCAGATTTTTGAGTTGGATACTTAATGTTTCATAATTCAATTTTCCTTTTCTAAAATTAATAAATTAATTTTGATTCTTATATATGTGACAAACACTATTCTTTTTTAAATTTTTAAATTTTTATTTAATTGCAATTTTATATACCAATTCCAGTTCCCACTCTCTCTCCTTCTCTTCCTCCCTCCACTTTTTCCCCACCCCACTCCTCAGTACTTCCCATGGATACTCAACAAAGTCTAGCATATCTCTTTGAGGCAGGACCAAGGCCTTCCCCATATATCTAGGCTGAGTAAGGTATCCCTCCTTGGAGAATGGGCTCTAAGAAGCCAGTTTAAGCAATGGGGCTAAATACTGATCCCACTGCTAGTGGCCCCATAGACAATCACAACCATACAAGTGTCACCCACATTCAGAGGGCCTAGTTTGGTCCTATACTGGTTTTCCCCACTGTCAGTCCAGAGTCAGTGAGCTCCCATTTGCTCAAGTAAGTTGTTTCCGTGTGTATCTCCATCATCGTCTTGACCCGTTTGTTCATATAGTTGCTCCCCCCTCTCTTTGCCTGGACTTTGGGAACTCAGGCCACTGCTTTGCTGTGGATCTCTGCATCTGTTTCTATCAGCTGTTTCTATGATGACAGTTAAGTTAGTCATCAATCTGATTACAGGGGAAGGCCAATTCAGACACCCTCTACACTATTTCTTAGGGTCTTAGCTGGGGCCATCCTTGTGAATTCCTGGGAATTTCTCTAGTGCCAGCTTTCTTGCTAACCCCATAAAGACTTCCTCAATCAAGATATCTCTTTGAGAAGAACCTCCACCTGGCGATGGATGAAGAAAATGACTGAGCCCCACATTGGAGCACCGGACTGAGCTCCCAAGGTCCTGATGAGGAGCAGAAGGAGAGAGAACACGAGAAAGAAAGTCAGGACCGTGAGGGGTACATTCACCCATGGAGACGGTGGGACAGAACTAACTGGAGATCACCAACTCCAGTTGGAATGGGACTGATGGAACATGCGACCAAACCGGACTCTCTGAATGTGGCCGACAGTGGAGGAGGACGGAGAAACCAAGGACAATGGTGCTGGGCTTTGATTCTTCTGCATGGATGGGCTCTGTGGGAGCCTTGTCAGCTTGGTTGATCACCTTCCTGGACCTGGGGGGAACTGGGAGGACCTTGGACTTAACATAGTGTAGGGAACCCTGATGGCTCCTTGGCCTGGAGAGGGAGGGAGTGGGGGTATGGGTGGAGGGGAGGGGAGGGAAGGGGGAGGAGAAGGGGAAGAGATGGAAATTTTTAAATAAAAAATAAACCATGAAAAAAAAGTAAAAACAAAACACAACAAACAAAAAAAGATATCTCTTTGCTTGCTCTGCCACTCTGTTCTTCCCCCATCTTGACCATCTCTTTCCCTCATGCTCTCCTTCCCCCTGCCTTTCACCCCTCCTGCCCTTCACCCTCCCTTCTCCCCCTGCCCCCATGCTCTCAACTTTCTCAGGAGATCTTGCCTATTTCCCCTGTCCAGAGGATCCATGAATGTTTCTGTTAGGGTTCTTTTTGTTACCAAACTTCTCTGAGGTCATAAACCATAGGCTGGTTATCCTTTGCTTTATGTCTAATATCCACATTTGAGTGAGTGAGTACATACCATGTTTCTCTTTGTTCTGATTCCATTTAATTGTCTGCAAATTTCAAGATGCCATTGACTTTTACTGCTGAGTAGTATTCCATTGTGTAAATGTACTACATTTTCTTTATCCATTTTTCCGTTGAGGGATATCTAGGTTGTTTCTGTTTCTAGCTATTAGAAATAATGCTGCTATGAGCATAGTTGAACAAATATCCTTGCAATATGATTAAGAATCCTTTGGGTATATGCCTAAGAGTAGTATTGCTGGGTCTTGAAGTTGGTTCCCAATTTTCTGAGAAACTACCATACTGATTTCCAAAGTGTCTGTGCAAGTTTTTACACACACCAGCAATATAGGAGTGTTCCTCTTACTCTGCATCCTCTCCAGCATAAGTTATCATTGGTGGTTTTAATTTTAGCCATTCTGATTGGTTGAAGATGGTATCTCAGGGTTTGATTTGTATTTCCCTGATAGCTAATGATGTTGAACATTTCCTTTAGTGTCTTTTGGCCATTTGAGATTCTTATATTGAGAATTCTGTTCATATCTGTACCTCATTTTTCTTTATTTTTTTTTTAAAAAGAAAACAAACTACCTTTTTTCGTTATACATACCAATATAAGTTCCCATTCCCTCCCATTCTCACACTCCTCCACACATCCTCCCACCCACCCCTATCCAATCCTCAGAGAGGGTAAGGCATTGTCTTGGGGAAGGTTCAAGGTCCTTCCTCCCTATTATTTCTAGGCTGAGCAAGGTATTATCCAAAGAGAACAGGTTCCCAAAAAGCCAGTAGAAGCAGTAGAGATAAATCCTGGTGCCATTGCAAATGGCCCTCAGTCTGCCCCAGTCATGCACCTGTCAATCACATTCAGAGGGACTAGTTTGGTCCTACGCTTGTTCCTTCCCATTCTGGCTGGAGTTGGTGAACTCCTATTAGCTCAGGTAAACTGTTTCAGTGGGCAAACCCATCACGGTCTTGACCTCTTTGTTTATATTCTCATTCCTTCCACTCTTCAACTGGACATTGGGAACTCAGTCCAGTGCTCCAATGTGGGTCTCTGCCTTACAAAATCTTCTCAGATTCAGTAGGTTCCATTTATTTATTGTTGATTTCAGAGTCTGTGCTATAGGTGTTATATTCAAAAAGTGGTCTCCTGTGCCAATGTGTTCAAGGCTACTTCCCACTTTCTCTTCTATGAAGTTTAGTGTGGCTTGGTTTATATTGAGGTCTTTGATCCATTTGGACTTGAGTTTCATGCATGGGTATATATATATATATATATATATATATATATATATATATATATATGTATATATATGTATATATATGCATTTTTCTACATGTTGACATTCATTTATGCCAGCACCATTTGTTGAAGATCCTTTCTTTTTTCCATTTTATAATTTTAATTTTAGTTATTTTTGGTGAAATTCAGGAATTCATAGATGTGTGGATTGATATAAGGGTCTTGGATTTGATTCTATTGGTCCACCTGTAGGCTTTTATGCTAATATGAAACTGTTTTCAACACTGTCACTCCATAATAGAGCTTGATGTCAGGAATGATGATGTCTCCGGAAGAGTTCCATTATTGCACAGGATTATTTTGGCTACTCTGAGCTTTTTGTTTTTCCATGTGAAATTGAGTATTGTTCATTCTGAGGTCGGTGAAGAATTTTGTTGGGATTTTGATGGGGATTGCATTGAATCTGTAGATTCCCTATGGTAAGATTGCATTTTTATTATGATAATACTACCTATCCAAGAACATGGGAGATCTTTCCATTTTCTGATATCTGCTTCAATTTCTCTCTTTAAAGATTTAAAGTTCTTGTCATACAGGTCTTTCACTTCTTTGGTTAGTGTTACTGCAAAATATTTTGCTACTTTTGGCTACTGTAAATGGTGATATTTCTCTGATTTCTTTCTCAGCCCCTTTATCATTTTTATATTGGAGGGATACTGATTTTTTGAGTTTATTTTGTATCCTGCCACACTACTGAAGTGTTTATCAGCTGTAGGAGCTCTCCAGTTGAAGTTTTGGGGTCATTTATGTATACTATCATACCATCTCCAAATAGCGAAAGTTTGACTTCTTCCTTTCCAAATTATATCACCTTGAACTCCTCTTGTCTTATTGCTCTACCTGGAATTTCGGGTACTGCGTTGAAGGTTGACTGCCTTTTCTTGTTCCTGATTTTAGTGGAATCACTTTGAGCTTCTCTACATTTAATTTGATGTTGACTGTCAGCTTGCTGTATATTACATTTATAATGTTTAGATACTTTCCTTGTATCCCTGCTCTCTTCAAGACCTCTATCATAAAGGGATGTTAGATTTTGTTAATTGATTTTTCAGCATCTAATGAGATGATCACATACTTTTTCTTTTAGTTTATTTATATGGTGTATTACATTAATAGATTTTTATATGTTGAACCATCCCTGCATTTCTGGGATAAAGACAACTTAATCATGATGGATGATTTTTTTTTTTGATTTGTTCTTGGATTTGGTTTGCCAGTATTTTATTGAGTATTTTTGCATCAATGTTCATGAGGGAGATTTGTCTGTAATCCCCTTCCTTAATGTGGTTTGGGTATCAAGGTAACTGTAGCCTCATAAAAAAGTTTGACAGTGTTCCTTCTGTTTCTATTGTGTGAAACAATTAACTTTTCTTTGAAGTTCTGGTAGAATTTTGTGCTGAAACAGTTTGGCCCTAGGCTTTAATTGATTTTGATGACTGTTTCTATTGCCTCAGGGTTTATAGTTCTATTTAAATTGTCCATCTAGTCTTGATTTGATTTTGGCATGTGGTACTTATCCAGAAAATTGTCCATTTCTTTTGCATTTTCGAATTTTGTAGAATATAAGTTTCTGATGAATGATCTAATTATTCTCTGGATTTCCTCAGTGTCTGTTTTTATTTATGTCCCCTTCTAATGTCATTTCTAATTTTGTTAAGCTGGATATTCTCTCTCTAGTTTTTAGTAAGTTTGAGTAAGGTTTGTCTATCTTCCAGATTTTCCTTGAAGAACCCACTCTTTGTTTTATCAATTCTTTGTATTGTTTTCTTTGTGGTGTGGGAGGTCCTTCTCTCTATGTGTTGCTTTCATTGGTTAATGAATAAAGAAACTGCTTTGGCCTGTTGATAGGGGAGAACTTAGGTAAGTGGGGAAAATTAAATGGCATTATGGGAGAAAGGAAGCAGAGTTAGGAAGAAGCCATGGATCTGTGGCCAGAGGTAGACATGCTGAAACTTTGCTGGTAGGCCACCACCTCATGGTGATAAACAGATTAATAGAAATGGGTTAAGTTGAGATGTAGGTGTTATCCAATAAGAAGCTGAAGTTAATGGGCCAAGCAGTGTTTTAGTTAAGACAGTTTCTGTGTGATTATTTCGGGTCATACCTAGCCAGGCCGCTGGGAATGAACAAGCAGCTCTCTCCTTGCAATATCTTTGTGTCTATTTTATTGATTTTAACCCTTAATTTGATTATTTCCTGCCATCTACTCATTCCAGGTCAGTCTGCTTCTTTTTGTTCTAGAGTTTTCAGGTGTGCTGTTAAGTTGCTGGTGTGTGATTTGTTCACATTCTTTATGTAGGCATTTAGTGCTATGAGCTTTCCTCTTAGCACTGCTTTTATAGTGTCCCATAGGTTTGGGTATGTTGTACAATCATTTCCATTGAATTCTAGAAAGTCTTCAATATTTATTTTTTCTTTGACCCAAGGGTGAGTCAACTGATCACTGTTCAATTTCCATGTTTTTAGGCTCTTTGCTATTGGTGTTGTTGTTTCATTCTAATTTGAAGCCGTGGTAATCTGATAAGATACAGGGTTATTCCATTTTTTTATCTGTTGAGATTTGCTTTGTTAGTGAATACGTGATCAATTTTTAAAGAAGGTTCCATGAGGTGATGAGAAGATATATTCTTTTGGGTTTGGGTGAAATGTTCTATAGATGTTTATAAGTCCATTTGAGCAATGGCATCTGTTAGTTTTCTTCATTTTCTGTTAAGTTTCTGTCTGACTGACCTGTCCATTGATGAGAGAGGGGTGTTGAAGTCTGCCAATATTAGCGTGTGGGGTTTAATGTGAGATTTAAGCTTTAGGAGTATTTCTTTATTCTTCTTTCTTTCTTCTTTTTCTTTTTTTAAAGTAATGTTTATTTTACATATGTGGGTTTGGGGTATAGATGTTCAGAACTGAGACTTCAGTTTGATGAATTTTTCCTGTGATGAGTATGAAGTTCCATCTCCAACTCTTTTGATTGATTTTGGCCTGAAGTCTATTTTGTTAGATATCAGGATAGCTATACCCACTTGTTTCTTAAGTCCATTTGATTGGAAAATTATTTTCAACCATTTACTCTGAGATAATGTCTGTCTTTGAGTTTGAGGTATGTTTCTTGTATGCAGCAAAAGGATGAATCCTGTTTTTGCATCCATTCAGTTAGTCTGTGTCTTTTTATAGGTAAATTGACTTCCTTGATATTAAGAGATATTAATGACCAGTGATTTTTAATTCCTATAATTTTTTTTTTCGAGACAGGGTTTCTCTGTAGCTTTGGAGCCTGTCCTGGAACTAGCTCTTGTAGACCAGGCTGGTCTCGAACTCACAGAGATCCGCCTGCCTCTGCCTCCCGAGTGCTGGGATTAAAGGCGTGCGCCACCACCGCCCGGCAATTCCTATAATTTTTGATGGTAGTGTGTGTGTGTTTCCTTTCTTCGGAGTTTGTTGGTATGAGTTTATCTGTTGCCTCTGTATTTATGGGTACAGCTAACTTCCTTGAGTTGTAGTTTGTCTTCTAGTACTTTCTGTAAGGCTTGGTTTGTGGATATGTATTATTTAAATCTGGTTTTGTTGTGGAATATCTTATTTCCTCCATCTATGATGATTAAAGGCATTGCTGGGTATAGCAGTCTGGGCTTGCATTCATGGTCTTTACATGTCTGTAGCATATCTGTCCAGGATTTTATTGCTTCCAGGATTTCCACTGAGAAGTAGGGTATAATTCTGTTAAGTCTGCCTTTAATTGTCACTTGGCCTTGTTCCTTTGCAGCTATTAATAGTCTTTCTTTATTCTGTATGTTTAGTGTTTTGATTTATTATATAGCAAGAATACTTTTTTCCAGTCTGTTTGGTGTTTTCTAAGCTTTTTGTACTTTCATAGGCATATCCTTCTTTAGCTTGAGAAAATTTTCTTCTATGATTTTGTTGAATATATTTTCTGTGCTTTAAAGCTGGACTTTTTCTTCTATCCCTATTATTCTTAAATTTGGTCTTTTTATCATGTCCCAGATTTCCTGAATGTTTTGTGTTAAGAATTTGTTGGATTTAAAATTCTCTTTGATAGATCAATGTATTTCCTCCACAGTATCTACAGAACCTGAGAGTCTCTCTTCTATCTCTTGTAATCTGTTGGTTATGCTTGCATCTGTACAGTTCTTGTTGATTTACCAAGATTTTTCTTTTCCAGAATACCTTCCCTTTGTGATTTTTTTTTTTTTTTTTTTTTTTTTTTTTTTTTTTTTTTGGTTTTTCGAGACAGGGTTTCTCTGTAGTTTTGAAGCCTATCCTGGAACTAGCTCTTGTAGACCAGGCTGGTCTCGAACTCACAGAGATCCGCCTGCCTCTGCCTCCCGAGTGCTGGGATTAAAGGCGTGCGCCACCACCGCCCGGCAATACCTTCCCTTTGTGTTTGCATTATTGCCTCTATTTCAGTTTTCAAGTCTTGAACTGCTTGAACTGTTTGCTTCACCTGTTTGATTGTTTTTTTCCCCTTGGGTTTATTTAAGAGATTTACTGATTTCTTCCATTTTTGTTTGTCCTTTCCTTTATTTCTTTAAAAGGATTTTTCATTTCCTCTTTAAGGGTGTCTTATTATCTTCATAAAGTTATATTTAAGGACATTTTCTTCTGGGTTAGGATATTCTGACCTTCCTGTTGTATGATCCCTGGGTTCTGGTGTTGTCATGTTGCTTTTTAGGCTGTTGAATGTATTCTTGCTTTGGCACCTACCCATTTCTTTCTCCAAATGTTGCAGGCAGTATCTTTGCCTCTTGGTCCAATCCTTGCAGTCAGTGTCTATGTCTCTGGGATCCTCTTTTGAACTGATCATTAACAGTTGCTCTCTGTTTCTTAGGGAGATTCTCTTGGTCTACTCTATGCAGGGTTTGTCACTGAAGGAGAGCAGGGATTCACTGAGGTCTCCAGGGATGGTAGGGTTTGGGGTGGAGTGGGACTTGTAGATCACAGGGTCTGATCGATGTGGGTTGGTGTTTGAGCAGCCTGCCTGCAGGTGTTTGCCTATTGCCTGGTTAATGAAGCTGAGGCAGGTGGGGGAGGGGCCCAGGATTTTGCCCTGGGATCTAGGGTCTAGAGACTGGGCTGTCCAGCTAGGGATCTGGTCACCCACCTCTTGGTCTGTTCTATTCTGTGCAGTCCCATAATTCAATTTTCTAACAATTTTTTTTTTTTTTTTTTTTAGGTTCTGAGGAGGTTTGGTTACACAGACCATTAATTTGATATGCTGGATGACATTATGTCATCAAATGACAGGCAGCAATGTTAAATTATTAAAGGGGTGGGATGGGAGTGGAAAAATGTGTGGTGAGTGGACAGAGTGATGATCATTCAGCAAACATTAATTGCATAAATCAACTAATCCTTATAGGCACATTCCTGGTAAATTGAGGCCTATAATGCCCCCATGACATCTAAAAATGATATGTAAATTTAATGGTGTAAAAATATGTGTGTGCATGTGTGTCTATTCACATGTAAACATATCTTGTTTGTGTAAAATCATTTTTGGAAGCAAGAACACCAGTCCATAAAAGTTTATTGATTGATGTTACTAATGAGTTATTGTGTGACTATGAAAGTGTTATACTAGTGAATTAATTTTTGGACTGCTCATGCCTATTGTCTGTGCCTTAGGAGAGCTCTAACTACTTCTATATCAATAATATTTAAGGCTAAAAACATTTTTCTAGACTCTAGAAAAATCTTGAGCAGGGTATATGACTGCATTTTCCTAATTTTCCTTCTTTAAAAACATTTTCACCAGCCAGGTGGTGGTGATGAATTTTCTGGCTCTTTCTCAACATCATTGAAACTTTTTATCTCAGGTAATGTATACAATAACACTGATATCTATTCAAAAATGCATATTGCTCTGGATATTTAGTTCATCCAAGATGCTTATTCTAAACCAATAATAGTAGCTAACTGATAGTTATTTTTCTCATTAACACTTGAAAAATCTATACAATTGTATGTTGTTATATTGTCTACCTTTTAATTTATTTTTTATTTTGAGTGTGTACAAGCACCTATGTCAATCTTGAAGTGAGCTTAGTTTGATTAGAGTTCTTGCCATTGCTTTTCCTTTTGTGTTTGGTGCATCATGGAGAGCACCCATCTGAATTTTCTTGTCTCCTCTGAAGGCTGCAAATCCTTAAATTCAACTGTGGACCCTGCTAAGGGTATGAAACAATAGAAAAAGAAAAAAACTGAAGCCAAAATTTGCACATGTACTAGAGATCTGCTGAGTTAATCTTTAGACATGCAGGTCAAAAACATTGGCAATGTTAAATGATGATTAAGGTTGGTCACATATGGCATACCTGATCTCGACACTGACTTATCAGGACTTTATGTAGCACCTTCTTATTTATGTTTGTCCTCTGAGGTGGTGTACTAACTATGGAAAGACTCTTATTATTCTTCATTGTAGTTATAGATTAAAAAAAGCCCAAACTTTCTTTGGAAGTTTGTATTCAGGGGCTTACCTCCCATTTGGTAGACATTTTAGTTACTTAGTTCTTCAAATTTTGGGACTTAATAACCCTAGACTGTATGTTCCATCTAAATCCTGAATATGCAAATGATTCACAAATGAATAGTGTAAAGTTGAAATTCATAGAGAAGCATCGCTACAGATGTCTATTTTAGAATAAAAATAGGCTCAAACTTACGTGAACAGCTAAATTAATCACTGCAGTCATATATGTCTTTCTGTAATCCTAAAACTGAGAAGTTAGTTTGAGTTTTTAATGCTGGAAAAATGCAATAAGATGGGCATTTTCAAATATTTCAATCTTTTTTAAAAGACCTTGGTATATACTACTATACCTCTGGTCTACATCAACTCTAAATGCTAGAAATATAAACACCCTTTTCCCCAAGTCTCTTTTATAGTTATGATGGCCAAATGACATTGTACTAACAAAAAGTCATACAGAGGCTTAGTGAGTAATAAGTTTAATGAGAAGGTGTGTGAGAAAGTGTTTATTGATAAATAGAGGGAACTGTGTAGCTGCTCCTGTGTAATTCATTTCATTGTGGATGTAGACAGTGGAGTAACCACTGTCACCCAGTCATCATAATGACATCAAGAGACTCACAAACAGGAAGTTATGAAAATTTTAGGTTATCCAAGTATCAGTAGAGGCTTACATGCAGACCTACTGTTTTGTGACAAAAATTAAACTTCCATTCTTTAAGATTATGTCAGGGTCTAGCCTTGACAGGTTTGTACGTTCCAGGGTGGCAATATGTGGATTAGAAATGTTTGATGGAGCAAACAGAGACACAGAATAGAGTCGGGAGGGCAACCCAGTGAATACTGAATTTGCCCGTGTTTATATTTATAAACTTTATATATCCTAATCGAAGAAGGGGGGAGAAAGACTTATTTACCATGATATAAAACAGAAACAAACAAAGTAGTTGCCTTTTCAATACCTGAAACACTGAGTAACTATATTGTGAGTTAAGTAGTCTGTTGTTTGGCCAGGATGTGTAGTGATCACACCCTAGCCCAAGCAAGCATCCTGTTGGCAGTCACACTCTGGGTCAAACTTCCTGTCATAACTGTGAATGAGCAAGAACAGGCCTGAACTTTCTGACCTTCAGTTAAGATTGAGCATATCCACATTCATGGGCTCCCACAAGATTAATTTTATTTTTTGTCTTATTTTGTGGTTCAGGGCCTGAATCTAGGGCCTTGCATAAATATGTTAGGATAGGCAAATCCTCTAAAATCAAACAGCAGCCTCATCTCTTTAGATTACTTTTAAGTAGGATTTTGCCATTTGAAATATTTCTAGTAAATGCAATGGGATTATAAATTGGTCTAACCATCCTATTCCCCCAAGCTCTTCCCATCCTCCACTTCACACTTTTCTCTCCCCATCCCCCCATCCCCCCATCCCACCCCACCCCCATGTTCCCATTTTTTGTCCGGCAATCTTGTCTACTTCCAGTATCCAGGAGGATAACTATATGTTTTTCTTTGGGTTCACCTTCTTATATAGCTTCTCAAGGATTTTTTACGAATTATAGGCTCGATGTCCTTTATTTATGGCTAGAAACCAATTATGAGTGAGTACATCCCATGTTCATCTTTTTGGGCCTGGGTTACCTCACTCAGGATGGTGTTTTCTATTTCCATCCATTTGCATGCAAAATTCAAGATGTCATTGATTTTTACCACCAAGTAGTACTCTAATATGTATATATTCCACACTTTCTTCATCCATTCTTCCACTGAAGGGCATCTAGGTTGTTTCCAGTTTCTGGCTATTACAAATAATGCTGCTATAAACATAGTTGAACAAATGCTTTTGTAATATGATTGGGCATCTCTTGGGTAAATTCCCAAGAGTGGGATTGCTGGGTCCTGGGGTAGGTTGATCCCAAATTTCCTGAGAAACCCCCACACTGCTTTCCAAAGCGGTTGCACAAGTTTGCATTCCCACCAGCAATGGATGAGTGTACCCACATCCTCTCCAGCAAAGGCTATCATTGGTGTTTTTGATTTTAGCCATTCTGACAGGTGTAAGATTGTATCTCAACGTTGTTTTGATTTGCATTTCCCTGATTGCTAAGGAGGTTGAGCATGACCTTAAGTGTCTTTTGGCCATTCGAACTTCTTCTGTTGAGAATTCTCTGTTCAGTTCAGTGCCCCATTTTTTAATTGGGTTAATTAGCATTTTAAAGTCTAGTCTCTTGAGTTCCTTATATATTTTGGAGATCAGACCTTTGTCTGTTGCGGGGTTGGTGAAGATCTTTTCCCAGACAGTAGGCTGCCTTTTTGTCTTAGTGACAGTGTCCTTTGCTTTACAGAAGCTGCTCAGCTTCAGGAGGTCCCATTTATTCAATGTTGCCCTTATGGGAACAAGGAATTATATATCTTAGTTAAGGGAGCCATTCTAGGGTTGGCAGAGACTTGACTCTAGAGGGGTTCCCAGGTGTCCAGGAAGACGCCCCCAGCTAGGTCCTTGGGCAGCTGAGGAGAGGGAGCCAGAAATGTCCAGATCCTATTGCCATACTCATGAATATCTTGCATATCACCATAGAACCTTCACCTGGCATTGGATGGAGAAAATGACAGAGCCCCACATAGGAGCACCGGACTGAGCTCCCAAGGTCCTGATGAGGAGCAAAAGGAGAGAGATCATGAGCAAGGAAGTCAGGACCGTGAGGAGTGCGTTTACCCATTGAGACAGTGGGACAGATCTAACGGGAGACCACCAAGTCCAGTTGGAATGGGACTGATGGAACAGGGGACCAAACCGGACTCTCTGAATGTGGCTGACGGTGGAGGAGGACTGAGAAACCAAGGACAATGGCAATGAACATGAACTCTACAGCATGGACGGGCTCACTGTGAGCCTTGTCAGTTTGGTTGCTCACCTTCCTGGACTTAGGGGAAGCTGGGAGGACCTTGGACTTAACAAAGTGAAGGGAACCCTGATGGCTCTTTGTCTTGGAGAGAGGTGGAGTGGGGGTATGGGTGGAAGGGAGGGGAGGGAAGGGGGAAGAGAAGGGGAGGAGATGGAAATTTTTAATAAAAAAAATGAGAAAAAAATAAACCATGAAAAAAAAGAGAAAAAAAAAAGAAAAAAAATAAGTTGGTCTAAAAACTTTTGGTTGGGTAATTTAATGTAATATCACATTTCAAATGCATTAAGGATTATTATTATAATTTTATATTTGGGATATAGGGATTTAATGTGAAGAAATATTCACCCATATGCATTAAGACATTAATAAAAACGTGTATTTTAGTACCCACTGAAATAGCAAATATTTGGAAATAACCTGGTGATGGTTATTAAGTAAAATGTTTAAATACATAGAGGGAGGCTCTTCACAGAAAGCATACACAGACCAGTAAAATACACTATATGTAAAAAGTTCAAGGATAATGTGTTTAATGTAATCTCATTTATGGAAAGGAAAAAGTATGTGTGCAATTATGCAAGTTTATGTATGAGACTAAGCATTGACTACAGCTACCTGAAATAAGGTTGAGAATTTCAGTTATTTTTAGCAATCCTCTGAAGCTCTTGAATCTTGGTCAATGAGCATATCATCATGTATAAACATGTTGATACATTTATTCATGCAAAACATAAATATTTGATAGCTGCTTAAACATTTACCTTTGCATGGAAATTTAAATTTTAATAGTAATTAAAGTAACTGTGGTTCTAGCCAAGTGGGGAAAATCTCTTATAAAATTTTATTGACCTCTAAATTTATGAAGCATGAGCAGCTAATTTTGTTTAGCCACTTCTAAAGCTTGTCTTTCCATCATTAATGGTGTTATATTAAAAAGGTGAAATGTGGATCTTTAGACATAATGGAGCACTTGTGAACATAACAGCCAGTAAACCTTATATGACATTAATTCTGTTTTGAGACACAAAGGCAGCTTAGAAATGTGTCAAGTAAATTGTCTTCTTATTTTAGCATTTCTTGACTCTATCGTTTCCTGTTCCAGTGTTTGAATTTGATCAAATCATTTTCACTGATCCAAGATTGTGAGAACTACAATATAATTTGGGACAACATTGTAATTTTTCCACTAATGATTATTGTTTCTATTGATTGGGTATTATGCATTTTGCTTGATTACCACTGCCAATCTCAAATCAAAATTGGATATTCATTTTTTCTTTTTTTAAGAATTTTTTTTGTAGCATAGGCTGGCCTTGAACTCACAATTTTAATGTAAGCATATATGTTAAATCATCCCATTTTGTATCTGTACTTAAATTTTAAGGTTTTCTTCTCATGTTCAGATTAGTTATTTTTTTCAGATTGGTTAATTTTTATAATATCTGTGCAGGACAGAACATTTATGTGGTGATGGAGTCAATTCCTAGACTGAGATAATTCTAAAACATTCATGAGGACCACTGAGCAGTGGAACAGTGTCATAGGTATCCCATTTGTCTTCATGTATGTTCAGTTACAATCCTCATGAGTGTCTGACATGATGACAATTCCTTAAATGCATTTCTCACTGATTCAACAACATTTGAGAGATGCTATTTTTTTTTTTTTCAGTTTCTGGGTTGATATTGCTGAGTGAAATTAACTAATTTCCCCAAGACAATTTAATTTATAATTTGTGTGGGATTCTTCACTAGGTCTGTATGACTCCAGAATTCAAGCTGCTATTTATTTTATGGACCCCCCCCCCCTCGACCAGAGACATTTCACGTGGATTGGCAGGACGGTAGGTATGGGGATCCATGTCTTACTACATTCCTTCTGACAGTGGCATTATATTACTATGTTACTCAGTATTAAACAGGTGTAGGTCCAGAATGACAATCAGTACTTACTATGTATTTAATGAGTAGATGGATAAGTAAGTGGTGTGTGTGTGTGTGTGTGTGTGTGTGTGTGTGTGTGTGTGTGTGTTAAATGATCTGTCTGGAAAGCTTGTGAATTCCTTTCTTGTACAAACTAGATCAATTGGGTCAAGTGTTGCTCATATAATTCCAATCGTTTCTTTCAGGTACTTGGTTGAGAAAAAGCTGAAAATGTTGCTAGTTCAACAATTTTCTGTTGGCAAAGGCTGTTCATTTGTTGATGGCCACTCAGACCCAAAATAATCACACCGAAACTATATTATTGGCAATATTGCTTGGCCAATAGCTTAAGTGTATTTCTAGCTAGCTCTTATATCCTAAACTAACCCATCACCATTAATCTTCCATGATGTCGTGGCCTATTGGCAAAGTTTTGACGGGCTTTGGCAGAGGCGTCTATCTAATATTTCTTTACATTTAAAGGGGGATATTCTATAGAGATTTGCATTGGTATGGGTCTTGATTTTTTGCCACCAAGTTGAGGTCAATTTTGTTTGCTCTTGATTAAGATATTGTGTTTGTACAGCTCATTTTAAAATGTAATATATAATTAAAACTACAGTTTTTAGATAGTCATCTATAATAGTCAAGCTTGTAATCATGTTAGTTAGGTTTTCTAGATGTACAGAGATGTATTTCTGATGGATAGATATTCTTTTGATTTTTCAAAGATTACAGAATATGGCATTTAAAATGTTTTAAATACTTAGGACTTTTCATGACAGTGAGACAGATCTGCTCCTGGCAGCACCAATTACTTCAAGAGGAAGATAAGCATTGACAAGGCTTCTTATGGAGTTTGTTAGCCATTTTGGAAAAAAACTGCTCTTGCCTGGACTGTTAATATTATGCTGTGTGAATAAGACATGCAGGACCTAAAGAAAAATGACTGCTGAACTTGCCTAAAGGTGAGATGGTCCTTTGGGGATCCTGCTTTATGAAAGTGTCTGAAAGACATCCTTCAGGACACAGAAGAAATTGACTGACAAACTGCCAATATAGGCAGAATTGTCTTTGAAATTTTCTGCTACATGGAAAAGTCTGCCGGATACTATGGGCTTGTAGGCTGAAGATGGATGCTCCAGCATTACAAAAGAACTTTAGGTGACTGTCCAGAGATATCTGTGCCAATTCTAGAGGTTTGGAAGTTACTTACAATGCATTTTCTGTTTGCTTAGGTAATATTATATCCTTCTGAGTCTTTGATTGAGTTGAAGATAGATAGTTATAATTATAGTTTTCCTTAGTTATGCTAAAAGATAAAGCAGATTGTAAATATAATTTTTACTTTATAACTGTTTTATTATATGTAATTTTACTATGTTAAAGTTAAAACCTTCCTTTTTATTTAGACAGAAAAGGGAAGGGGATGTGGGTGGGATTCCCCTCTGTATGCTGTGAATATGTTTTATTGCCATTGGTTAATAAAGAAGCTGCTTTCAGCCAATGGATTAATTGAATACAGCCAAGCTGGAAAAATATATATAGAGAGAGTAGGTAGAGTCAAGGAGAAGTCAAGTAGACACCCAGGAGAGAGATGCCTCCACTGGGGCCTGCTGAAATTTTGTCAGTAGGCCACGACCTTGTGGTGATGCACAGATTAATGGAGATGGGTTAATTAAGATATAAGAGCTAGCTAGAAATATGCTTAAGCTATTGACCAAACAGTATTGCAAATAATAAAGTTTTGTGTGATTATTTTGGGTCTGAGCAGCCAGGAATAAATGATCTGCCTCTGCTAACAATTTTTTGTTCCTATAAATGGTTTTTATTCATTCTAGGTATGTAGTCCAAAAACTGGAATGGAAATGAGCACAAATGGATTACAATAGTACAAGTAGAATAGTGCTTGAAAACCTCAACATGTTCCACTTTTCCTCTACTCATGAAGGAAGAGCTCTCAGAATAAGTTTCTAGATTATCTTTGGGCCTCAAGTGGCTTTTATTCTGAAAAAGCTGAAGTACTAGAGTAATGTCAAAGTAAGTGGGGTAAACTCTTTTTGATTGGTGTATTATTCTCAGTTCTTTGTGGCAAGTATAGGAAGCAATTAAATGTCTAAAACAGAAGATGACAGTAGTTCCAACAAGCAAACAAAAATAAACAATTAAAAGAAAACCTGGACTTCTCATTTGCCAGTACCTATAAAGATCATGAGGGCTACTCAAAGCTTTTTATAGGGCACAGAATGTGTGTGTGGGGGTGAGGAAGAAGAGTGGAGGTACAGGTTAAATAATTTTTCTGCCTAACGCGTATTATATAATGCTCACTACCTAAGATATTCAATATTAACCCTGTTTCCCACCACTACTGGCCTACATGAATTCTCTGACCATCATAACATAATTTTTTCACTTCTATTCTAAAGCAAGTTTTAAGCATAATACCAATACATCATATTTATTGGCTACTACCTCATGCCAAGTGCCTTAAATAGGTCCTCTTACTCAGTCTTCAACTTTGAGAGGTATATACCACTCACAGGTAGAGCAACACTATCAGCTCCTACTGTCAAACAAATATTTGAACAAAGTTTGACTCTCCCAGTGTTTTAACCACTCACTCTCTCTGGATAGAAATCAAGTGACTTAGAGGTTTGTTTTTTACCTGTTTGCTAACACACACACACACACACACACACACACACACACACACATATATATATATATGTGTGTGTATATATATATACATATATATACATATATATATATATATATATATATATATATATATATATATATATATATGAGACAGAGGTTTCTGTTCTTCCTGGTCCCACAGTTGTTCAGTCCCAAAGAAATACACAGAAGTCTATATTAATTATAACCTGATTGGCTTATTAGCTCAGGCTTCTTATTAACTCTTACATCCTGTGTTAACCCATAATTCTTGTCTGTGTTAGTCATGTATGTGGCTTGGTACCTTTTGTCAGTGAGGTGTTCTCATCCTGCTACCTCTGTGTCTGTGATGACTGCAGACTGAGTCTTTCTTCTTCCCATAATTCTTCTGTTCTCGTCACCCCACCTGCCTGGTTGCTCCGCCTATACTTCCTGCCTAGTTACTGGTTAATCAGCATTTTATTAAACCATACAAGTGACAAATATTTACAGGGTACAAGACCCACAGCACTCTTCCCCCACCTTTTTTTTTTCACCCAGATACAGAGGAAGTAAGATGAGAATGCCTTGCTAATAAAAGGTACCAAGCCACATGGTTAGCACAGACAAGATTTATGAGTTAATTTAAGGTATAAGTTAATAATAAACCCTGAGCTACTAGGCCAACCAATTTATAATTAATGTAGACCTCTTTGTGTTTCTTTGGGACTGAATGGCTGCAGGACCAGGAGGGACAGAAACCTCTGCCAACAAAATATGATCATAGTTACAACTGAATATAATACTTTAGAATGATTTTCAGACAGACTGTTAAGACTAACTTATGATGCTTAAAGCTCTTGAACCCATCACATGAGTTCAGTTACTATAGTCATCTGACAAGAATATATTAAGCACCTATTAAATGTCAGCAGTATTTTGGGCACTAGAGACACAATAATGATGAAAACAAAATTATTTTTATTCCTGATACTAATATTTTAGTGATTTCCAATTTTTCATGTTTGATCTACATGGACCTAAGTCATTCTGCTTGATGTTAAAAGGCTTCTGTTTTGGGAACAGGGCAGGTGGGGGTTAGAACTGGGTATGCTTTCTTCTTGGGGACTGATGACTCAGACAAAGGACATACGTCTCTGAAGTTTAAAAAAAATCCTCTTTCTTTTTAAATTGAAAAACATCAGCCTTTCATATTACCAGTGACATCCCAGAAATGTAACAGAAATGTAGCAGAAAGGACTGATATAGCAAGAAGTACTGATCTAGCCTAGTGAGGCAGCTCCTCCTCAGCTTCATGGGCAATCACTTTAGTGAAATGTAGGACAGCACTATGAAGCTGCTGAACTACAAAGACAAGGGAGAAATCTACATTGTAAGAGTGGGAAATATTTTATTTTTAAATATTGGGAGTTTATTTAAAAACAAAAGAAAACTTAAAATATTTGATTCTATTCTGATTTAAATGACCACATACAACCGTTAAAAGACCAAATAACATTCTAAGATATGTTCACAAATCAACATATATTCTTAAGTTTTACTTTATTTACTATGTTATGGATAGATATTTATGTTGTTTCCACTTCTATTATTGCAAATGGAGTTTCATAGAACAATGACCTGCTATTACCTACTGGAGATCCAGAGGTTAATTCTTTTGCATAAACATCTAGAAGTTGGATGGAGGATAATATGATACTTCTAAAAAAAGGGAATGCTGAAATTTGTGATAACATGGATGAACACAGACAATATTATCATATTACAATAAAAATGTTTAGTCACAGAAGAAAACATACTATATGCTACACTTGTATTTGATCGCTACAAATTCCAACTCATGAAATTAGAGAGTAGGTTTATAGTTTCCAGGGGCTAAGAGAAAGGGAAAGGGAAGTTGATTAACCAAAGGGAATATGTCTCAAGTATGCAATAGTCAGTCAACTCCCTGTTGCCACTATCATGACCCTTCTCTCTATCTCTCTGAATCCCTCTCTCTGTGTGTATTTAGTTAGAGATAATCAGACACACTTTAGCCTTCATGTTAGTTACTTTTCATGTAAAATGGAAGATATGATATGAAAATATATAAAGGTAGAATAGTTAATCTACTTTTAAAAAACAACTATTAGTTTTAAATGTTTTACATTGGATTGGACTTTTGTACACTGTATACAAATTTTGTATGTTGATACAAATTTGAGATTAATTTTGTTTAAACATACTGTACATACATTTCTAATTTTGTTCAATGTATTGTATGTCTACAGCTCATTTAAAAATTCAATGCAAATTTTCAGTCCTTGAGAATTATTATTACCAACTGTTTAGGATAATAAGGAAATATAAGTTAGTAGTTAATCACCTAGTAGTGTAATCTGCTTGTAATAGAACTTGTAGTCACATTAGTTATGTTTCAAAGATCAAGCAAAGATATATTTTAGATAGACAGGTCATCCTCAAACACTTCAGAAATCTACAGAATATGGCATTTAAGATGTTTTAATAACTTAGGTTCTTCTTTTTATGACAATGAAACATGTCTGCTCCTGAAAGCACTAATCTACTTCAGAGAAGATAACGGGCATCAAAGAAACTCCACAAGGAGCTTACTTTCTTTGTGACAAAAGCAAGCTACTGGGCAAGAAAATGCTTTTGCCTCAACTTCTGACAGTATGCTGTCCTAATTACACAAACAGGACACAAAAGAAAGTGACTAACAAACTGCTAATACAGACAAAAGAGTCTTTCAAATTTCCTGCTTCATGGAAATGTTTGCCAGATAATATGTGACTGTAGGCTGAAGATGGATGCCCCAACATTCAAAAGAACTCTGGGTGACTGTCAAGGCAGTGAGATATCTCTGTCAGTTCTAGAGTTTTGGAACTTGCTTACAATGCACTTCCTATTTACTCAGGTAATACTATATCCTTCTGGGGTCTTTGATGGAGTTAAAGACAGATAGTTGAGTTTACCTTAGTTATGATAAAATATAAATTAGATATGAAACTTTAGACTCACAAAAAATATTGTAACTAATTCTTGCTTGATACTGTTATATTTTATGTAATCTTACTATGTTAAAATTAAAACCTTCCTTTTTATTTACACAGAAAAGGGGAGATGGTGTGGGATTCCCTTCTTTATGCTATGAATATGTTTTATTACCATTGGTTAATTGATGTGTTAGTCTTCTGTTTGAGTTGATTTCATTGGCTAATAAAGAAACTGCCTGGCCCATTTGATAGACCGCCCCTTAGGTGGGTGGAGTAGACAGAACAGGAAGAAGAAGTGAGGTAGAAGGATCAGTAAGATGCCACACCTCTCCTAAGTTAGGCAGACTGCTGTGCCTCTCCTCAGAGAGATGCCAGACGCGATGAAACTTCAGCCCAAGATGGACGTAAGCTAGAAACTTCCGGGTAAGACACCACTTTGTGGTGCTACACAGATTATTAGATATGGGTTAGTCAAGATGTGAGTAAGAGGCTGAAAATAATGGGCCAGGCAGTATTTAAAAGAATACAGATTCCGTGTAATTATTTCGGCTGTAAAGCTAACCATGCAGGAGTCGGGCGGGACGAAAAGCATGCCTGCCCACAGCTCCTCACTACAGTTAATGAAGAAGCAGCTTTGGCCTATGGCAGGGCAGAAAATAACAAAACAGGAAATCTAAACAGAGATAGAGGGAGAAAAAAGACAGAGGAAGGCAGATGCCATGTACCAGCCCGAGAATCAAGATGTGAGGTTAAAAAAAACCCCAAAAAACATGAGCCTCTTGGGAAAATATAAAATAATATAAATGGGTTAATTTAAAATGTAAGATCTTCTAGGAATATGCCTGAGCCATTGGCCAAATAGTGTTATAATTAATATAGTTTTTATATGATTATTTGGGTCTGAATGGTTGGGAAATGAAAAGCACAGTCTCTGTTTACAACTGTGATCACAACACCTGACAGAAAGGGCTTTAGGGAAGTAAGATTTATTTGCACTCATGGTTCTGAGGCTTCCAACCCATCTTCACGGGGAAGTCCTTTGTGGAACCTCTTAAGCCATGATGGCAGAAATGTGGTGGATGCCTACCATGTCATGATGGACTAAAACTCAGGGGCAACAAAGGAAAACAGGCAGGGCTAAATCAAATCAGCCTAGGAACAGCCTCCTGGCGCCACTTTGATTTGCTTCTGAAACCACAAAACAATCAAGAGCCTTCCAAAACAATGTGGACTTGTAGGTATAAAGGGAGTGAGCCTATGGCAACACTTCAGATTCAAACCATGACAACCGTGACTGTAGTGGAGTGGCAGTCACTGCTGGTTATTTTTTCTAAACATTTTTTCCCTAAACATTTGCAGTACAGAAACATTGCAAATGTTTCTCAGTGTGAAGAAGGAATTGAATCACCAGCGGAGGGAGAAAAAAAAAAGAGTCAGGAGCAAGGTCAGTGTCAGCCTGCACTTCTAGCAGAAACTGCACAAGATGTTTTCCTCAGCCATTGCCATTTCCCTTCAGGCTATTTTGCTCTGGGATAGAGAAATAGCATGCCATTTCTTTTCTATTCTGGAGCTTTGACAAGAAGAAACTTTTCCTTTGAAACTTCAGAGGCAGAGATAAGTCAGCCCTAAGCTCCCAGCAGAGTTTGTTTCACAGACCGTTGATGTTCTACTTTGCCATCAGTTAGTCCCAGCACAGTTACTGCCCATCCGTGTTCTTTCTTGTTTTGACTTCCTCTCCTGCTTACATAGATGACTGAGGAATTGGAATCCAAACAAAGAAGATTCCAGTTCTGCAATCATGCAGTGGAACATGTCACTCAGAAAAAAGGAGGAATACTATCTGCATTACTTTGAATGACTGTAAGTATAGAGAAACTCTGGAAAGTGAGTTCTTTCAGGAAATCTTTGAGTATTTGGTAGAACACTGGAATTCTGTTTTCTAAACATGATAGGACTCCTGCACTCATATGGTCACAGTAGCTTTGGTTGCCAGTACAAGACTTATACAAGATGAAGCCAGTCAATATTTGTAGAAACGAGCAGCGGGCTGCTTCCTGACACCTGGCTCCCAGCCACTGGCTAGCTTTACCCAAAATAATTACATGGAAACTGTATTCTTTTAAATATTTCCTGGCCCATTAGTTTCAGCCTCTTATTAGCTAATTCTCACATCTTGCTTTAACCCATATTTAGTAATGTGTGTAGCACCACAAGGTGGTAGCTTACCGGGAAAGATTCAGCATGTATAACCTTGTGACTGGCTCCATGGTGTCTGTCTCAGAGAGGAGAGGCATGGTGTCTCACTAACTTCCCTTCTCCCCAGCATTCTGTTCTGTCTACTCCACCTATCTAAATCCAGCTCTATCAAAAAGCCAAGGCAGTTTCTTTATTAACCAATGAGAGTCCTCCATCAAATATTCCAATATGTGGATAGAGGGCAGGCTTACAAGGTCCTATTCCTCTCTGAGGTGCAATTAAGTACTAACTGATAGCTATTGGGGAGGGAGTAATTTTTCTTCAAGGATGTGGTTCCTTGTAGATTGACTATGGTCCAGTGAATGAATGGTTCTATAGTCCCTCACTGGCAGCGCTAAATTTACTTAGAAAGTTATTGAAAAGGAAAGGAGGTACAAGAAGGATAATAAAGGGGAAGAGGGGAAGAAGAAGAAGCAATAATGAAGTCCAGAATAGGGAATAGGGATGTCCAATAGGAGTTGGATAGGGGAGTGTTGGAGATGAATATCTATGGAAAACTCAAAGAATATTTTTAAAGCATCAAACTTTTCTAAGGACTTTCCTCGGTCCATAGGCATAGCAGGGCTAAACTTTGACTTGAGGCTTATGACTCTAAGTTCATTGATTTTCACTGCCCCAGAGTACTGGATGACAGTTTGTCTTTTTTAATCTATGGAAATGGCCAGCTTTCCATCATTTGTGAAGCGATGGCACACTACAATGAAAATCACTTCACAAAGTCTTAATGTGCTTTTAAAAATCATTTATAGACTCAATTCATTTCTCTTCCATCTAGAAGCTAAGTAATGAAAGTCTAAGAGCCCACCAGGATTCAGTGAGTACTCTAACATACTCACTGAGTAAAGTTTACTTTGGATATACACTATCCTGCAGTTATAAAATAGTGATTAAAATAACTGAAAAATGATAAACATTTCAAGGTTTCCAATCTTTTTATTAACTGCCCTTGATAGCTGTACAGTCTGGTCATAGTTCGGGGACACTTAAAATGCTCACTGATATTCTAACAGAGGATAACTTTAAATGCTCTGTGTTTGGCCAAGATAAAAAATGTAAGAATTAAAGAACAAGTCAAGAAAATGTTTGAGAATATGATTCAGGAGTCAGGAAGATCTGTTTGAGTTCCTGTAAATACTTTTCTTTTACTCACGGTCTTCAGGAAGATAACTGAACTTCTAGAAATCTCCAGTGTATTCATCCATAACATATAGGTACTAATTTCATGGATGAAGGATGTTTATTGTGGGACAAATTAGTTAACTGAAGCAAAGAGACTAGATAATAAGTTACCCCATTATTAAATCTTAGAAAGAACATTAACTTTTGCTATGTTCTTGTATGTCTCTGGCCTAAATACCCTTATTAATTTATTTCATCATAAAAAGGTTAAAGAAACTGTTCAGTTCATTGCCCTGGTATCAGAGTTTATGGGAGAGGAAAGAAAGAATTCCCCATTCAATGATCTATACATCCTTAACTGTTAAGTACTACACTGTCCTCCTGAGCGCTGCCTCATCTCTTTTTGATACATCCTCCCCAGCTGTCACTCAGCAACTTGCTCCACTTTGCCGCAGCCTCTTGCACCTCTCTCTCCTCACCTTGTCTACACTTGTTTTATAATTTCTGTATCTGGGCTTGCTGTGTGGCTGAGTTGAGAGTTTACATGCAATCTTGTCAAGAAGGGGGATCTGTTTTGCAAGAACCATTTAGAGGTTAATTTGCAGTATTATAAGATTGTTGAAATGGATGTTGAAGATAATTTAGACACGTCAACCAATACTTCCAACTCTGCCTTTACTGTTCTTAAGTGATGGCCTACCCCTGAGGTATACCATCTCTCTTAAGGGAAAACTATTTTTATTTATTGTAACTATTTTTAGAATTTGTAGATCAATGAGTATCTGTTACTTCTACTCAGTGGAAGGTAATAACACAAATAAACAAAGGAAATGAGTTTTTGTGTTCCATTGAAACCTTATATATAGAAATGTATCTATCATAGATCTGCATTGCAGATGATACACATAACCTAAGACAACTTCAGGAAGATCTATCAAAAAGATATTATTCTAATTTCTACTGTAAAGATACTTTCTTTCAAACATTTAATTTGTTATTACCAAATATGTTTTTACATGTTTCTCTCTCTTCTCTATCTTCTATACAAACTATATAGACTCTAATAAAAGTTTTCAATAAACACTAGTAACTCAAGAGTTAATAATAGCATTCATTTATTTCCTGTTATGATTTAGGTTTGGACTAAATGGATTTGGGGACATTCACTTTTTAAAATCTGAAACAAACCAATGTTCAAAGATGAGGTAACTTGCCTATATCTTCACAGTAAGTAGGTGATGCAATTAAGATTTGAATCCAGATTCATCTTCAACACCTACCCTCTTAGGCCACATCACAGTCTGAATAATATTTGCCAAGCTGGCAATTTTCTTTCCTGGAATAGCAAAAGTTTTACATAGAGACCAAACAATGAGTGGAAAAAAATTACTGTTCTTAGATATTGTCTATTATGCTTTTTAGAATATTTTATATGGTTTTGGAGGAGATGATCAAGTTTATAAGTGTAAACTTATTTAAAGTGTATTAAGGCTGTCTTGCTGTACTCAGTTTTAATTGTGTCAGAGAAATTTTTAAAATTAGACTTTCATAGATACAACATCGGATTTATTCCAAGAATGAAGCATCCATGAGTCTACATATATGACTGTTTACATCATTTATATTCACTATATTCACATTTACATTGTGGGAAATTGGAACTGAGACAGCAAAATATTTAGATGGAAACAAATTATAAGAATGAAAGAAAACCCAAGTTCTACTCTATGATTGAAGAGAATTAAGCTTCATATACACACATTAATGTACAAAACCTTTAGAATGATATAAAAAGGTATATTTTCAGCTGAACAGAAAGAAGCTATTTTGAACAGTGTGTTATAAATGACCACATATTTTAGGCAGTGTTTACAAAGTAAAACTTGCAATAAAAAGTGCCTTAAATCTAAATTGATAATCATTGTAGATTTTAAAAGTTTTATTTTACATCTCAACATGACAGATAATGATAATAACTATGCATATTTGTGGGGCATAATGGGATATTTTGATAAACCTATGCCCTATATAGTTACCAAATTAGACTAATTAGTGTACCTATTTCCTCAATATTTCTTTATTGTGAGCACATTTGAAACTGTTCTTTGTAGCTCGTTCAGATCACACAATGTATGATTTATCATGTTGATAAACAGAACATTAGGACTTAAACCTTCATTCTGTAGTCTTTCCTGTAACTGGAATTTGATACTCACTGGCCAGCATCTTGCTTTGATTTCCAATAGATGGTATCGTTTGTGTTGATGTTGTACCACCTAGTTCAAGGGAGCCTATGGCTAGTTCTAGGTAGTTATTAAATTCAGTCACTAGATTGAATCTGAAACCAAGTGAAGAAAAAAGACAATTTCTCTGACACTTAGATTTGGCTTTTACAAAGTAAATAAGGGAAAAATAACAACAAAATGAAACTTAATGTAAGATTTGAGCAGAAAATTAAAAAAATTCAAGTATCAGAATAAAAGGGAAATTGAGTGAGTGGGAGGATTTAGTTATACTGCAATAAAAACAGAAGAATTAAACATTTACTTGAGAAAATCCTGTAGGAAAAAATTCACGTTGAGAAACTATTGATACATATTTGAATTAGAAGGAGTTTTGGAAACTGACTTTTCCTGTACAATTAATCTGAGAAATGGTTGGGGATGGTGATGTGTGTCTGTCATCCAAGCAATCAGAAGAGAAATGTTGGAAAATGATCTAAGGAGCTAAACTTTTCATTCCTAGATTGACAGTTAAATCTTGGTACTGTTTTAAAGAGGTTAAAGCCATTATGAATGCACTTCCATTTTAGCAGGTAGACATCTTATTTTCCTATCATTCATTCTATTTGAAAATTGTGATGTTTTTCTTTCCAATCTGTGATCACCAATCATCATGGAATTGCTAACATCTGGGATTTGAAATCGCCTAGTAGACACAGAAGGTAAATATTTCCAGAGAGTATTAACTGTAGGAGGTTTTGGAGCTTCAACTTCAAAGTGCTCCTCACTTTCCAACAGAAGCCAAGGTCTAGGGAGGGTCAAGGGAAAGACTGTGTTACATATTTATGGTCTCAGTCTCTTCTCTCTGACCACACATATCTATTACTGTGCTTGCTGTGCTTCACCAATACCAGATGTTATCTTCCATAGCCTTTTAACATGAACTGAATCCCAAAAGCTTTCAAGGGAACTTTTATGACTTCAGCATGGGATCAAGACTGCTGGGACATCTGACTTATAGACTGGACAACTACTGAGTTTCAACAAAATATGCATTATTGAACACTCAACTCCCTATTATACAAGACAATGTAGTAACTTTCCATATATTCCCTCTGTTTCTCTAGAGGACCCTGTCTAATACAGAACTTACATCCATTTTATAGTAATAATGAAATTACCTGCCTGGGCTCTACTGCTGTGCTCTCCTACTTTAATACCATGAATGGCATTCTCTGCCTCCCTGAACATAAAGACTGAGTTGAGAATGAGTACCCTATATGCAGCCAGGTAATGCATGAGGAAGCAACTTGTGAAAGCAGATTTCACTCTCTCTGCTGTTTTTTCATTATCCTCCTGTATGTGATGTGAGTCTGAGAAGCACTGAAGTCATCATGCTGAAAGAAGACTCCTAGGCTTGAGACACTCAGTTAAGTCTTCCCCAAAGTCAGAACCTATTCTGGAGCCTGTTGTTGGGTGAGTTAATAAACCTTCCTTGACATGTGAGCTTAGTGAGTTTTCCTCTAATTATTCTTCTACTTATGCTTTTGTTTATTCTCAAGAACCAATAGAATCAATGGCTGGGATGCTGTGTTCTTGGAAATTCAAAGCAAATAGCAGTATCCCATGCTTTTGGGGGTTCCTCATTTTGCAGAAACTGAATTTCTGAATGGTTAATTATGAGCATCTAACTGGTTTCAGATAAAAGTTTGGAGCCTTAATGCAGCGGGGAGGGAATTGGTCCTGCCCCAACTTAATGTGCCATACTTTGTTGACTTCCTATGGGTGCCCTAACTAGTTGGGAGGACTGGATTAGGGGTGCACTAGGGAAAAAGTGGGAGGAGGTAGAAGAATGGTTGTGTGTGTGTGGGGGGGAGAACTGTGGATGGAATATAAAATGAAATTAGAAAATAAATTAAAAATCAATTGAAACCATTGTGATAATACAAATCAGACCATTTTTAAACTTGGGAAGTATTTTTCTTTATTCTCTCCTTCTTCCCTTTTTATGAAATTAACATCTACCTTAAAACTGCCATTAAAATCAACTGATTTACAGACTATTGGTTTCAAACTAAGTAGTGAAACTCAATTTTTATATCACTATAGTGAAATAATACATAAAGTATATGAAAACACCCTTTTAGGAAGATGAATGCAGAAGGTAGACTCGGAGATGAGGGGGTAGGAAAAGCATAAGAGAGCACATGTGGGACTGAATATATTATATACACATATGAAATTGTCAGAAAATAAGTTTAAAAATAAAAATAAAGCAAAAAGAAAATACATTTTTGAGACATACAGAATGCCTGTAGACATAAAATATAAAAAAGTAAGGCTGAATAAAATTTTGCTTTATAAAAAAAGACTGGAGCATGAGAAAAAAACATCTGGTTTAAAGTTTTCAACCAGAAAATTATGAGACAAGAGAAAAGGAAGAAAGGAAGAAATGTTTTACTAGAGAACCAGGATAAAGAAACAGGACAAAAAAAACCTGTTCTACTTCCACTCATATAGTAAACATTGAACCAGTGAATCCTGTGAAAATCTGAAAAGTTTGATCCAAATGCAAATCAACTCTGTTTCTATGAAAAGCACTTAAATATCCCAAAGGCTCATGCAGATCAGAGTGGTTGGTGAGTGTCCAGAGCAGCCTTTGAGAGCAAAGAGTGTTTTTTCTCTAACTTATAATTGAGAACAAGCTGTCTGTCTAGAGTTAATTAGATTGATGTCAAGGATAAGTTACAAAGCCAGAAACATCTGAGAGATCAACTGTGTTATCTTTATCCATAAGATCAATTTAAGCTGTTATAAATAACAGCTTGATTGTGTTTGGTACACCTAGCTATGTTCAATTACATTCTATGTTGTAGGAAAATGGCAGAGATTTTTAAACCCTTCTTTTTAAAGAGTTATAACCAGAGATATTTTCTAATAAATTGAGATTTATAGTCTAGAATATATATATATGTATATATATTTATATATATACGTATAAATATATGTATATATTTGTCTTCTGGCTATAAAGATTGATTGTTGATAGTGTCGTCTTAGGCCTCTACATGCAAAATCAGAATGTGTAAAACAGAATAGCAAGAATCCATTGTAATGTCTTCTCTTCCATTCTTGATTTCATTTTCTAGTAATATAGAATTCCTTTACTTTCTTTAAAAGCCTCATGCTTTTTGCTGCTGTAACAGTTTCCTCTATACTGAAACATAGCCTTTTGGTAGGAGGGGACCTCATGACACTTAGAAAGTAAACAAATCTCACATATCTGAAAAAATGAAGCATAAAAGATTCATAAGATCTATTTCCAAGGTTATAGAACCAGTAATGAAGACTGGGTAGGAGACTTTCCCACCTCTTGAGTTGCCTGTACATTATTCAGAGAGATCAAGGGTTGGAACTCTCTTGAATCGGTACTCAGGCTAGGCATGGTGATGTAGTTACATTTGAGTTGTCCCTTCACCCATACTTCTGTATGGATCCCTAATAAACTCATTCATTCACCAAGCTGGATGTTGGCAGTGCCATTACTGAGATCTGTTGCTGGTGCTTTCTCTGAGCAAGGCATCCCAGCACAGGGAACAGGTTCACAAAAGTCAGATCAAGTGTCAAGGACAGATCCTGATCCCACTGCTAGGAGCCACACAGACCAAACTACACAACTTTCACTCACATTCAGAGAGCCTAGGTCAGTCCCATGCAGGCTTCCTAGTTGTTGGACCCCAACACTCTTAAATGTATTTTAGTTTCACATTGCCCTGACCTATAATTCATCTGAGAAAGGAACTTGCTGTTATCAAGTACAAACTGATTCTCTTTCGATGAGTTATTTCTCAAGTTCTAGTTCACAAGGTTTGGTTAGGGAGAGATCCTGTTAAATATGTATTACGCACCTTGTTAATTTGGATATTCTCTCTTTGCCTTTTGATTAGGTTAGATAAAGGTTTGTCTATTGTGTTGGTTTTCTTGTTTTCTTGAAGAACTAATTCTTTGTCTCATTGATTCTTTGTATTGTTTTCTTTGTTTCTATTTTGTTGATTTCAGCTCTCAATTTGATTATTTCCTGCCATCTAGTTCTCTTGGGTTTGCTTTTTTTTTGGTTTTATAGTTTTCAAATGTTTTGTTAATTCACTAGTGTGGGATTTTTCCAGCTTCCTTATGTAGGCATTTAGTGTTGTGAACTTTCCTCTTAACACTGTT
Source organism: Arvicola amphibius (assembly GCF_903992535.2). Classification (NCBI taxonomy): domain Eukaryota; kingdom Metazoa; phylum Chordata; class Mammalia; order Rodentia; family Cricetidae; genus Arvicola; species Arvicola amphibius. Next base: position 77,451,262 of record NC_052050.1, read on the forward strand.
TTTATTGCATCCCATAAATTTGGTTATATTGTGTGGTCATTTTCATTGAATTTTAGGAAGTCTTTAATTTCTCCTTTTATTCTTTTTTGACCCATCATGATTCAGGTGTGCATTGTTTAATTTCCATTTGTTTGTGGGCTTTCTGGAATTAGTATTGCTGTTGACTTCTAGTTTTATATCATGGTGATCTGATAAGATACATGGGGTTATTCCAATTTATTTTGTATTTGTATCTTATAGTTAGCCTCCACAATGCTTCATAGCACTTGGAAACATTTAATGATTTCTACCCAGTAGAGTGTATGCTTGATAAGGACAGGGGACACAATAGACTAACGCATTGTGGAGTATGGCTAATGTTTTCAACAAACACTTATTGAATTCAAATGGAAAACCTAATTTTTTATAATTCAACTACCCTAACCACTATTGTTAGCTTTATTGAATATTTGTCAACTAGCAAGTGATGTGGGAAGTCCTTCTGTATTTGTGTTGATTTTACTGATTAAAAAAGAAGCTGCTTTTGGCCAATGGCTTAACAGAATATAGCCAGGCTGGAAAAGATATATATATATATATATATATATATATATATATATATATATATATATATATATATATATATATTTAGAGAGAGAGAGAGAGAGAGTAGGCAGAGTCAGAGAGAAACCACATTGCTACCCACAGGAGATAGACACACCAGAACCTTGCTGGTTAAACCACAGTCACATGGTAATACACAGATTAATAAAAATGTGTTAATTTCAGATTTAAGAGTTAGCCAGAAATATGCTTAAGCTATTGGCCAAACAATATTGCAATTGATACAGATTTCTATGTGATTATTTTGGTAGTCTGGGTGGCTAGGAAATGAATAAGCAACCCCCTCAACAAGCAAGTATTTTAATGCCAATTAGCAAGTACTTTCATGCCTATCTTCCCCTCATATTATCACCAGTTATCTCAAACCAGAGTTCTTATCAACTTATTCTTCTATTCTAAATGATTTGACGTGTCCCGATTTGTAGCACAATTAATAAAAATCCAGAGACAGAAATTGGGGTTCAACCTGAAGGTCAAAAAAGCAAAACAGGCAGCCACTGGCTCTTACCTCTACAACAGTCTGAAATGGAGATTCCTCCAGGAATCTCAGAAAGAGACTATGAATGAGAGTTTTCTCCCATTTTATGTTTCTCTCTAGTGCTGGGATTAAAGGCATGCACCACTCCTGCCTGGTTTCTATGGCAAACTAGTGAGATTACTGGGGTTGAAGATGTGAGTCACCACTGCCTAATCTGTAAGGCTCATCAGTGCAATTCTTTGGCTCTCTGAACTTCAGGCAAGCTTTATTTTTTAAATACAAATGAAATATCACTGCTCCGACTATCTACAAAATAATTTCGAAGGTCATATACTTGATTAAAGCTTTTATCAAGCTTGGGGATTTATGCACCAGGTAGGCAAATACAATAATAAGTGTATTCAAAATTTAGCCCACATTTCAAGTTTTCTGAGTATTTATGTCTTAGTCAGGGTTTCTTTTGCTGTGAAGAGACACCATGACCATGGCTACTTTTATAAGGAAATCATTTAATTGAGGGGATTCACTTAGAGTTTCAGAGATTTGGTCCATTATTGTCATAGTGTGGAACATGTTGACTTGCAGGCACAAATGGCTTGTAGGAGTAGCTGAGCATCCTATATCTTACAGACAACAGGAATTTGACTGAGACACTGGGTGGTAACCTGAGCATAGGAAACCTCAAAAACCACCCCCATAGTGACCTGCTTCCTCCAACAAGGTCATTCCCACTCCAACAAAGTCATACCATCTAATAGTGCCACTCTCTATGAGATCATTGGGACAATTACATTCAAACTACCACATTCCACTCCCTGGTCCCTATAAGTTTGTAAGAATATCATAATTCAAAATGAATTTGGTTCAACTTTGAAAGTTCCTATAGTCTCTAACATTTTCAACAACGTTTAAACGTCCAAACTTCAAAGACCCTTTTGAGATTCATGCAATCTCTTAACTGTAATTCCCTATAAAATAAAAATCAATAACAGATTACATACTTCCAACATATAATGGCATAGGATATACATTACCATTTCAAATCACAGGGAAGGTAGCATAGACAGGAAGTACTGGACCAAAGCTAGACTGTGAACCAGCTAGGCAAACTCCAAACTCTGCAGCTCCATCACTCTTCCGATCTTCAACACTGTTCATCTCTTTGACAGCAGCACACTTCTTTCTCTTGGGCTGATTCCACTGCCTGTTAGCAACTCTCCTCAGCAGGTATCCCACAATTCTAGAATCTCTAACATCTCAGGTTCCCCAAGGCAATCTATGCTTCAACTTCACAGCTTCATGCATTCAGTGACACCACTGACCATGCCTGGCCTTAGCAGTTCTATTCATAACCCCTTTCTTCCTTCTTTATAACTCTGAACCCAGAACGATGTGACTGGAGCTGCCATGTTCTACTGCTGCTGGGGCTGGAACTTGGCGCCCTCTATCAATTACATCTTTGCCAGCTTTCTGTCTTTCACTGCCTAAGCCTGGCTGTCCTGAAATTTGCTTTGTAGACCACACTCACCTCAAATTCAGAGAACTGCCATCCTCTGCCTCGCAGTGCTAGGATTAATGGTGTGTACCACCACACCCTACTCTAAGCTCTTCTTTAATTCCCTTTTCACGAGTCAGAGACTTAGATGGGTGGAATCTTGCCTTGAGGTCACCATTCCCTTTACTCAACTTCTTAATCCATTTATCTTCTTGAACACAGGATTTAACTCCATTCCACTTCCTGGTCCTCTGTTTTTCTAAATTTACATTTTGTAATTTACCCTTCTCAAGTTACTGCTTTTCATTATACACGTTCATTAGAGTTATCACTAAAACCACCTGACAGTCTTTATTAGGCTGCTTTGAGATTTCTTCTGCCAATAGAATTAGTCCAAAACTCTTCACTTTAGCCTCAGACAGACTCTTTGGATAAGGACAGTCACTTTCTTCACCAAATTATAACAAGAATGGTATCTAGGCAACATACTAATGTTCTTTTCCTTTGAAACCTCTTGAGTTAGCCCTCCACAGTTTGAATAACTAATAACACCACTGTCTTCGATGTTCCTACTGATATGTTCTATTAAGCAGTGCTTGAAGCATTCCACTGCTTTTCTACCTCAAACTCCAGAAGCTCAGATTCCTCCAAACAAAAGTCATTTAGCCATCAAAGTCATTTCTGGCTGTTCTTCCTTATTTATTAATTCTTTCTTTTGGCTTCTTACATCTGTTTCAACCCTAGAACCAGAAGAAGAAAGCTGGGGTAATTAGACTCCTTTATATATCCAGGATACAGAGATATATGAGGGAAAAAAAGACAAACAACAAAACAGCATTATGCTAAGCTACCTACAGAGATATTAGTGAGAGAGGCTAAGTGACTCAGGTATTTAGACCTAAAAATCTTCATTTCTCCATCTTTTCCCCTACATTTATGTTACACTTCAGAATGTTCTACACACACACACACACACACACACACACGAGAGAGAGAGAGAGAGAGAGATAGAGATAGAGAGAGAGAGAGAGAGAGAGAGAGAGAGAAAAAGAAATTATAGCTTCCCTTCATAAACTTCATAAACTCACTCATGAAAATTACTTGGAGTAGTTTGGAATAGTTCTTTCTGTCCAGTAGAAATGCTCAGTGAAAAATTTTTATAATTTAAAATATTCTACAGGCCACAAAAATGTTTGAAAGAGGAAAATTAAATTTATTAATACATTATGTTTAATATAATACATCAAAACAGTATAAAACCAGCAACCATTATAAAATTATTAATGATTTATTCCAAAAATATCCTGTTACATACATCATACTGACAAAGCATCTCAAATGCTCTATTATTACACATAGCCTCAGAGAAATATAAAGAGTAACATTTAATTTCTTAAAATTTATTTTGATATATGCTTCCCTGCTCCCATATCCACCCTTCCTGTATCCCAAGCATCCCATTCCTCCGAGCTCCCCCCATTCTCCCCTTCACGCTTTTCTCTCCCCATCTTCCCTTGGCCGCGTCTCGCCCAACCCTCAAGTTCCCAATTTTTGCCTGGCGATCGTGTCTACTTCCAATATCCAGGAGGATTACTATATCTTTTTGGGGGGGGTTCACCTTCTTATTATCTTCTCAAGGATCCCAAATTATAGGCTCGATGTCCTTTAATTATGGCTAGAAACCGATTATGAGTGAGTATATCCCATGTTCATCTTTTTGGGTCTGGGTTACCTCACTCAGAATAGTGTTTTCTATTTCCATCCATTTGCATGCAAAATTCAAGATGTCATTGTTTTTTACCGCTGAGTAGTATTCTAGCATGTATATATTCCACAGTTTCTTCATCCATTCTTCCACTGAAGGGCATCTAGGTTGTTTCCAGGATCTGGCTATTACAAATAATGCTGCTATGAACATAGTTGAGCAAATGCTTGACCCTAGAGGGGTTCCCAGGTTTCCAGGGAGACGTCCCCAGTTAGTTCCTTGGGCAGCTGAGGAGAGGGAGCCTGAAAAGGCCAGTTCCTATAGCCATACTGATGAATTTCTTGCATATCACCATAGAACCTCCACCTGGCGATAGATGAAGGAAATGACAGAGCCCCACATTAGAGCACCGGACTGAGCTCCCAAGGTCCTGATGAGGAGCAGAAGGAGAGAGAACATGAGAAAGAAAGTCAGGACCGTGAGGGGTGCGTTCACCCATGGAGACGGTGGGACAGAACTAACGGGAGATCACCAACTCCAGTTGGATTGGGACTGATGGAACATGAGACCAAACCAGACTCTCTGAATGTGGCCGATGGTGGAAGCTGATGGAGAAGCCAAGGACAAAGGCTCTGATCTTTGACTATTCTGCATGGACAGGCTCTGTGGGAGCCTTCTCAGCTTGGTTGATCACCTTCCTGGACCAGGGGGGAATTGGGAGGACCTTGGTCTTAACATAGAGTAGGGAACCCCAATGGCTCCTTGGCCTGAAAAGAGAGGGAGGGAGGGTATGGGGGGAGGGGAGGGGAGGGTAGGGGAGAGGAGATGGAAATTTTTCAAATAAAAAAAATTTATTTTGAATTAGTTACAGATTAGTAAGATATTTCAAGGAAGCACCAGCTGAGATACTAGAAATCCTCATTCCACCTCTGTTAATGCTGAGACCTCCTGTAACTGTATTTCAATTTTAAAACCAAGTGAATTGATTCTCGTCCATCATTTTCCTTTAAAAGCAGAAAATTGCCCTTCATCTTTACCCAGATTTCTCTCACATCACCAGCTGATAACTTTTTCATTCTCTCACCAGGAAAATAGCTAATATGGAGAGAAAAGGGATATGGTTTTCACCCCAATAACATGTTCTCTTAGTCAGTCAAGCAGAAGTTATCTTCTACTTTTAAAATTGTCTTCCTTCAGCTCTTGCTGTATTCTGCCTTTAGTTAGAAAACCCAACTTTTTCTGAAGAGGTCACAAAGCCCTGAGATGTAGAGGAACATGCTAATTTGGGTATCTTCTGGGTACACATTGCCTGCACAGAGAGGATGATGACCAAGCGGCAAGCTAGCTTTGATATGATCCAATTGTTATATGAAAATTGCTCATCATTGCCTTGTCCAAGCTATACAGTTATTACATGCCTGTGTTGCAAAGGAAAATGACATAACCCCTGGATAAGCTTGATAGACGGCTTTTCATGGGCAATAAAAATTGTACTTTGATTTACAGGGCATGTAGGAAATTAGCCAACAGGAATAGTCTAGCTATCTAGTGACAGAAGCATTTTCTTCCTTAATTTGGTTTTAATTGGAATCAAGCTGTTGATTATTTGCGTTTCATTTGATGTATAGATTTTTTTCTTCTTCTGAGTTTAACACCTCCACACTTCAGAAAGAGGAACAGAGAAGTGAAGGCCCTCCAGGCAAACTAGCTTATGTGATTAGCCAGCTAATAATGAGTGAAAACACAAACCACTGTTTTCACTTCTACCTTCCATACCTAGATATGCTAAGGGCTATAAGTAGTTTGAAATCCTATTACCTCAGCTGGATAATTAGCTCTCTCTAGATCCAGCAAAGGTCATGAAATGAAATGAAAATGTATGTGCAATGAATAAATGCATTATAGTGTTTTCATTCATATAATTCTTTCTTGTTAGTACTAGAAATCAAACTCAGAGCCTGGCGTGTGTTAGCAAGTACGGATTTATACTCCTATCCCTGTCTTACCATGAAACATAAGATGTAAACATCAAGTGTTTGACACAGAATCCTGGTCATCTTATGGCATTTAAATGTGAACTATAGCTACATCAATGCCCAGCACAATGTTTTGGTCTGTTTCAGGTGCTTACTAATCATTTTTCAAAACAACATAGTATATTTTTCATCATTTTCAATGCGTTCTTTTTCTTTCTTTCAGAGAATATATTTCACTTTATCCCATGTCTCTTCTACGTTCATCAATAACTTACTGATTATCACCTTTACATGGACTGTGTTGAGAAAGACGAAAGGTCTAGAAGATGGGGGGGGGGGGTTGCCTGAGGAGAAACATCTGGCAGAGCAAAATAGGTGCTTGCCTGGAGTCACAGCTCTGAGGCTCAGTGCCAGGCTCTGCTGTTCTGTAGCTATGTAAGCTGCAGCTTGTCACTTCCTCGCTCAGTTTTTTAATTTACCTTTGTGGAAACTGCAGACACTAGAGAAACTTCAAATTACCATCTAGAGCTAATGTTCTATGTCTAAGGGCTTCCAAAGAGAACCATGATAGATGATCCTTGGATTATAAGGAGGGAGGCCCCAAAACAAAGCATTAAAAATAAAACTCTCTTTGCAACTGTCCTTCAGAAAGTCTAAGGAAAAACGTGAGAGCTCATCCCAGGAAAATCTAAAGTATGTGCATGTATAAACGTCAGCAATTTCGTCTAGAAATTTGGCATAAAACGTCATCACCAATAAAGATGAGGGATATTTCTAAGGCTGACTTTGAATACATTTTTCAAGAAGCTGAAGTTTGACTTTTCTTCCTTTTCACCTTTCGTCTGGCTCTTCTTAACTCAGTCTCTCACAGGCATTTGAGATCACTTTTCACTTTGATGGAAAAATTTCCACAATGTTTCTAAATTGCTAAGAAATAAAACTTAGACAGAAATTCAAGGTCTTTGTAATTATGCCATATTATTATTAGTAATGGCTAACACATGTTGAACACTACCCAATGCCAAATGTGTGTGTGCGCTTGTGTGTGTGTATGAATCTGTGTATTGAACTGTGGATTTTAATTATCATATTTTTACTTCTTCATAGATTTTTGTAAGGTAGGGTCTATGAATATACCCATTTTCAAGCTGATAAATCCAAAGCACAAAGTCACTCCCCAATATTACATATTTAATAAGCAACACGGTCACATAATGAGCATTCTGAGTGTTCTTTTTGCTGATGTTAACTGTTTTAGTTTGAATGAGAAATGTCTCTCGATGATCCCTACTTAGAATAACTGCTTGGGTTATTCCTTACTGCTGAGGAAGAACATCATGGGGGAAGGCTTTGGGAGTTTATAGCCTTGCCCACTTCTAGTTTCTCTCTCAGCTTTATGGTTTCGGTTGCAGGTGTGATTTCTAAGCACCTTCCATTATGACTGTTGCCTGCGGCCCTGTCTCTCCGGTTATCATGTACTCTTCCTCTGGAATCATAAATACAAATAATGCTTCTCTATGTAAGTTGACTTGGCCATGCAGTCAATCTGTGAAGAAATTTGGCAACGTATTCTAAAAGGATTTTAAAATTCCTTTTCTTGAATTCAATATGTAGAGGGTATGATGGGATGAATTAGAACAGCCCTTATAGGATCAAACTTTGGAATACTTGGTCTGCAGTTGATGGAACTGTTTGGGAAACGTTAAGTAGTATGGCCTTGTTGAAGGTGAGGAATTACTGGGGGCAGACTTTGAGGTTTTAAAATGCCATATATTCCCAGTTAGCACCTCTCTGCCTCATGCTTGTGGATCAAGATGTTAACTCTCAGTTTCTGCCTGAGCACCAGGCTGCCTACCTCGTGCCATGCTCCCTACAATGATGTTTATGGAAAATTGCACTCTGGAACTAAAAGTACCCAATAAATTCTTTCTTCCATAAGTGACTTTGGTCACTGTGTCTTACCATATCACTGCAAGAGAAAAGTAACTAAGACAGTGTGTAAGCATCTGTGCTACCAGATGACACAATAAAATCATTATAGATAAATAGTTTAGGTAAGAAAATAACTAGAAATGATGTTCTTTTATTTGTTATGGCCTTGATTTTTGATGAAGGCCCATGTATAAATAAGGAAGAGAATGTCCTCACAGAAAGTGTTTGAACAGCTACATATTTATAGCAAATTTTTAATGGGAGATAGGTCATAAACGAAAAGTGAAAATTTTCACAATAAGGCTTTTTAGGAGGTAAGAGATTAGGAGCTTGAAGTTGACCAAGATTTCCTAAAGAAAATGCGAACAAAACTAATCTTCTGAGACAATATATACATTAGACTTCCTGAGGATTTAAAATGTCTGTTCATCAAAGAATCTTAATACAGTTTAAAATTAAGCATAGAAGATAGGCAGAAATATTTTTGGGAAACATATTTGGCAAAGAATTGGCATCTACAAAATGTAAAGTACTACAAATCAATGATAAAAAGATAAATTATCCCACCACAGCAAATAATGAATGATCGATAACTACATGGATATTAGGGAAATATTAGGGAAACTGGATGAGCATAATGATTTACTACTACAGCTCTCTGAATAACTAAAACTAAAACTGAAAAGACCAAGTATCAGCAATGATATGAAGCAATGGGTATGTTTGTATGATGTTACCGAGACTGAGAAGTGATTTAACTGTTTCAAATGCCATTTGGCAGTTTCTGCTAAATAGAAAGCAATCCAACATACTAGAAATTCCATTTATGTTCTGTATCCAAGAGAAATAAATGCACATGTCCATAACTTTTATCAGAATGGCATAGCAAATGCAATATTATAATAGCCCCAAATAAAAAAACAATCCCAATGTCCACAAGCAAAGCTTTACTTTGAAATTGTGGGACATTTGTTAAACAGAGCACTGATCAATAATAGGAAAATGAGTCATGGAACAATATGGGTCCATTTCAAAATTATTGTGTTGAATAAGACAACTAAATATTTTAATTTAACAAAAATAACTTATATTTAAGTAAAAATATGCAAAAATTGAAAGTTAATATATGGTGATAGAAATAAGAATACTTCTTGTCTTGAATGAAATTGCACTAGAATGAAACTGAAGGGACTTCTTAGTGTGATAAAAAATAATCTACATTTGGGTGTTAATTTAGGTAAATAATTTGATTTGTTTTTCTCTTCTCACATATGGCTCTGTAAAGTTCAGCTAGTCATTTTCTTAAGGGAAAATTTAAGATAAGAAAACAGTTAAAATTGTGGTGGTGACTTATTTTATTTAACATATTTCGAAACATACATATAACTATTATTTGTCACCTAAAAACAAAATTGAATGAAGAATGTTATGCGTGTCAAGTTATAAATATTTGATGATATCTGAAATTGTATAACATAGTATAAGAAAGCAATAAGACTCACCAAGTTCTGTCGTTTGATCTCCACCAAATACAAAGGAAAATGTGTATTTATGTATACCTATGAACACACGTGAGCTCATATACTCACTCATAGAAAAGGATACATACAGAAAACTCATAAACATGGTCATAGTTGCAGTCCTATCACTTGGGAGAGGTGGGAGGGTTACTGCCAGTGTGAGGCCATCTTGTCCTTCACGGAAAGTTTTAGACTAGCTAGGCCTTCACAGTAAGAGCCTGTTTCAAAACAAACAACAACAAGGAAAACAGAAGCAGAATGAAATCAGTAGAGAAGATAGGAATATCCGACTCAGAGATGACTCATAACTCCTGAACAATTTTTTTCTCTCGTTTTTTCTTTTCCTTCGAGACAGAGAGTCATTTTGTTGCCCAGACTAGCCTTGAACTTTCAATCCTCTTCCCTCGGCCTCCCAAGTGCTGGGATTACAGTCATTACCAGCAGGCAGAGCTGAAGACAGACCTTTTTTGTTCTCTGGCAAAAGTCTAAACACAAATCTTTTGACTCTCAAATCGCAATCTGCAAGTATTTTATTTATTGTTTCCTTATTTATTTCTTTGGCCTGTCCTCTCAGTGGTTGTAAATTCTCTGAGAATAAGCGACTTGTCTGTCATGTGATGCTGTGCCATCGGACAATGCCCTGCTTAACCTACTTCTGCTCCAAGTTGTGGAATAGTTGTGCATAAATGTAATGTTTGCATTTTTTAAAATATGACACATTATAGCGGACTTTAAAAAATAACCACCAGGAACATCCATATGTTATAAATATTGGGTAGGTAAAGTATGGTTGCTATAGCATTCAGTGGCAAGCTCTGCCATTGGTGCAGAGCTGTTTGTTGTCCTCTGTCCTTTTCTGCCACTCTATCTTGTTCTTATTCCTTCTGATCATCATGTTCGCTGACAAGCACCGAAGGACTGCTCTTGCCTAAATACCTTGATGCTTAAGTCATACCTTGGATCCTTATTCATGTTCACTTTCAACATATCATCTGAATACCAAAATTATGCAGATTCCACATATCAACCAGGGATGAGGTTGAAAGCCACCCTAAGATTGTAACAGAGTACAGTCTGTTTCCAGGTGGCCCAGGCATATCTAAGAGAGAGGAAAAAATGTGAAGTCTAAAGAATCCCTTTAATGTCTTTGTCCTGAGAACAAAGAGACGTTTTACCACAATAGATTTTTCAATTTTTAAAAAGAGGTCCAATATGACATTCAATTCCAATAGGCATTTCTCTTTGTGATTTAAGTTCACCCATATCTTCTTTTCTGTTTTCTGTCTGTGTCAGGATCATGATGGTATAGCTAGAATTTTTCTAGTTCTACTAACAAACAAGAATCTTTCTGGTCAGAGAGTAATAAAGGGTTCTGGTTGCCCTACTTGGCTTTTATGCAAAGTGTATTAGATAGTTTCTTCCTCCCAAGTTTGTTTTTTTTTCAGTAATGTATTACTGACATCCATGATATATGATTGGCATATGTATATGCATACAAATGTATATGTGAAAAAATAATAAATGTTTGCTCAGTTATTCGAAATCTGTTTAGCCTAAGCTGCTTGCCCTCCTTCATGTACACATAAATAAGAAAGTAGTGGGGCCATCAGAGGACATAATTAGGAAAGGTTTATCAGAACTTGTTAACACACTTGCTTATCATTGAATATGAAATGATTAAGGCACAACTAAATATCTTTTTTTGTTTGTTTGAGACAGGCTCTTACTATGTAGCCAAGGCTGTCCTGGAGCTCACTATGCAGACCAGGCTGACTTCAAACCCACAGAGATCCTCTTGACTGTGTCTCCCAAGTGCTAGAATTAAATATGTGCACCACCATGCCCAGCCTACAACTTACAACTGAAAATCACTAACATTTATGAAAGGGGTGAATTGGAGCTCTGGTGGTAGTTTTAGTCATATATACTCAAACTTAAAGACTGTGTATAGCACCAAAGCTTAAGAGAACTCAATAGTTATTAGCTTCGCAACTTCTTGCAGATTTTTCTCTGTGTTCATATTAAGAATGATACTCTCGCAGTGAGATAATGGTATTTTATAGATTTTTAGAACATCACATGGCAGGAATTTTACCTATTTCTGTAAATCAGAGATTAAATACCCATTGTTTGAGATATAAACAGTACTTCCTAATTAATTGACTAAATAGCTTCTAATAGTTGCTTTTTACTTTGTGCAAGATAATTTTCAAAGTACTTTATGTGCACTAATAGCCTTAATTCCATCTAAGTCTCAGCCTAAAGGCCAGAGATGAACGAAGTCACAGCTCCAAGGCCGTCTGCCAGAGAGAAGAAATTCCTTTCTTTTGTCCTTTTTTTTTTTTTTTTTTGCTTTAGTTAGGCTTTCAGTGAAGCACCCATGTGATGGGGAGGGCTTATGCTTTGCTCAGTTTACCAAACCCAATGCTATCACTGATTTATTTAACCAATTATCCCTGGAAAGTGAGGAAGAGGAAGTCAGAGCATCTCAGAGTCATTAGTAACTCATCCATGACAAACAGAAAGATTAACTCAGAAGGAGCTTTCCAATTCCCGAGAAGATAGAAGGGGTAGGCAACCGGAAAAAAAAATTGTTTATAAATACGTAGTTAATCAGTCTCTGTCAATAATGTGTGTATCCTTTGCTTTTTTAATTGAAGATATTTTTCATCCTCATACACTATATTTAAAACTCATGGGGTAGAGCCGAAAACAGATGTTCCTAAGCCACCCACCAAGCCTGTATGACTGCAAGCAAAGTTTGAAGTTTCAGTTGGGAGTGGGGGAGGGAGATAAACTACTCTAGGCTGCCTCTGTGGGAAACTCTTGTGGTCCTATTTTTCTTTCAAATCTTTAAGTTGAAAGTCATTTCTGTGTTCTGTGGGAGGACTGAGGATAGGATTGAAGAGCTGTCTGTTGAGAGGGGAAAAACGTTTGCCTTATTCAGGGCTCTCGAAGGAGACTGATTAGGTCTCTTGTACTGTTTAAGAGGAAAATGGAAAATGGAGAAGTGTTTGATGCAGAACTTGAGCAATGTCTCTTTGGGATTAAAAAATGCTTCTGTTGGTTTATTCTGGCTCTTGAGGTCAAGTTCAAAACAGCTTTCTGACAGAAGCCAGAGTCAAGGAGGTTCCTCTCCCCTGTGTCCTGCAGAGAAGTCAAGCAGCCTAGAGCTTCCTTGTTTTAGGGAATAAATAAATATACCCTCTCTTCTGGTATAGGGATGGAGAATAAGAACCAAGGTCAATGCTGCTTTCTAAACCCAAGAGTCGGAAAAGGGCATCAGATATAAATATTTCAGTCCTAGAACATAATCACTTAGTTCTGAAGCTTTAACGGCGATGCCTTTACTTACCACAAGGAATGTCTAGCCACACTAGGGCAATGATCTTTTATTCCTGTTTGATTGTTTTGTCCTATCGTACGCTTATCAAGAGTCTGTGTTTTCCTTGATTTATTAATTGAAATGTTAAGTTTGCAAAAATGCTATTTCCAAATCCTGCATACAAAGTTTCATGGAAGCCTGAAGATTTGGAATAATTTTCTACTATTACCATAGCAACAAATGTGAGTGCACAGACACTGAGAATATAAATCCATGACAAAAATTGTTAGGGTGGAACATTTCTTTTTAAAAACATATCTAGTCAGAATTAAATAAAGAGTGAATTGTGTTTTAGAATAATGATGGAAAATGTGTTAAAAATAGATCTTGTTTTCTTTTAAATATGAGAAGCTCTAAGGAAAACTCAGTGAAGTATGACAAGTGTAGGAAAAACATCCAGAGATAAATAGCATCTGTACAACAAATATATGGCAGGGTGGCAGAAACAATGTGCATGCCAGAAGCAGGTTGCAAGTACACTGAGTACGTTCAGCATGTGAATAACTTGGCTTTGTGAAAAATCATCAGTAATTGGATGGCAGAATTGCTCCCTTCCCCAACTCAAGTTTGGGGACTATAAAGCTATGGAATTACAGATTATTAGCCTGAAAAGACTCTTGGAGGTCATTTATGATACTCTACTCTTTACAACCTTTCCAGCAAGTGAAAATGCTGGTACTATGCAGTAGTCTATACTGGCTGTTTTCACTGCATAGCTTTTATTTGTGACTCATATGGGAATATATATTATGATTGACTTTGGTAAGTCGCCATTTCTCTTTATTTTTTTCTATTTATTGTTTATTTATCTGTGGGTGGGGAGATACGCATGCATCAGCGTGCATGCATGGGTTCTTTCCAACTTAGTCTGTAAGGCAGATGCTTTTCTCTTGCTGTTCCCACAGCTCATTGATTCGCCTAGGCTGGATAGGCCGAGAGCTCCAGGGAGTTGCCTGTTTCTTAGCACAGTGATTACAGAAGCCCCCTGGGGACTGACACTTAAGTCCTCATGCTTGTGTGGCACATACTTTACCAAATGAAGCTTCTCCCCAGCCCAAGCATTTCCTTTATAACCTTGATGAATGATCTGGCGGCAAGTCTACTGCATCCTCTTAGGATATTTGCATGACATAGCAGGGCGTCACATGACCAGAGTGTTGAGATCATGGCCAAACAAAGGTTATAGTCAAATACACTGAAATTCATTTCTGGAACTATTGGGAGATAGGCTTTACTTCTCTGGATTTTTCTCAGGTGGTAGAAATGAGACAAACAGGATTTGAGCCTTGTTTGTTTGGCACAAACAGAATTGGGCCTTGATACAATAAAAGCAGAAAGGTGGCTGACAATCTCTATGAGGCTTTACCAATGCCTGGCAGTTCTCATATATTTCTTTGGTCATCTTATTCTCTTGTTTTCTGAGAGATCCACCTCAAACTTTCCCCTTCCCCTTCAAGATTTAAAGTTTCCTTACCTAATCAATTACATTCAATGAATGAGCCAGAGTTTTATTTCATTGTGAAAATATAAGCAGCAGAACGTTCCCACAGCTCTGTCCTCCAACCTCCCTCCTTTCGTGGCTATATAGCTTCCTTGCCTTAATTACAACAGCAGGCTGCTCGTGCTCTCAGGTCACAGGCTTACCCCTGAGTTTGCACCAGAGTCCAGTCCTTTATCACCAGCCATGCCCTGCTTACTGTGTTATTGCCTGCAATCTTTGCTGACTGAAAAAAACAAACAAACAAAGGGAAACATTCCTTAATTCCTACGTCTTCCTGCCAGTTCTTCCTTTTTTCTGTTTCCATCAAACTATTTTCTCTGTCCCTCATTTCCTTCTCCTGTTGTCCCACTTCCTCTTTAGCCCTCACCTGTCAGAACTATGATGTCATCACCATGCTGTAATCACCCTTGTCATGCTCTCGTTTTAACCAATGTCCCAGTAACCTTTGACCCTGACCATCACTCACCTTTTCTTCATTGGAATTTTCTAGATCAGTTGTTATCAGCCTGTGGTATACACTAGATTCACTCAAGGAGTTTAAAAGCATCTCTATTCTTGTTTCTCTCTTCTCTAAATCTACACAGGGCTCACACACTTGTAATTTTCAAAAGCCCAGCATCAGTAGTATATCGTACACTAGAGACCTCAAACCTTACCAATGATTCCTTGAAATGAACCCTTGTAAGTAAAGATATATGGATAAAAAGTTCCTTCCTGGACCTGGACCACCTGTCTGACATTTTGACTTGAGGTGACTTTCAGAACCTCTACTTTATAATCGTCCTTTACTTTCTCATCTGTGTGACCAAGCCTTCTGCTTCTCAAAGAGGGCTTGATCTTAGATCTCTCTTTGATTTATATTCTGTGCCCATGGATTTAAACATTGTATTTCTACTCATGAATAATTACTATCTTTTTATCATCATCCCATATTTCTTCCCCGAGGTGGTCTGTTACCTTTTTTTTTTTTTTTTTTTTTTTTTTTTTTTGTGAATCTCAAAAATGTGCACACATGAATATTTATAAATATTTATTTCTGCTTAGGTCACAGAAACATCAAATATGACTTTCCTCTTTTTAGTCACCACACATCTTGAGCATCGAGTCTCCTCACACAAGGATCTGCCTACCTCCCTCTAGATCTGCAGCTTTATCCCAGTTGATACTACCTTCATTCTTCACTTCTTTTCCAATTACCACCCCCTAAACAATTCTTTGCGCTCTGTACACAACACTGCCCGATAGACGAGGTCTTCTGAAATAAAGTTCAAGTCATTGTACTTCATTGTTCAAGACCTCCAATGGTTTTGCATCCATTTTGAAATAAAATCAAAATTATTTACTGTGACTACAGGGTCATTCCTGCAAGGTTTCTTTCCCTTTTGAATCTCTTTTCCTAGTGTCCCACTCACTTGGTTCTCCTCACAGAGATTTTGAGCCTTAAAATGCCTATGTGCTCCAGTCCCAAAAGCTGTTTTCCTGCTGGGCCTTTTAGGGAATGCAGTAGTCTCCTGTTTACAGATCTCAATCCATTACTGACAGTTGTAAAATAACCCATGACTCCTTTATCTCACTGTCTTGATTTTCCTTTATGGTCCTTGTTGATTTGTGTCTACCACTAAATTATAAGTTCATGAATGTAGAACTGTGTCGATTTTAATCAGCACTCGGGATAGTGTCTGAGAGACAGAAAATGAGTTTTCAAGAATTTTTTGAATAAATAATAAAAAGATAAATGATGAAAGCAAAATTCTTAATAAAACACCTGAGTAACAGAATCTATCAGTGATGAAATCTCTCTCTCCTTTCTCTCTCTCTCTCTCTCTCTCTCTCTCTCTTTCTCTCTCTCTCCAGTTTCTCATTTACAGAACAAGTAGGCTCTCTCTCAAGCCCTACATGGTAGTCTACTCCTGTAATCTCATCAATCTTTTAGGCTAAAGCTGGAGGATCATGAGTTCAAGACTATCCTGGGTTATTTAGTAAGATTCTGTCGTAAAATAACAAAAGAAAGCTCTCTCTTTTTAACTGATATCTAAGTACAATTTCTTTTTTTTTCTTTTTTATTAAAAATTTCTGCCTTCTCCCCGCCTCCCATTTCCCTCCCTCTCCCCCCACTCCCCTTCCCTTCCCTCTCCAGTCTGAAGAGCAGTCAGGGTTCCCTGCCCTGTGGGAAGTCCACAGTCCTCCCCGCTCCATCCAGGTCTAGGAAGGTGAGCATCCAAACAGGCTAGGCCCCTCCAAAGCCAGTACATGCAGTAGGATCATTCTTATCAGTTATAATCCAATTTTTTGATTACATGCCATGCTATGTTAGCACAGATTTTGAGAATGGAGTTAGCTCACTTTTGTTTGTTTTGTTTTTTTCAAATTATACTTCCAATGGTATTAGCTTAAAGTTAGGCTTTACATTAGGGACTAGCAAGAAACCTGACATTAGAGAAATTCCCTGGAATCCACAAGGATGACGCCAACTAAGACCCTAAGTAATAGAGGAAATGGTGTCTGAACTGGCCTTGCCCTGTAGTCAGGCTGATAAATATCTTAAATGTCACCATAGAACTTTCATCCAGCAGCTGATGGAAACAGAGGCAGAGACTGAGCTCCAAAAGTCCAGTTGAAGAGTGGGAGGAGTGAGAATATGAGCCAAAAGGTCAAGACCATGATGGGTTCACTCACTGAAACAGTCTAGCTGAGCTAATAAGAGCTCACCAACTCCAACTAGACAGGGAAGGAAACAGAACAGATACAAACTAGTCCCTCTGAATGTGGGTGACAGTAGTATGGCTGGGGCAGACTGAGGGGCCACTGACAGTGGCACCAGATTTATCCCTATTGCTTGTACGGGCTTTTTTGGAACCCATTCTCTTTGGATGGATACCTTGCTTGGCCTAGATATTGCAGGGAGGGCTTTGGATCTTCCCTAAAGCAATGTGACTTACTCTCTTTGAGGAGCGGATGGGAAGTAAGATTGGGGGGATAGGTGGAGGGAATGGGAGGAGGGGAGAGAGTGGGAACTGAGATTGGTATCTAAAGTGAAAAAACATAGTTTGTTTTCTTTTAAAAAATATAAAGAAAATTAAAAAAAGGAAAAAAAGAAAGTTAGGCTTTAGTGATCTGTGCATAGTTATGGGAATATTTACTACATGAAAATTAACAAAGAATATGATCAGCCTATATTTAAACTTTTTTTCAAAAAGTTAGATATGTTGAGAGTATAATTTTGATTATATGTGGATTGTGGCTTGTCCAGAGGACACATAGGCAGGGAGACAAAGTGAAAATATTCTGAAAAAGCGATGCAGTTTGGTTGAGGATATTCTCATTTCTATGTGACATTTACCGAGATGAAACAGGAAGGAGTAAAACCAATTCAAGGAAGGTAGTGGGGGTTATCGAATCTTTTCAAATAGCAGTGATAGAAGGGTAATGGAAGTCCTCTGAACATCAGAATACATTTTTACCTTAAGCTTGTATTATGATTTGAATGATCCCAGACTTCCTCTCAATGTGTTAAAGAAGGCTTGCATTTTTTTATTTTTATACAAATATACCACTGTGGGTCATTTCTAAGGATTACTCAGATCTTTTATTCTCTGATCTCACCTACAGTACTTATCTGCACAGTCTACTACTTACAAGTTCTGATTCTCACCAGTAGCTAAAGTCACAGCTAAGTGTTCCTTTTCTTTTCCCTCAATTTAATTCAATATTTTACATTTTTATGTTTTGTCCAGGAAACACCCTCAATAACAGTTCTGTATACTCAACTCCTAGCTTTTCAAGAACTATGAGTCCTTGTAAAAACTATTTGAACTAGTTTTCTCTGACTCTATTGGGCTAGGCATATTGCAAGTGTCTATACATATTACAAGTGTTGATGCATCCTTTTCTCTATATTAATTATATGTAAATAAATCTATGCACATCTTACTGTGGATCCTTTTTTAGTTAAGGATCTTTTCTGGCAGGCAAATTAATCCAAATGACTTTCCATTGTGGAAATGGTACATGGGGAAGCATTTATAAAGAAGGAAAGAAAAGGTAAACAAAATAAGAAAGATTAATGCATCCATCTTTAGGAGTAAAGTGCTGCCTGTTTGAAAAAGAACCCAGTGCTGTTGTTTCTAATAATGCTTCCATTAATCAAAACCTCTAAACAACTGCATAATGAGGCGAAGTAGCTAATGTGCATTAGCGTATTCCTGCCCTTTCTCCTCTGCCGGCACCCATGAATGTCAAGCTCAGAGTCACTTTTAGTACCATCCCTTCTCTCCCCAAATATTACAGCCAGAGAAAAAAATAGAAACAAAATGTATAATTTACAAAGGGTTTTCTTTAAACCATTGCCACCATTGAACTAGACCCCAGAAGAAACAGTGTCTCCTCATTAGCACTATGCGTAAGCTTGCATACTCTAGTCTCCGGTTAGGGATATGCAAGGATTAAGGTTACAGAAAGCTTCTCAGCAAAGAACTCAGCTTCCTTTGATTACAATCAAAGTTAGTCGGATTATCCATGACAGAATGTGATTCAGGGTAAACGGTGATCATGTTCACAACCTCTAAAGCTCTATATTCACCAAGTGCCTACTCAGGTATAGACTGGATAGAATTATACAACTTGGGCTATGCAAGCTGGACATCATGACGATTTGCTGTTTTTGTGTGACACAGAACTTGTGTCAAGTTGATCTGGAAGAGCATTCACTTCATTTGAGTTAGGTACAAATGAACAGTTGCGTGACGAGGATTTTATATTTCAAACAATTTTGAAGTCGTGTTCTGAAACATCTTAGTGGTTACCATTGGAGACTTCACTGTTAAAAAATGATTTTTTACTTATTTAGAAGTGTAGCTTTGAGAAAAATACCACTTAGTTATGCCTAAGTTTTAAACCCAGAATTAACTCACACTTGTTGTCTGGAATTTTCTCTGGTCTTAATTATTAGGAAGTGTTTACCTAGTCTAGAATAAGAGTTGCCATTTTAAGATTTATTTTTATTATGTTTATTTGTATAAATCCCCATGCCTACATGTGCATGCACATGTGTGCGTGCATGCGTGTGTGTGTGTGTGTGTGTGTGTTTGCGAGTTCAAGTGCTTGCAGAAGTCAAAGGTATCAGAATCCCTGGAACTGATGATATGGGTAGTTTTGCAATACCAGGACATGGGTGCCAGAACTAAACGTGTGTTCTCTGAAGTTCCAGTACTCTCTTAACTGATGAACTATCTCTCTAGCCCCAAAGGCTGCCTTTTGAAAGTTTCTAGTTGACTTTCTTGATGGTGGAAAATCTTACAGCAGGGTTTTTAAATTGTTTTTATTTTTCATATCTACTTCCTATTTCCAATAAGCTGCTCCAATTAAATGTGAGGCTCCTTCTCCAGTGTCTTCTATCACCTGCTGCCTGGTTTTCAGGACAGGGACACTATCACAACCTTTTTTTCCTATGCTCTGCTGTCCACCTATATAGTACATGGAGATTTTGGCTTCTATGTCATTCTTGAATTGTTATCTAAATGTCCTATGCTATCATTCTGGCCTAGCCCGCTTATATATTTTTTCTGTGTCTTTCTCTTTAAAAGGTTTACCTTTGCTAATGTTTCCCATATTGCAAAACTAGAGTGATCTTTCTAAAATGCTAAGTTGATTCTGTACTTATCTACTTAAAATACTTGAGGACTACTTAAAACACTGCCTCAGTGGGAGAAAGGGTATATACTCCATACAAATAAATCTTCATAGCAAATCAACACTATTCTGAATTTTAGGCTGGGCACACAGAAGACAATTTATCTTCATTATCTGCTGACTGTGGCTACAGCTGAGGAGAGTTAGGGCTTCGGAGCACCCAATGAGTGATGTTCCTTATCATACGGAAGACAAGCCTTCTACCTGGTTACTCAGAGTCATTATATGACATCAAGCAGTGACTGCCCGTAATACCTTACTATTTTTTTGTAAGGTGGCTGAGTCCAAAAGCAAACATCTTCAGAAGGTAGGATGCAAACACATAGCATTTTCGCTGTCTAGAGTTCCAAATCACAACACACAACCAGAGATCAAGGGGAGACAACATCAGATAGGAGAAATCCGGGATGGCGCCGTTTCAGAAGGGCATGCACTAGGGAGATTCTGTTGTAGTTATCTTTTTAAAACATGATCTAACATGGTGTTTTACAGCCTGTTAAAATTGGACACCTGTATATATTTCTAAAACATTCCGTCTGTCCACCTTGACTCCTGCTTACTATGGATCCCTTTAGGCTGTATTGGGCTGCCCTATGGCGAGAGCTCAAAACCATGTGTTGAAAGAAAAAAAAAAAACATGTTTCCCCAACAATCAATAGACGCTTGTTTGGGAAATTCATGGGGCCAGGAAGAGGACCTTGAAGACTGCTCCATGAGGGAGCAGTGCAATTTGGTCTGTAGTGAACAGAACAACTCTTTGGGGTCCATTGTTTTAGATTCTCACAGCTCCTTGAAATCTGCTTTACTCCATTCTCTAACGCAGATCAACAGTTTTCGTGCAAAGCCCAGAAGCTAAATTGACCATATAAGGATTTGCCAAGTGAAGAACATTCTAAAATTGCTGCCAGCAGCTTCACTGGGGACAAAAAAAAAAAAAAAAAAAAAGAAATTATGTGGGTTTTCCTCCCTCAGACAGAGTAGCAGGGCACGGAGAGCTTTCCAGCCTTCCTGTAAACATTGCTATGGTAACTGACAGGCAATTAGCTGTTTATCATACACTCTGAGGCCCATTCAGAGTTTCAGGCTGGGGTCCTCTTGCTGTACCCGCCTCTCAGAATAAAGAAAGAGAATCAATTTCCAGACTCCTTTTAAAATTGCGGTTTTTAGTGAGTCTTCCTACTGTGAATCTTCAGGGAAAACAAAATATTTATGATATAGACCAGCATTGCTGAGATGATTATATTCTCTACTCTGCTTCTCCTTCTCTCCTAAGGATAAAGTTTTGGTTGCAGCACTTGTTTCCAAGTTGGAAGTGAACAGCTGGAAGAAGAGGCTGAAGCAGAAGGACAAAAATAGCCACAGTATCACTAACGGTGAACTCACTTGCCGAAGAAATAGATAAAAAAGTTACCTTTTAGCTAGAAGCTATCAGGACTAATTAATTATTTTTCTGCATTCTGTAGCATGTCATGAGAGGAATAGACTAAGGATGTACTAAAAGATGAATGGCTCACTTTGGTCCAAATTTGCATTTTGTTGTGAGATGACTACTGAAGTCATCATGCACCAGAGTTACCAAGCTTTTCAACATATTTGTATGTAATAACCCTACACGAATATATTATATCCTATTTATGCATAATCAAAAGAGTCAGCAAGAGGAAAATCAAATTCATGACAAACTCTTCAGTAGTAGAGAATAAGAAGACCATAATTAACACTTTTAGGGAGTCATGAACTCTTCCTCAATGCATACTTTGTAATTATGCCATTTAAATTATTTGATGCAATTTTGTTTTGAAAAAAGAATTTTGAGAAAATTATTCATTTGGCTGTTTTTTTTTTTTACAGTTTAGCTCAAAGGAACATGGCAGCAGGTGCATCTATTGCATAAAGACAGAATCAAGGCAAGTCTAATACCTACGCAATGAGAATACACATCATACATACATCAATTTTAGAAACAATAGTAATGTGTCTCTCAGCAAGGAGCTTGTAGTCCTTGGTTGCAGCTCCCTAGGAAGCCGATGCTCCCTAGGTATCAGATATTAGCAGCAACTGAGGTAAAGGAAGTTATCAAGCAGAAGCAGGGAACCACATGTCCTTCAAAGAATCATGCTTGGGAACCTGAATGGAGCATGGGTCCCTCAACTCCTTGGGCTATTACAGTTTTTCCTGAGATGTGTTTGACAGAATATAGAATTGAGAAATGGCTTTAGTAGAATGAGGTATGTCGTCTAAGGATGACAATTTGGAACTATTGTGATGATCTGAAAGAAGAAACGAAGTCCCGAACCTCCAACTCAGTGCCAAGATCAACAGTCTTAGCCCTTGTCTCTGTTGATATGAGCTGCGCATTTGAGCTTTCTACATTCAAACACTGACGAGACCGAAAATGATGGCTACTTTTAGAAACTTCAGTGGCTCATAATTTAATAGGAAGAAGCACACATGAACACACACACACACATACATCTATGTATGTGGATATTAGAATTTGACTTAATTAGATTTTGATCTAACTCTTCTTGGAAGAACAGTTGTGCGAAATCAAGAACTGCTTCTTTTAGCCTCTTCTATGGTGTGAATTGTATAGTGGGCCTGAGACAAATGGATGAGAAAATTATGTTTTCTGTTTTTTTTTCAAAACAAGGTTTCTCTGTAGTTTTGGAGCCTCTCCTGGAACTAGCTCTTTGTAAACCAGGCTGGCCTCAAACTCACAGAGATCCTTCTCAAAAATTGACCATGTACTAGGTAATAAAGCAAACCTCAACAGATATTAGAAATTTGGAATAACCTCATATAACATATCGAATCACCATGTTTTTATGACAATATCTGGCTGTTTTTAGTACTGTAGCTCTATTGTAGTCTTGTCTGAAGTTCTGTCCTGCCCAGTTCCCGCAGTTGTTAAGTCCCAAAGAAGGTTCCATAAGGTGCTGAGAAGAAGGTATACTCTTTTATGTTTGGATGGAATGTTCTATAGATGTTTGTTAAATCCATTTGAGCCGGGCGGTGGTGGCGCACGCCTTTAATCCCAGCACTCGGGAGGCAGAGGCAGGCGGATCTCTGTGAGTTCGAGGCCAGCCTGGTCTACAAGAGCTAGTTCCAGGACAGGCTCTAAAAAAAGCTGCAGAGAAACCCTGTCTCGAAAAACCAAAAAAAAAAAAAAAAAAAAAAAAAAAAAAAAAAAAAAAAAAATCCATTTGAGTCATGCATTCATTAGCTCCCTAATTTCTCTGTTAAGTTTCTTTCTGGCAGACTTGTCTGATGTGGAATTCCCCTCTGTATGCTGTGAATACCATTGGTTAATAAAGAAGCTACTTTGGGGCAATTACAGTGCAGACTAGTACAAGGCAGGAATTCCAAGCAGATAGAGGAGGAGAGGGTAGGCAGAGTCAAAGAGATGCCATGTAGCTGCTGGAGGAAAAAGATGCAAGCTGCCAGCCGGAACCTTGCTGGGAAACCACAAGCCTCATGGGAAAATATAAAATAAGAGAAATGGGTTAATTTAAGATGTAAGAGTTAGCTCGGAAAATGCTAGAGTCATTGGGCAAGCAGGCTTTAATTAATAAAGTCTTTGTGATTATTTAGGGCTGGGCAGCCAGGAACAAACAAGCAGCCTTTGCTGCCACTTGTCCAGTGGTGATAATGAGGTGCTGAATGAGTGGTTTATGCTTTAGTAGTGTTTCTTTTACATAGGAGGGTGCCCTTGTATTTGGGGCATAGATGTTCAGTATTGACATTTACTCTTGAAGGATTTTTCCTATGACAAATATGAAATTTCAGGACAGACAGGACAAAAAGAGTCCCCTTGCCACAAAATAATCAAAACATTAAACATACAGAATAAAGAAAAACTATTAAAAGCTACAAAGGAAAAAAAGGAGAAGTAACATATAAAAGCAGACCTATCAGAATTACACCTGACTTCTCAATGGAAACAATGAAAACCAGAAATTTCTGGTCAAGCCTTATGCAGACATTAAGAGACCATGGATGCCTCCTCTATCACCGGACTACTATAGCACCATAGATGGACAAAACAAGATACTCCAAGACAGAACCAGATTCAACCAATACCTAGCAAAATACCCAGCCCTACAGAGAGTACGATTTCAATCCTTACAACATCACGCAAATGAGGAGAAAGTTTTTATAGTCATTCATTTACGGAAATTCATTCTTTTCAGTTTACTAAATTTGTTCTTGGCAGGTATATGATACATTTTAAATACTCTCACTTCTATGTTCTCCCATTCCCTCCTATCCTTGCTAACTCTTCAAAGTAACTCTATCACATTAATACCCTTTGCTCTATTTTTTGATCTACTGACCTCACCCAGGGTCTTCTGTGTGGCCATTGATCTCACCAGTGGGGATACAACTTAGTATAGTGACTGATTCTGCCCCAGGCTCCACCAGCAGTCAGTGACTCCTAATCAGATACATATACACATATAAATCATTGATAGAAGAGTAAAAGAATAATGATCAGGTTTCTGATTTATCCATAGTAAGAAAGAGACTCAAAAGACAAAGTTCTATTTTCAAAAGCTAGTATATTAAGATAAATTCCTGACTTGGGGTTGGAGAGATGGCTCAGCATCCAGATGTCTGCTTATAAACCCTATGACACCAGTTCCAGAGAGTCTAATACCCTCTTCTGGCCTCTGTGGGCACCAGGTATGAATGTGATGCACAGACATTCATGTCAGCACTCTCCCACACACACATAAAAGAAAAATAAACAAGACTTAGAAGAAAACAAACCTACTGGGATACAAAGTAATTTCAAGGCTAATATGTGCCTATGTGGTGAAAACCTATTTCAAGAAGGGGGATAGACACTAAGAGAGACTTATATAGATCTAATCTACATAGGAAGTAGAAAGTAGAAAAAGGCAAGATATCCTGAGTAAATTGGGAGCATGGAGACCTTGGGGGAGGGTTGAAGGGGTAGGGGAGATGCAGGGAAGGGAGCAGAGAAAAAATGTAGAGCTCAATAAAAATCAATAAAAACTTGAAAAAAAAAGAAGGGGGATAGAAAAGAGAAAAGCAGAGGGATAGTGAGGGAAAAGAAGTAAAGGGAAGGGAAGAGAAGTGGACAGGAGGGAAGGAGAGGGAAGAAAGGAGAGGAGAGCAGATACTGGGTGTGAAATAAGGTGTGAGGTGTATAAATATGTTTGTGTTTGCCTTCTATTCTACATGTAACCAAAGTATTGTGAAAATGTACCACAATGTTTAGTGAAAATTTCCCAACAAGCTCTAAATACTTAATGTGTTGATAAGTATTTCATCCTTTCAATAACTTTGCGAGCTACTTATAGTCATCCTTCCTTTCTACAGGTGACACAGCAAAGGTCCCGAGAGTTCTAGTCTGAGGCAGAGCCATACTTTCCTTTCAGGCATTCTTTCTCCACAGCCCACACAGGGAACTCCTGTAACAGGCGGTTTCTTGGAACAACAAATTAAGCACAGAGTCATCCCAGACATCGAAGTTTAGAGATCCAAGATATGGGAATGGAGAAGAATGTGGTACAGGGTGACTAAGAATTTGTCAAAGATCCTGGATAACTGAACAGAAATAACTCCTGGTCCAAAAGAGAAAGAAAAAAACCTCCGTTCTGTAGCAGTACCCTTTATAACAATATATCATACTAAATTAACCACCAGTCCTAACATAAATGAGTAGTTTTGTATTCTCATATTCTCAGCTACAAAAATCATGTTTCATGCTTTATTTCACTCAAAGTATCGCATTACAAATTCCAAGGCAAGTGCCTCTAATGGGCATGCTTTTGGCTCATTATTAGCAACCATATGTAAAAAGTTATGTTGTAGGTAATCCCATGCAGCCAGGGCAACAGCTATTCAGTACTGTAGTATTTGGAAAATAGCAGAAACAAGCACTAAATAGGTGAAGGAAAGTAACTGGGGTATTTTATAGTAGCCCATTATCCATAAAAAATAGAAATAAAAGTGTGATTAGTTCTACTCAGTGTACAACAGCTACAACAATTCAAATCAAGCTGGAAGATCAAATACCCGTATATGATATATGCTAATCTTTTTAGTCAGAGTAATGAGTTCAGCTTATCTGAGAAGAGCTTTGGGCAATATTAGTAAAACTCAACATTTGGAATAGCTGCAAAGCAACCCTCCGTCTTAAACCCACATGTCCAATCCTCCATCCATCCATCCATCCATCCATCCATCCATCCATCCATCCTCTCTTTTCCTATCTTATCCAGTTTCCCAGCACTGGTGAATATGTTCTGAACACTAGAGTTACTATGTAGATCTTTGGATAAAGGAGCACACTGGGCTTAGGCAAGAGAACTGGAAAGAATGACCGGCATTTTCATGGGAATAATGAGGCTATTTAAAACTGTGCTTCTGCTTTGTAGATTTATAGTGATTATATTTCGTGGACATAACAGCATTTTACACAGTAATATCCTCATTTTCTTCCATTCATGTAGTTTTAATAGACCAAATACAGTCTTTTAAATAAGAATAGTCCCCATAGGGTCATAAATTTGAATGTTTGGTTCCTGGTGAACTGTTTGGGAAAAATTAGGAGGTGTGGCTCTGTTCAAGTTGGTGTGTCCTTGTTGATAGAAATATGTCAGTACACTGAGCGTATGTCTTGAGGTTTCAAAAGTCCATGCTAGACACAGTGACCCTCTCTCTGCCTGCTGCCTACAGGTTATGATATAAAGCTCTTAGCTACTGCTCTGGCACCATGCCTGTCAGCTTCTTGCCATGATGATCGTGAACTAACCCTCTAAATCAAATTAGCAACCCCCAGTTAAGTGCTTTCTTTTATAAGATTGTCTTAGTAATGGTGTGTCTTCACTGCAATGGAACAGTAACTAACACCATATAAAGTGGTGGGGGACTCTTCCTCAAAAGGAGAACTGAATTTTCATCTCTGTGTTTCTGTCTCTGTCTCTTTCTCTGGCCCATAAAGTGACAAACAGACAAGCAGGGAGACTGGGTAAATGAGGAATACAAGCAATGGTCACAAACAAACCACAATTCTAGTTCTTAGGGGTTGGTTCTTAGGAATATTTGGAACACAAAATGAGAAATGTTCAAACTGTTATTTGGGCATCAACAAGTTCCCAGAACCTGAATAGCAGCGTGCCTTATTCCAGGTCATGCAACATGTTGGCAGAGAGTCAAAGTGCAAGCCTGGGTTGTCTGAACACAGCTTAGAGTTCCTTGTGCTATATCTTGATACATCAGCAGAAGCTGGAAAATGTCCTGAAAGGCCACTTCTTTCTGTATCTCTCTGGCAACTGTGACAGGGGATTCCTCTTTCCTTGAATGTATAACATTCAGGAGAGAGAACCAAGTGAGGTTGTGATTCCGTGATAACTTGAGTGACTATCATATCACTTTCCCCTGTCCTGTGGGGTGGATCTACTGTTTAGAAAAAGACGTTCTATATAGGACTGTTGCTCACATTAAGAAGGGCTCTATCCAAAAGGATTGCACAATTTCACACATTATCTTCCTTTTTAATGCTAATGTCAAAAGTAATGTTAATGTCAAATAAAAGCCACTAGCATCACTCACATCACCATTTAAGGGTGAATTTTCATGGAATATGTCAAACAGTTCCAATAGCATAACAGCATCTGAAGATAGCCTTACTCAGTTTATAACGTGTAAGTTCAGTTCTGTGCCTGTGTACCCACAAACACAAAGGAACCGACACAAAGAAATAAATGTTAAATAATACCTGCAATTTTACCAATTTTAACCCCCAATGCCTTTGCTTCTTGGCATACATATGGATCATTTCCAATAATTAGACTCTTTTATGCAAGTAAAATGGTTGGTAAAGCTCACATGGTGTGGCATAGAGGAGATCTGCTAGCATTAGACACTGATTCCATGGTCCAATAGGGAAACATTCATGCACACTGCTTACTTTATCTTCCAAGTAGTCTATTATGCCAACCTGCAGCCTGCACAGCACAGGGCTGCAACCAAGAAATACAAGAAACAAGCAGGCTTTTTTTTAAAGCATCATCTTTTATTTGTACTCAGGCTTAGTTTTCAAAGCATATTTACATGCCAAATCCCTTATATTTCCAGATGAATAATGGTCTTCCTGACAAGGATGCTTCTGTTGATGACCAGCTCACCTTTGGTGTGGGTTTGGTGGGGATGTCCATCAGGAAGTTCCCTGGCTGCATTCTGCAACTTTTCCATGTTGGAACACAGTGCCAGCAGAATTCTCAGATGATCACATTTCCACGATTCCTTGGGTTTTGGTAGAACTGGAGAGCTCATGGAGACATCTTTAATCCTTCTGGCCAGTGAACCATAAATCAAGATGCTTGGGACCACCCTTGGCATCATTAAGAGAAGAAGGTATACTTTAAAAAAAGTTAGTGTTCCATCCAAATGGATGGAACTAGAAAACATCATATTGAGTGAGGTAACTCAGACCCAGAAAGACAAACATAATATGTACTCACTCACTCAGAAATGGTTTTTAAACATAAAACAAAGAAAACCAGCCTACCAACTACAATCTCAGAAAACCTAGATAACCATGAGGACCCATAAGAGAGACAGACATGGATCTAATCTGCATAGGAAGTAGAAAAAGACAAGATCTCCTGAGTAAATTGGGAGCATGGGGACCATGGGAGAGGTTTGAAGAGGAGGGTAGATGCAGGGAGGGGAGCAGAGATAAATGTCTAGCTCAATAACATCAATAAAAACAAACAAACAAAAAAGTTTGTGTTTGGGTTATGTCAAAGGGAGGTGGGGTAGAGAGGACTCAGATTTCTGTGACTGAGAAGCCCTAGGGCATGATACTATCTAAACCTCAACTTCTGAGCTTCTATTATGTAAGCCTGTGACTTTCTCTGTCCACCTCCTTACGCTACTTCAGTTTGGGCTTCAGTAACTTTCAATCGAATCTCATTGCAAATATACGTACAGAACTGGGCCTCGATCCCAGGATCTACTTTTTTTTTCTTTTTTTTTTTTCTGGTATCTAGTCGAATGCTGTTTCTCATAAAGCACAATGAAGAGAGAAATCGAGTGTTTGAGCAATGACTCAGACGTATGAGCAGGTCAGATATATTTGGCTGGCTAAGGAGAAAGGAGGAACCTAGAGTAGGATTTATGCTTTAGGTATGAAAGAGAAAAATGCAAAGGCAATTAAGAAATGAGTCCAAGTATATCCCTATCTTAGTTTCTGACGGTAGTTTTTCCCAAAAAATATACTCAGCTACCACCCACCACTAACTTCAAGGCGATGATCCTTGTCAAGAAATTTACAGCTTCATTACTTAAGCATGGCAAGTAAAATGGGCATTCTTTCACCTTCTTTTTTTCTATCTTTATCAGCATTTCTTTTATAAACGGGCCTTCTGACCTGCTTAGAATATGTTAATTTACAGAATGTAGTTCTTTCTCTTATCAGCCCCTCCAGGCAGTTGGCAAGAAGTATTTTCAGCTACAGACCTCGCAATCAGCCACTCAGACCTGCTGGCGGCCAGTGCCCTGACAGATAGAGCTAATTAGCACTCTGAAGCTTTTATGTATTATCTCTGACTCCAGAACATTCCCCTAAATGAGGGGCAGGTCTGTCTCAGTCCCTAAGGACAAGAAGAAAACCTGGGAGATTTGGAGGTTAAATAACTTTCTCAAAGTTTCTATATCTATCTCAAGTCTACTTTTTCTTTGGTGATCAGCTCCATGTTCTTTCTGTTTTGAGCAGTCTTAGGACATAAGATCACATTGCATGTGTGTTTCTTTTTATATCTTTGTGCTGTAGATAGTTTCATCATTTTTCTGAGCATATCCTCAGCATATATTAGTGCAAAAATTGTTGACATTGACCATATCCATCCATCCATCCATCATCCATCCATCCATCCATCCATCATCCATCCATCCATCCATCTGTCCATCATCCATCAATAGCATTTAGTGAATGTCTATTATATGCTAATCAGACATTGCAATTCTCAGAAATATGCAGAAAAGTACTTTATTATACGCTAATATGAAGACATAGGTGACAGGTAAAAAACTTGCAAAATATTATGGTTCTTGAAGTGGGCTTTGGATTACAATAAAATACAGCGCATAATAAGCTCAGGGCAGATCATCTGTAACTGAAAGGGCTTCTTTGAGGAAGTGACATGTACACTAGTTTGAAAAAGAGTTGACCAAATAGACTCAGCGATAACCCCGACCCTGTCCAGGAAGAAACACTTAACATTAAGCACAAAGGCTTTGGAGTTGAAACTAAGTCCGTACATTTGAGAAACAGAGTCCAGTGTGGCTGGGGCAGAGTAAGAAGGGTAGGAGAGGGGCAATCAGGAAGAAGTTCGCCGCCTTTGAAATTTCTACTCTTTATAATGGAACCTTTTGTACTCTAATGTGATAATGACTTATTTAGGCTTTCATATAAAATTGCGGGCACTAAGTCTGGACAGACTGTGGGGCAGGAGGGACAGGAGGAAGCAGCAGTTCACTCTTTTGTGGGTATTCACCAAGCACCTGACTCTGTTTTCGATCTCACAGCAGCAATCTCCTAGACCGCTGGGTGTTGGAACTTTGCCTTTTTTAGATGGATTTCTTAGATGGTTGGGAATGTGCCTGATACTTCACATGAAGTGACTGATTTGAGACTTGAATTTACACTCAAATAAACAGGTCGTTTGAATTTAACCACTTCATTCTTGCATCATGCTGTCCATTAAGCACCTGGCTTTCATGGATCTAATGGTAAAGTCTTAGGTGCCTTCTAAGGACTTACGGTCAAGGTTTGAGTTTGTTCTAAGAACTCCCAATGCCTTATGAGGCACTGCGTTTAATCTGTGGTGTGTAGTGGAGAGGCCCCCTCCCTATTCCTTGCTTTCTTGGATGGGTTACTACTGGTTTCCTCATGCTTGAAACCATCATAGCTCCCTTGGCACTGTTCTCGAAGTCTCCAAAACAATCTAATAAACCCCAATTACAAATTTATACATTCTATTGTTTCTGTTTTAAAGGATTCCCATCTCCTATCACAGTACGAATGACACCTTAGGTATTGTTCTAAGTGAAAGAAGTCAACCTTAATGACACTGAAGTTTTCTACCTGTAGGAAGGACTAAAAGCAGTCAAATGCATAGAAATGGAAGGGAGAACACTGCTTTCCAAGGACAGGAGAAAGAGAAATATTTTGCCCAAAAGCTGTCGAGTTTCAGAAGGGAAAGGCTTGCAAGTCTGTCTGACACAGTGTTCAATGAGTTTATTGCCTCTGAACTGTACACATAAGCAGAGCAAAATGCTAAGCTTATGATATATATATATATATATATATATATATATATATATATTGTGGATCATTTTAAGTCTCTTTGTGGTGTTGACATTTATTTCTTTCAGTGAGGAAGGGGGTATAGTGCGACTAACTGACCATATAAAGTGTTTCAGGCAAAGGGAACACAGAGCAGAGTCCATGTGGGAAGCTATACTGGGTTAGAGCGACAGTAGCAAGCAAGCTTACCTGCCTTTGTGTGTAACATCGAAGGCCACTTAACAGTATACATTTTCTGAGGCTGGATTTCACAAGAAGACAGAATTGTACTCCTAAGTTCATCATTTTGTTTTTGTGGAGTGCTTTCCTAGTTGTAAAAGTTCCAATACTGTGCTAGCTGTTGAGAATGAAGCGTTAGGTGAGACGGGGCAGGCCCTTGGTGTCCACAGGGTACAGAAGCAGTGGCAGTTGCAGCAATGACAGGGACTGTAGTTTCCCAAGGAGGTCAAAAGGGAGGTGTAAATTCCCCTGCAAGGTCACAAAAGTCACGGAGAGGATGGAAAGCCCTTCTGGTCCCCTTCTGGTGAAGAGGAGAAAGGCCGTGAATGGCCCTGAAATGAACAATAGGATTGATCTTCTGGTGTTGGGAGAGTAACTCCACAAGCCGGAAGTGGGATGGCACAATGAATATGAGACATAGAAGCGTGTTAGGAGGCTGGGAAAAGCTGGACAATACCTGAGATGAGAGATAACATGTAGGGAGATATCATGGGGTCACAGAAAGGGATTTTTTTATTTTAACTAAGAAAAATCAGGACTTTTGAACTGTGTTTAAAGAGAAGGTTTTGATGTGATCTATTTTTAACTTTCGCTCTTTTATTTTCAGTTAGAATTGATATGTATTAATTCATAGTCTGGGGCTTATTCTAGATTCTCATTACTGCCTCATGCATGTTCCTTTTCAACTGACCATTGAGTTATGTTTAAGTATAAGGACACTCCTGAAGTCACGACCCATTGAGAAACTTATGATATTATAACAACTTTCATTTGTTTGCAATGTTTTCAATAGCAAACAGGTCCCATATCTCTGTAATTATGCACTCAATTTAACCATCATATTAATTCTGAGATTATTATTATTATTATTATTATTATTGCTTTCAATGTTGTATTTTCCTCTCTCAGTTTCTCAAGTACTGAAAGCTAACATAGCTGGTCCTTTCTATATTTTTCAAAGGTAATTTTTGTTTGTTTGTACTCTGGCTGCTTTGGGGGAAGTCTGGAGAGAAATAGCTCCGTAGGAGAGCAACAGTATTTAAATTCCACCTAGAGAATCGGTTCTCAAATTCTGATCATTCCTTCATAAAAGACCAGTTAACTCGTGTTCCCTAAGGCAGAACACCATGGGTGTTTGGCTCAGTGCCTAGTGACTGGGAATTATGCCCTCCACAGAGACTCTGCCATCATCCAGGGAAGCATGCCTGGGTCCCACTGTGAGATGAGATCACTCACGTTCATGAGGTCTACAGTTTCCAAAGGTTAGCTTCAAGTAGGAGGAATCCTGCATTTCTTCAAATGGCCATTTAGTCTCATTCCCTCCCAGCAGAGAACTCTAACTTGAATACAGACAGAGAAATAAGAGATTTAAACAGTATCTGTCTTCACTTCTCAATAATCCATATATGGACTCTTCTTGAAACACTTTATAACAGGTTTAGCAATAACCAAGATGGAGCTGGTACAGGTAACAATACTGCTGGAAAGATGAGATGGAAATGGTGAGAAGAAAAGCATCTATAACCAGGAAAGTAGCTGCAGAAGAGCAGAGGAAATATGCAGAGAATTCACGGTGGCTTAAAGCAACAGAAATGTTCCACAAACAAGATGCTAGGAAGGTAGTGCTGGGAGGAAGAGGGCAGAGAGAGGAGCAGTGACCAAAGGCGGGACTTCGCTCTTCTCTTGCCAGCTCCCAGGGAGATTGCTGAGGGCTTCCAAGCTGCAGGTCCATCTGTCTCCTTCAATTCTAGGGCAAACCTCATTAGGATGAGGCAGCACCCTGGGTCTCCATTCTGCCCTCTGGGACCTCAGATCCCCATCTGGCAAGCTAAAGGAACAAGTGTGTTTGCTCTGCCACAGGGCTTAGATTCTCTGATTTTCTTTCTTTCTTTTTTTTCTGATGAGGAAAAAAAATGTGTTTTTCCCCCACTATTTGTTAGGTTTTATTTGGTATTTTATGCTATCTTCTTCTAGCCTTAGGAGTTACACTAAGCTCATTTCAATTTGGTTGCTGAAGAAAGCTAATAACTTCACTCTGGTGTAATTAAACTATGAAAGGCAAATTCCTATTCTTCATC
The DNA here is from genome assembly GCF_903992535.2 of Arvicola amphibius. Classification (NCBI taxonomy): domain Eukaryota; kingdom Metazoa; phylum Chordata; class Mammalia; order Rodentia; family Cricetidae; genus Arvicola; species Arvicola amphibius. Next base: position 77,485,189 of record NC_052050.1, read on the forward strand.
ATCTGACCTGGCAGGAGGTCAAAGGCATCCACCTGCCTTGAAACCACTGCCACTATAGGGCGGGGTTGTTCTGAAGGCTAATGGGACAGTTCTTGATAAGGAATTCTTTTTCTTCCTGGGAGGAAAGACAGGACATCAAAGGAGCATTACAAATCCAGAAGTACCTTTCCAGAGGATAACACATGCTACACAGAGACGCTATGTCAACCGTTCTTCCAGTCTTCCTCATGCTGCGACTCTTTGATACAGTTCCCCATGTTGTGGTGACCCCAAATGTAAAATTATTTTGTTGCTACTTCTTAACTGTAATTTTGCTACTGTTTGAATCATATTGTAAATATCTGATATGTAGAATATCTGATATGTGATTCCCCCTAAAATATCTTGACCCACAGGTTGACAACCTCTGCCCTAAGTGAAGTCTGAAAACATTAACTAAAGTGTATTTCAGAAGCATCCATGTACAGAAGCAGTGTTTACATCAGAATACATAAAAGACCTCAAGTGGGGCTTTCTCTGCTGAAGTATGAGATCTGTTCTAATTAAAGATGTGCAAATATGACTATTTTTCTATCTTATTCTGTAGTGGGAGGCTTCTTGTTGGTTCCCAGCTGCCTGGCTAGCTTAGACCTAAGATAATCACACAGAAACTATATTAATTAAATCACTGCTTAGCCCATTAGCTCTAGCTTTTATTGGCTAACTCTTATATTAATTTAACTCATTTCTCTTAATCTATATGTCGTCATGTGGCTGTGGCTTACTGGGTAAAATTCCTACGGTCTGTCTCCAGTGGCTCCATGGCTTCTCTCTGACCTTGCCTTCCTCCTTCCATGCCATAGGCCAAGCCAATTTTTTATTCATTAACAAATAAAAGCAACACATAGACAGAAGGACCTCCCACATCATCATTCACTTATTTATTGAGTATGAATTGAATAGTTACCCAGAGCTGTGATAGTACTGGGGACGTCATCTGAAACACTTATTTTCTATGCCCTAGGGTAGTTTGTACTTTACGATGATGAAGAGTAGACATTGCCAAAACTCTTTTAGTAGAAATATGTGGCACTACTTTTTAGGATAGTTGCAGCTCACTCCTCAGGTAAAGTAGAGCTTTGAGCTGGGTCGAATGTATAGGGACAGAAGGACAGAGAGGAATATTAAAGCCATATGTGGCTAACGTAGCAATGAATTTGTGGGGACATGACATAGATATAACAAAATAAGAAGGTAGGTTATTGAATTTAGTTTTAGAAAGCAACTACTAATTTTAAATGTTTTACATTGGATTGGACTTTTGTATATTGTATATAAATTTTATATATTGATGCAAATTTGAGATTAATTTTTAAAAACACATTATACATACATTTCTAATCTTGCTCAAGGTTTTGTGTCTATACAACTTATTTAACAATGTAATTGTAAATTTCTAATCCTTAAAAATTATTGTTACCTACTGCTGGGATAATACTCTTATATCCTGTAAAGATTTGTCACTTGTATTGGCTTAATAAAATGCTGACAGGACAGTAGCCAGGCAGAAAGTATAGAACAACCAGACTAGAAGAGTTCTGGGGAGAGGAAAGGTTTAGTCTGCAATCACCACCCAGGAGCAGAGGAAGCAAGATGAAAATGCTGCACTGAGAAAAGATACTAAACCACATGGCTAACTATAGATAAAAATTATGGGCTAATTTAAGTTGTAAGAGCTAGTTAATAATAAGCCTTAGCTAATAGGCCAACCAGTTTATAATTAATATAAGCCTCTATATATTTTGTTGGGGCTCAATGACTACAGGACTCGGTGGGACAACCTAATGTTTAGGATAATAAGGAAATGCAGGTTAGCAGTTAATCACCTATTATAATCAAACTTGTAGTCACATTAGATATGCTTTCAAGGTCAAACAGAAATATATTTTAAACATGTCATCTTCTGACACTTTGGAGATTTACAAAATATGGCATTTAAGTTGTTTTAATAATGTAGGTGCTTCTGGCAGCACCAATTTACTTCAGGGAAGATGATGGGCATCAAAGAAAATCCACATGGAATTTGCTTTCTTTGTGACAAAAGTAAGTCACTGGGCAGGAAAGTATTTTTGCATCAAGTGCTAGTGATATGCTCTCCTAATGGTATAAGCAGGGCACAAAAGAGAGTGACTGCTAAACCTTGTCCAGACAAGGCAGGACAATCTGATAAAAAGCCTGTTTCATAGAAAAGTCTGTCAAATATTCTGGGCCTGTAGGCCAAAGATAGATGCCCCAACATTGAAGAGGAACTTTGGTTGAGGGTCCAGGCAGCCAGGAGTTTCTGTTATTTCTCACATTTTTGAGAAGTCACTTGCTTACATTTCCTGCTTCCTCAGTTAGTATTATTTCCTTCTTGGGGCTCTGAGCTAGCTGAAGGCTAGATGTTTATAGTTTTCATTGTTTATGAGACTCAGAAAAGAAATTCACTAAAGAAATGTAAAGTATAAAATGTCAAGAGATATCAAAGGATAGTTTTGGATCGTGATGCAAGTTATTTATAAAGTAAATTAGGTACAAGATTTTGCATTCACGAAGATAGGATAGATATTAAGTATTTTCTCTGAATTTGTCAAATTTAAATGGATTAGGCATTGTTGATGTATTTATTGCCTGTGTATATTCTATATAGCTATTGTACTTATTGTATTTAGCTTTACTTAGATATAGCCTCTTTTATTTTAAATAAAAAGGAAAATATAATGATATTTTATTTATGTTTTATAAATAAAGCTTTCCTGAAGACCAAAAGGTAAAACTAAGTCACGAGAGGTCAGGTGGTGGTGTCACACATCTTTAATTCCAAAATTTGGGAGATAGAGGTCGATGGATCTCTATCAGTTCAAGGTCACCCTGTGCTACACAAGATCAATGCAGAAACTAATCCAGGTGGTGGTAGCTCACACCTTTAGTCCCCATACTAGAGAGTAATATAAAATGGGTTGAGATAGGAACTTGCTCTCTTTCTTTCAGTCTGAGGATTTCTTAGAGGTAAGAGCTCTCTAGTGGCTTTTCTGCTTTGCTTTTCTGATCTTTAGGTTGAGCCCCAGTATCTGGATCTGGGTTTCTATTATTCGTGCTACACTTTTCCGGGGATGAATGCATACACTGATGTCCTCCTTACAGGAGAGTCGTTTGATTTTGCGAGCATAACGTCAGCTCCCCTTCTCAGGGGCTTATGTAACTGTTTGAGGGTCTATCAGTTTGTTTCATGTTCCACAGATCATGACCACTTTTTTCTTCAATACTAATTTATTTATTAGGCTGCAGGTAATCAAGTTGTTGCTAATAAAACTAGTGTAGCCATCTGGGAGTTTTTTTGGAAACTATTAGAAAGGTGGGATGTTTCACATTTCATTTGCACAGTGCTCTTACTGGTGACATACCCGTGATATAGATGTTGACATTAGGGCCAGCCATCATCACAGATAGTATGCAAGGTTTCCAGTCTCCAGGTTGGAGCCTGTATTCCTTCATTTACCCAAGGAAACTTTTCCTTGTCCTCTATGTTTTAATTTTTCTCATTAGTAAATTGTTAAATGTGTAACATGTCTGGTTTTTTTTAGCTTAATATCCTTTTGAAAAGGTGAAATAAAACTTTTCCTGTTTCAATTCCAGCAATTATCCTTTTCTTTGTGGTTGACAAAGCTTCTTCTTGATTCCAATATTCTCTCGGGGCTTGAAACACCTACGAGAACTGGCTCTACCTCACACTTCTATTCACATCACTCCTGCCCTTGTATAATGGTTACATACCTTTTTAAAGTATAGGAATGAAATAAAAGAGCATAAAATTCCCCTCTTTTCCTTGAATGATGTGTTGTGACAATAAACATAACTACTCGGATGTGTTCCAAGTGCCAAGTCTATTTGAGCACTTAAGCACTTGTTGTGAATTTTTATTATTGTTCAATACCGAGTTCTTATCTCTAGTCGATAAAGGAAGCCAGGATAGAAGAACTGACATTCATGCTGACAGATAACCGAGTCAGTCAACAGATAATCTCAGGCACTGTCTTGTGCTTCTTGGATGAAGGGTTGTGTGCCTTAGGAGCGGAAGGAGGTAGAATATAAGAAAGGAAGTCAGGACCGCGAGGGGTTGGTCCACCCATTGAGACAGTGTGCTTGAGCTATTGGGAGCTCACCAAATCCAACTGGACTGGGACTGAACAAGCTTGTGATCAAACTGGACCCTCAGAATGTGGCTGACAATTGGGGCAGACTGAGAAGACAATGATAATGGCACTGAGATTTGTCTCTACTGCAGTACTGGCTTTTTGGGATCCTATTCTATTTGGATGCATACCTTTTTAAGCCTGGAGGGAGGGGGAAGGCCCTTGGACTTCCCACAGGGCAGGGTACCCTGACCTCTCTTAGGACTAGAGGGGGAAGGTGGAGGGTGAGTGGGGGAACAGGAGGGAAGTGGAAGGAGGGGAAGAAGTGGAAATTTTGATAGGTATTATTTATAAAGTAATAAAAAAGACTGTGGCAAAATATTTCTTGTCACAATCTTCAGTCAGAAATGAGGCCCCATCCTTTGTCCTCCTTCAAAGAAATTGACGATATTACTTAGGACCTGCTAAAACATGTATTCAAGGTCCCAGCTTTGGGATGAACTGCGTTGGTTGGATCCTCTGGAAAACAACCTTAACTTAGATGGGGTTTTGAGTATAAGAGGTATATTAAGTATGTATTGCTTAACCTTCATTGTCAACTTGCTGATTTAGAATTATCTAGTAAATACATTTTGAGTGTTTATGATAATGTTTCCAGAAATGTTTGACTGAGAAGTGAAGATCTACTCTGAATGTAGGCAATGCTGTCGCATGGACTGGTGTCCCAGAATGAATAGAAATATGAAAAGGAGGAAGCTGAGGGATTACCAGTGTTCATCACTGCATTTCTCAGGTGTCATGAGGAGAACACCTCAGGTTTACCACATTCTTTTCCCTTGATATTGTTTAACTACAGAGTCAGAATAAGAGGGCCCAATAAATCATTATGAAGTCATATGTCAAAAATAAATCTTTTCTTCCATGAGTTGCATTTTGCCAGGTATTCTGTCATAGAAATGAGAAGAATTACTAATGGAGAGTGTGAAAAATCAAAGGAAGATGGGACACGCTGGGCAGGCAATGACTTCAGTATACTGATGATATGAAATGCCTTAGCTAACTCAATGGAGGACCAAGTATTCGGCATCAGAGAGACCCTGAGTTCAAATCACCCAGTTGGTGTCTTCATCATTCTTGCTGGTCAGGGAGAGCTAGTTAGGACGAGCACAACTCCAAACTCCAGTTCAGTGACTGGGGATGCTTCAGAGGCAAACAGCAGTTAGAAGTGGCTGGCTTCCTGTCCTTTTTGCAAGAGAATGGTGAACTCCTTGAAGGGGCAATCAAATGTCACTCTTGTGGCTGCTACAGTAAACTGTTAGGTATCTTCTGAGCCTTTTCACACAGGTCCTTCATGGGTCCAAATTTCCTAATGAATTTGCTACTGTCATATATTCTTTGATACTCCGTTATGCTTGGTATGTGGAGGGGAGGGGAAGTATGAACATGTGAGCACTATGCACAAGTGTCTGTTTTCATCCTCCAGGGCACCTCTGCTTATTTTTTGAGAAAGTGTTTCTCACTGAATCTGGAACTTAACATGTTGGCTACTCTTGCTGGCTATAAAGCTCTGCAGACCTGGTACTGCAAATGCAGATATGCATCTCCATGTCTGGCTTTCATGTCAGGGCTGGGGATTTGAGCTAGGATCCTCATAGTTGCATGGCATACATCTTACTAAATCTTCTCTTTAAAAAATTTAAAAAACCTTTTTAGCAGTGGAAAGCATATATTTTAACATTTTCCAGTGAATTTGGAGAGTATTTGGTTTCTCTTTATATATATATATATATATATATGTATATATATATACATATATATATATATAAAACATACATAAATTTGGTAATAGTGTATACTCATCCACACCTCAAGTGTAGACAGTAGAGTTGTTATATTTTTAGTTGTTATGAACTTCAAGAGACACTGTTTAAGGTATACATTTTTGCTTTTAATAGTTACATGGTTTATTAAGATAGACAAATTAAGATGTTAAATAGTCATACTAGTGTATCTTCATATTTACTATTTTAGATGTTCTTCAGTGTTGTCTGTGCATGCAGATTTCCACCCATTGTTATTTACTTCCTGATGTGGGATTTCCCTCTGTATGCTGTGATTACCATTGATTAATAAAGAAACTGCTTTGGACCTATAACAAGGCAGAACTTATCTAGGCTGGGAAAACTAAACTGAATGCTGGGAGAAGAGAGTGGAGTCAGAGAGAAGCCATGTAGCCCCATGGGAGACAGATGCCAGAACTTTTCCCTGTAAGCCACAGCCTCGTGGTCGTACACAGATTAATAGAGATGAGTTAAATTAAGATATAAGAGTTAGCCAATAAGAAATTGGAGCTAATGGGCCAAGCAGTGATTTGATTAATATAGTTTCTGTGTGGTTATTTCAGGAGTCTGGGCAGCCAGGAAACAAACAAGTGGCCTCCCTCCTTACAACACCTTCTAGTCTATAGTATTTTATATTGTATTTGCTAAGAAAGATTTCTCTTAGATTGCCTTAGAAATTTTCTTCATTTTTGAAGTTTGTTTTTATTTTGTTTTGCTTCCTGGTTTTAGACTGTGGCATGGCTGTGTTTTCCTAAGCCTTTTAATGCTTGAAAGATGTTGCTTTCTCTTCTGGCCGCTGTGGTGTCAGAGAGCAAATCCAGTATTAGCTGGATTGTGAGGCCCCTGTAAGTAATGTGCCATTTCCCCCAAATGATGGCTTTCAAATTTTCCTTTTCATTTTTGGCTTTTAGGAATTTGATCTTGACAATCCTGTACAATAAAAGAACTTCTGGATGCATCACCATCCCTGACTTCAAGCTCTATTATATAGGTCTATAATAATGAAAATAGTTTGGTATTGGCACAAAAAGAGACCAGTATACCAATAGAATCTAACTGAAGGCCCTGTTATTAATCCACACACCTATGAACACCTGATTTTTGACAAAGAAGAAAAAAATTATACAATGGAAAAAAGAAAGCATCTTCGACAAATGGTGCTGGCATGACTGAATGCTGACATGGAAAAGCACGCAAACAGATCCATATCTATTGCCAGGCACAAAATTCAAGTCCAAATGGATCAAATACCTCAACATAAAGCCAGCCACACTGAACCTCATAGAAGAGAAAATGGGAAGTAGCCTTGAACATGTTGGCACAAGAGACCACTTCCTGACTATAACACCAGTAGGACAGATACTGAGATCGACAATTAATAAATGGAACCTCCTTAAACTGGCATGCCACGGACCGCCTCTCGTGGAGACCACCGACCGCGGGAGAACAGGGGTGAAGGCTAGGAGAAATCAGGAATCGGCGAGGAAATGACAGACAGACACACTCAATAAGGTTGAATATGCTGTTGCAAATTTACTGAAGTTCAAGCATCAGTTTTATAGGATCACAGAAGGAAGTTGGCAAATAAATTACATGAGAAGAATGATTACAGGCAATAATCAAAAGCTTTACATGAGGAGACGGAGGCCGCAGCTCAGGGAAAGTGAAGCTGCAGTAGTGGTGGTAGGAAGATGTCGGGCGAAGACGAGCAGCAGGAGCAAACTATCGCCGAGGACCTGGTCGTGACCAAGTATAAGATGGGGGGTGACATCGCCAACCGGGTACTTCGGTCTTTGGTGGACGCTGCCAGCTCAGGTGTGTCAGTGCTGAGCCTGTGTGAGAAAGGAGATGCCATGATCATGGACGAGACGGGGAAAATCTTCAAGAAAGAGAAGGAAATGAAGAAAGGTATTGCCTTTCCTACCAGCATTTCGGTAAATAACTGTGTATGTCACTTCTCCCCTCTGAAGAGTGACCAGGACTATATACTCAAGGAAGGTGACTTGGTGAAAATTGACCTTGGAGTCCATGTGGACGGATTCATTGCTAACGTGGCTCACACTTTTGTGATTGGCGTAGCTCAGGGGACCCAGGTCACAGGGCGGAAAGCAGACGTCATTAAGGCAGCTCATCTTTGTGCTGAAGCTGCCTTACGACTGGTCAAACCTGGAAACCAGAACACACAAGTGACAGAAGCCTGGAACAAAGTTGCGCACTCATTTAATTGCACGCCAATAGAAGGTATGTTGTCACACCAACTGAAGCAGCACGTGATCGACGGAGAGAAAACCATCATCCAGAATCCTACAGACCAGCAGAAGAAAGACCATGAAAAGGCTGAATTTGAGGTACATGAAGTTTATGCTGTAGATGTCCTCGTCAGCTCAGGAGAAGGCAAGGCCAAAGATGCAGGACAGAGAACCACCATTTACAAACGTGACCCCTCTAAACAGTACGGCCTGAAGATGAAGACTTCACGTGCCTTTTTCAGCGAGGTGGAAAGGCGTTTTGATGCCATGCCATTTACTTTAAGAGCATTTGAAGATGAGAAGAAGGCTCGGATGGGTGTGGTAGAATGTGCCAAGCATGAATTACTGCAGCCATTTAATGTTCTCTATGAGAAGGAGGGTGAATATGTTGCCCAGTTTAAATTTACAGTCCTACTCATGCCCAATGGCCCCATGCGGATAACCAGTGGTCCCTTCGAGCCTGACCTCTACAAGTCAGAGATGGTAGTCCAGGATGCAGAGCTAAAGGCTCTCCTCCAGAGTTCTGCAAGTCGAAAAACGCAGAAAAAGAAGAAAAAGAAGGCCTCCAAGACTGCAGAGAATGCAACCAGTGGAGAGACATTAGAAGAGAATGAGACTGGGGACTGAGGTGGGTCCCATATCCCCAGCTTGTCATTCCTGCCTCCCCCTCCCACCGCACCCCAGGCTCTGCGAAGTGCAGTTCGTCTTTGTCACCACGACCGCCAGCAGAGCGGGGTCTTCTGCCCTCATCCCAGTCCCTCGCCCATTCACCCACCCACTCCTTCCAACAAAAAACCAGCTCCAACTGACTCTGGTCTTGGGAGGCCAGGCTTCCCAGCCACTGAAGACTACTTTCAGTAGAAAAAGAAATTGATAATAAAATCAGGAGTCAAAATGCAAAAAAAAAAAAAAAAAAAAAAAGCTTTACATGAGAAAAATCGATTACAGACAATTGATTGTTTCCAGTATGTCTTGTGGTTAGGGCCAGGTGAGCAGAGCTCTTCTTTGAAATCCGTCTCACACCACTAACCAACTATTTTCTCATAGCCCTAAATCATATCTATTCTCATGGTAACCCAAAACACCATTCTTTAGGGTTATACTCCCAAGGCTTGCTCCGATGGTGAATAATTGGTTTTTTAATGTCAAGAATCTTGCCTTTCTCTCTTATCTAAAATGCACCTGGGGGTTTCTCATTCTGGCTAGCCTCTCCCATCATGAGCTCCTTTTGTTCTAGGGTATCCATAAATTTTCCCAGAGAGCGAGCCAGAGTCCAATATGTCTCAGTAGTTTGATTATTATTATTGGTAATGTCCTGGAACTTCTTAATCTGCTGGCAAAATAAAAGAACTATACAGAAACAAAGAAGGAACAGAAAGCTCAATATAGCGCCAGGGCTAGCCAGGGCGAGTTTGCTGATCCGGAATCATGACTGTGGCTGATTGCCAGGGAACCACCTGGGGCTCAGCTCCTGGGAGCGCAGACCCCAACCCTTCAGCGTCGTTTCACCTTAGCGGCATTTTTCTGCTACACAGGCGTGACAGCTGTGGGTGGGCGTAGCACTGGGAAGCTTCTCTAAGGCAAAGGACACGGTCAACAAGACTAAACAGCAGGCTACTAAATGGGAAAAAGACTTCACCAACCCCACATCTGACAGAAGACTGATTTCCAAACTATACAAAGAATTCAAGAAACTAGATATCAAAATATCAAATAATCCAATTAAAAATATGGGCACAGATCAAAATAGAGAATTCTCAACAGAGGTATCTTAAATGGCCAAAATACTCTTTTTCTTTTTTTCTTTTTCTTTTTGGTTTTTCGAGACAGGGTTTTTCTGTGGCTTTGGAGCCTGTCCTGGAACTAGCTCTTGTAGACCAGGCTGGTCTCGAACTCACAGAGATCCGCCTGCCTCTGCCTCCCGAGTGCTGGGATTAAAGGCGTGCGTCACCATCGCCTGGCTAAAAATACTATTAAGGAACTGCTCAATATCCTTAGCCATCCGGGAAAATTTTGGGAATCAATCTACCTCAAGTACCAGTAATATCACTCTTGGGCATATACCCAAAGGATGTAAATTCATACAACAAGGGCATTTGCTCAACTGTGTTCATAGCAGCATTATTCACAATAGCCAGAACCTGGAAACAACCTTGATGCTCTTCAACCAAAGAATGGATAAAGAAAATATGGTACATTTACACATTTACTTAGCAGTAAAAATCAATGGCATCTTGGAATTTGCAGTCAAATAGATGGAACTAGAGAAAACCATCCTAAGTGAGGTAATCCAGACACAGAAAGATAAAAATGGTATGTACTCACTCATAAGTGGATATTTGACATAAAACAAAGGCTAACCAGCCTACAGTTCACAACCCCAGAGAAGATAGGAAACAAGAAGAACCCTAAGAGAGACATACATGGATCCTCCTGAATGTGAAGTAAACAAGATCTCCTTAGTAAATTGGCAGCATGGGCTATGGGTAGGGTAGTAGTGGAGTAGGTATTGAAGAAGGGGAGCCAGGGTGTTGGGGGGTGGGACATGAGGGATTGGAAAGGTTGAGTTGGCTGAAGGACAGAGAGGTAGAACAAGCAAAGAGATATCTTGACAGAGGGAACCATTATGGGATTAGCAAGAAACCAGGCACTAGGGAAATTCCCAGGAATCCACAAGGATGACACTAGCTAAGAATTTAAATAATAGTGGAGAGGGGACCTTCCCCTGTAACAAAATTGATGACTACCTTAATTGCCATCATAGAACCTTTACCCAGTAAATGATGGAAGCAGTTGCAGAGATCCACAGCCAGGCACTGGGCCGAACTCCTGAAGTCTAGTCATAGAGAGGGAGGAGTGATATTATAAGCAAAGGTGCCAAGACCATGATGGGGAAAGCCACAGGAAGAGCTGACCCATGCTAGTGGGAACTCACTGACTCTGGACTGACAGCTAGGGAACCTGCATAAGAACAAACTAGGCCCTCTGAATGTGAGTGACAGTTGTTTGGCTTGGGCAGTTTTGGGGGTCACTAAGCAGTGGACCCAGTATTTATTCCTAGTGCATTAACTGGCTCCTTGGAGCCCATTCCCTATTGTGGGATACCTTGCTCAGCCTTAGATACTGGGGTAAGGGCCTTGGTCCTACCTCAAGTGATGTGCCAGATTTTGTTGACTCCCCATGGGAGCTCTCACCCTCTCTGAGGAGTGGATGGGGGACAGGTGGGATAAGGAGAAGTTGTGGGGGGAAGTAGGAGGAAGGGAGGGAGGGAATTGGAGTTAGTAAGTAAAATAATAGTTTTAAAATTTTTTTAAAAAAAGGAAAGAGAAAAAGAATTCGCAGTTGGTAGAAGATTCAATCTAGGCCTCTTTGTATTTATTCTGCTTGATGGCTATTAATCCTTTATACTTGTATTTTCTTTAATTAAATATGGAGATTTTAACATTTTAAAATAAATTCTCATTATATTTTGCTCCTCTCACTTTGGTGTTTCAGTTACATATGTTTGACCATTTGATGTCATTTGAAGTCCACAAGTCTATGTCAAATTTACTTAATGTATTCTTTATCTAATTTATTCATATTAGATAATTTTTACTAATATAACTTCAAGTTAGCTTATCTCTCTTCTGTTGTCTGATACTCTGTCCGCAGCTGAGCACCTATAAATTTGCTTACATATGGTTCAGGATGGATCAGAGACAAACATACAGAGAAGCTCAGGGTCCTCACTTTTTTTTGTTTCTGAAATGTTACCATTCTCTTCTCAACTACAGTTCTTCCAGCTAGTGCAGAAAAACTATTTTCTGATATATTAGCCATACCTACTATATTAGCCTTAAGCTAAAAATGCTGGAAAAAGAAAGTGGTATGTGTGTGTATGTATAACAGTATTCTATCATTTTATTCAGCATCTTATATCTCCGCTCTTAGTGTGTACTTTTCACCAAAGCCTCTTTTGTGATCATTTTCCAATGTGTCAGATAGTTGCTGTATTTATTATGTCTTAATGGTGACTGGATTTGAACAGGGCAGCCATTAGGTGGGGTCTTACTCGACACTTACTAGGTGCCCCTACCCAAAGTTTTTTCTAATACCTCAGCTATAATTCAACAGCATATAACTTTGCTGTGTTGTGTTCACAGTTTTGCTCTGTGAGCAGCTCTTGAATACTCATCCTTTATGATGCTGATTACAAACACAGAGGTCCTTTTACTTTGTTCTGTTAGTTTTCTTGATGTACTCATCTGTAAAAAGATAAAAACTTTCAATAATTTTGTTCCCATTTATCATTGACATCCAATTTGAGAACACACACACACACACACACACACACACACACACACACATATCTCAAGAGATCACTTTCCTATGTAAATCCCACAAATATATCTCAGTACTTTTTATTCAAGGTTGTTAGAATATGAGCATGCATCTGGCTCTTCTCTGTTTCTCTTATCCCATCTCTCATATTTTATGAGGTGTACTCACATGGCTTTACTTCTTTCGAGTAAGAATCCCTTTTATTGTTCTTTGCTATGAAACTGTTAATCTCAGTAACATTTTTGACTCAAATATCAGTTTCATGAGACAAGGTATCTTAGCTCTCCTTATTAGAAAAGGACCTTTGTGACATATCCCAACAACCTATGTTTCCTTGACCATCACCAATCTATAAAGATAGCTTTTCATCTTTGCAATGATATTTATGGCATCAAATTCTTTTAATTTTATAGTTAGGATTTTGAGATAAGAGTTATTTCTGAATTGTTTCTGGACCCTTTTGGTTACTATTGTTTGAAGGTAACCTTCCTTGACTGTTGTCTTATTGAAGCATTGAAACATCACACATAATATAATTAGAGAGTTCAATAAGTTTTCGCAACTCTGGGCATGAAAATCATATTGACTTTCATTATTGCCCTACTGGATATTTGACCCTATTCTTGTATCTTCTCTCTTTGTAGCCTTCAGCTATGATCTCTGTTTTAGTGCTGATGATTCTAAGTGCTTTCACGTATCCAGGCCTGGGGCAATATATCTTTATTCCACTTTCCCACTTTTGAAAATTAATTAAGGAGTCTTGGGATTTACAGATTTTTAGTTTAAAAAGATCTTAGGTTTAAGAAATCAGAACTGGGGCTAAAGAGATGGCTTAGCTCTTAAGAGCCATTGCTGCTCCATTACAGAACTCAGGCTCAGTTCCCAGAAGCCATTGCAGATGACTCACAGCTGCCTGTACCTCTTGCTTTGGGGATCTGTCACTTCTGTGGGTGCCTGTACTCGCACACATATATCCACAACCCAACACACACACATGAATTAAAATAACAATGCATTTTTTTTAAGAATCATAACTGTAGATGTATAGCCCTTAGAAAAGAAGCCTGGGGGGAAATTGAATTTGTTGTAAAGAACTTTTATTTTCTTCAGAATTAGGGAACAGTATTTGATACATGACATGAAGAAAGAGTGATAGAATTCAGTCTCTCCAAAAATGCCTCTGACCTCGCATTTCCTACTTTGTTTTAACCCATATTTTATTTAACTTTTTGAAATGTCTTTTAGCTGAAGTAGAATTACTTCACTTTCACCCTACCTTTTCTCACTTCAGCCCCTCCTAGGTACCCTATCTTTAATACCTACCATGTCCCCCTTATCAAATTGATAGTCTCTTTTTTTGGTTTATATTATTGTTTTTGTTGTGTGTACACAAATACAAAAAATTGATGAACTACTTGTTGTTGTTTGTGTATATTAATTTCATGCTGACCTCTCTCCATTGGGCAACCAGTGAACATGCTCATCTATGAAAGGGGCTAAATATTCTTCTCCCCAAAGTTATTTGATTACTGTAGTTCTTCATCTAGTGAGTGGGATCCATATATTTCCTATTCTTACACATGATGGAAGAAAATATCTTTCTTAGAAACATTAGTTTATTTATATATAAAGATTTTATTCAGAAACAAAGCAAGGAAACAGACCTGAACAGTAATATATTTTTCCGGGATTTTGTTTGTTTCAATTTGTTTCACAGGAACTAAATGGGAAAGAAGGCAAGAAAGTGTACTGTAGTCATGTCAGCATGTGGGCTTAAATCCCTGCAGTGACTCACTTATTCTATTATTTCATTAGAATAAAGTTTTTGTAATATATTAATAACAATTTTAGACATTCTCCAAATCTTTGGAGACGCACATAAGGCTGCACAAGACCAGTCAAGTCAAGAGTTAGTTGTTCTCAGGGATGTGCTTCTGGTAGGTTGTTCATGTTAAATAAGATAGCCTTGCACTCATGAACATTCAGGCCAAATAATTGAACCCAATAGGTATATATACATATAAATGTTTGGGGGTGGGGCGGGGAAGGGATCTGGAGTTAGAGAGTAAGGGTTAGAGAGTAAGGGATAAATTTCATCAAAACATTTAATCCCAGCACTCGGGAGGCAGAGGCAGGCAGATCTCTATGAGTTCGAGGCCAGCCTAGTCTATAAGAGCTAGTTCCAGGACAGGCTCCAAAGCAACACAGAGAAATCTTGTCTCAAGAAACCAAGTAACACAATCAAACAATGGGGTGAGAGTGATGTCTAGGGTATAAAGGAATTTCCTGTCTTCAGATGACGTAAGTTTGATGCCTGGAATGCATGTGATGGAAGGAGAGAAACAACTCCCACAAATTGTCCTTTGATCTCCACAAATGTGCCATGACGTGCACATAATTACATATACAAATAAACATAGTAACAATAATTTAAAAACACCTTTGGATAGTGAAAAGAATGGTCAGGAGAATTAAAAAAAATCCCTATAATATTGATATAAACATCTGGGGTAACTATATATCTGACAGGAGACTAATATCTATAAATACAAAGATCTTAACAAAATTCATCAAAGTCCAATAAATAAGGAGTCAAATCAAATAAAATATCAGTTCTCAAAAGATGAATTATGAGTGGCTTTATTAAAGCTATTAATTTTTCAATAACCTTGAACAACAAAGAAATGCAAATCAAAACTCCATTGAGATTTTTACTTTACCCTACAGAAGGCTGTCATACAGAAAATAAATAACAATACTGAGATGTAGAGGAGAAATAAACTTCACATACTTTTTATGGGAATGTTAATTAGTTCAATATGGAGACCAGTATGGGATTTCCATTAAAATGTAAAAATAGAATTACCATGTGATGCAGTCATACCACTTATCCTGGTTAGATTTTGCTTATTTATTTTTGTTTATTTTGTATGTTTTTGTCAACTTGACCCAAGCTAGACTCATTTGGAAAGAGGGAAGAAACCTTAATTAAGAAAATGTCCCTACTATACTGGCCTGTGGGAAAACTTGTGGGATATCTTCTTGATTAATGATTGATGTATGAGGGCCCAGTATATGGTGGGTGGTGATACCCCTGAGCAGATGGTACTGGATAATATTAGAGAGAAGGTTGAATAAACCATAGTGAGCAAGCCAATAACATGGTTTATATTTCAGTTCTCGTCCCCAAGTCCCAACTTTGAGTTCCTACCCTGATTTCCCTCAGAGATGGAGTGTGACACAGGGCTGTAAGCTTTTAGCTGTAGTGTTCTTTTTTTTTTAATTTTTACAATCATATTACATACCAACCACATTCCCCCTCCCACGTCCCTCTCCCCCCTACTCCTTTGCCCGCCACCACGAACCACCCCTCAGTCAACCCCCACAACATTCCTTAGAAAAGGTAAGGCTTCCCATGGGGTGTCAAAAAAGCCTGGCACATTAAGTTCAAGCAGGACCAAGCCCATCATGATGCCCTGCATCAAAGCTGAGCAAGGCATCCCACCATAGGGAATGGATTAAAAAAGCCAGGTCATGCACCAGGTCTCTCTGCCAGGGGCCTCTCAAATAGACCAAGCTATACAACTGTCACCCACATGCAGAGGGCCTAGTTAGGTCCCAATGCAGGCTTCCCAACTGTCATTCTAGAGTTCATGAGTTTCCATTAGCTTGGTTCAGCTGTGTTTGTGGATTTCCCCATCATGATCTTGAATCCCTTGCTCACATAACCTCTCCTTTCTTTCTTCGACTGGATTCCTGCAGGCAGGCCATAGTGTTTTATCACAGCAATAGGAACCCTAACTAAGACACTGCTGTGGGATAATGTTTTGAACACTGTAAAGATTGTCACTTGTATTGATTTAATAAAATGATGATTGGCTAGTAGACAGGCAGGCCGTATAGGTGGGGTGAACAGAATAAAAGAATTTTGGGAAGAGGAAAGGCAGAAACATAGTTACCAGCCAGACACAGAGGAAACAAGATGAGCATACTGCACTGAGAAAAGATACCAACCTATGTGGCTAAACATAGACAAGAATTATGGGTTAATTTATGTTGTAAGAAAGAGCTAGTTAATAATAAGCCTGAGCTAATAGGTCAAACAGTTTATATTTAATACAAGCCTCTGTGTGTTTCTTTGGATTTGAATGGCTGTGGGACCAGGTGGGACATAAACTTCCTTCTACAAGATATCATGCCTGGAAATAAACTCAAAGGAATCTAAGCTACCATCCTCTGAGATACCTGTATATGCATGCTTGTTTACTGCAGCTCTATTCACAACAGCTCAGTTATAGGACCAGCCAAAATGACCACCAATCCATGACTGGATAAGAAAGTTTGGTACATTTACATATGCATTGCATATACATATAAACACATACATGCATATATCTGTATATACAGATGCATATGTGTGTATGGACATTTGTAAGGAAGTTTTATTCAGCAGTTAAGAGGAATCTATACATGGTGAAGGGAGACTGAAAAAAGAAAGTAGACTAATGGTGTTGAAAGTGGCCTAGATAGGGTAATTGGCAATGAACAGATCAAAGTATACAATATACTTGAATGAATATGTTACTAAATTCATTACCTTATACAATAAATATACACTAATAAGACATTTTTTAAAACTTGCAATTTTCATTGCTGTTATTATTAAAGTTATTAATATTTCTGATTTAAATGCTAGCCCAGTGAGCCTGTAGCAGTACTACATGAGGTTTGCCTCTGTGTGTGTGTGTGTGAGTGCATGCATGTGTGTGTGTATATGTGTATGTATATGCACATGAGCACATGTATGTGTATGGTGTATAATCTGGGCACACAAATGTGTTTGGGTATGTATTCAATGTGTGAATGTACATGCAGAGCTCAGGGGACATCTCAGGGAATCTTTCTGCAAGTCACTGAGCAGTCTGTCTACTAAGCCTCTACTTCCTTCCTTCCTCCCAGTCACATGCCACTATGCCTGGCTTTGTTTTCTTCATGAAATCTGGGGATGAAACTCCTGTCCTTGTTTTTTGGAAGAAAAGAAGCTTATTGACTGAGCCCTCTCCTCAGCCTGGTTATCAGTTTGAAATGTAATGTCAGGACGCATGAGTTTTAATTACACTATACAACGCACTTTATTCATAGTTACATTCAGATAAAATGGGTAATTTTCAATTTAAAGATCCACACTGAACCCATACAAATACCTAGTCAGTTCCTATTTTATGAAATTTATTCAACAACTCTTCAATTTGTACTTTATAGGAAAAGTAACTGTTGACAAGTATTTAAATTTAAAAGTAATACGGAAAACAGGAAGATTAACGGAATCGCAATTTCCAAATGTCAATTTTGCTGAATTGCTTTACCTCTGTTAATATAGTTACTAGATATCTGATCACTGTCTATTTCTTGAGTGTGTTTGTGTATGCATGTGCATATAAATATTCATGTATAATTCATATATATGTATGCATAAAATATACTAGTGAAAACTGACAAAAATAATACTTGTGCAAATTTCTAAGTCAGTGACTATCAATTTGCAGCCTATGAGATAAATATGGTTTGCTGCCTATTTTCTCTGGTCCCTGTGTTAGGAAATTCTTTTTATTATATTTAAACGTTTAGGGAAAGAGACTCTCATGAACATTACATGAAATTCCCATTACAATCTCTGTTAGAGTGAAGTTTTATGACAATACGACTTGCTCCTATGTTCACTCGTTGCCCATGGCTGTCCCTGCGTTGCAATCGCAGGGTTGAGGAATCGTCACAGGGGCCTCATGAATCATCGCTGAAGTCTAAATACTCACTTTCTGGCTCTTCACAAAATGTGTTTGCTTTGCTCTGCTGTTAGAATTCAAAAGGCAAGGCAGAATCCTGCAATATTGTTTTGATCCAAGAATTCATTGAAGCTGTTTGAACTTTGGTTTTCCAGTATCCTCCTGTGAAAACTGAAGACAGAGATAGAAATAGGAATCTATCTTCTAGGACACACAACAAGGCTTACGGTGTAAACTTTGAATTAGAAATAAGCATCTTGTCTAGGTCCCTGAGACTACTATGGGTGCTGGTTCGGTGCTAAGTGATGTGTAGAACACCCTGAAGTGTTTAAGGAGTTTTCCTTGAAGAAGCTCAAAACAACACATTGATATTACCACACGGTTCAAAACCCTCAAGCCTTGAATTTATTTTAAAGTTTTCCCAGCATATTTCCAGGTAAAACCGACTTAATTCATGCACTACTAACACTCCCACCACTGTATTTGTTCTTTTGCTTTGGTGACTCTCTGTAGTGCCTGCACTACAGGATGGTACATGAGCCTGGAACTAGGCTGGAAACTTAAACACACACACACACACACACACACACACACACACACACACACAGAGAGAGAGAGAGAGAGAGAGAGAGAGAGAGAGAGAGGGAGGGAGGGAGGGAGAGAGAGAGAGACGGGGACACGGGTCATCCTTGATACAAGAGTGCCAACTTTATTGTGCTCCAGGGCTTCTTATATAGGGATCTTTAACTGATAGCCACGCCCCAGGTCTTGGGATTTTCAGCTGTAAAACCCACCAGGAAACACTCCACTGCCATCAGGAACTCAAGAGGATCTCATGCAGGAAAACAAGATGTTTCACTCCCGGAGGCAAAGGGTCTGAGGCAGGCAAAGAAAGTCAAGGGGCCAGGGGTCTGCAGGCACCCACAACTCTCTCTTGAAAATAGATAGAAGGCTTAACCCTGCTCTTAAGGAGCCCAGGGAGATTTGGTTTTGGACACTTCAATGTGTACCTCTCATGGGACATTTCTTTCCCTTTTCGATGGCCCAACACAGAAATCTGACTGTGATCAGGTGTCCCTTTTATAGGAACTTTGTTTATAGTGGCAGATAACTTCTTGGCATTTGACACATGTCCAGTTTCTTCTGACCAAGCTAATCTCTCTTCCTGTGACTTTCTACCAGTAACCACAGCCTTAAATAACTAGGAAATAGTTAGGATCAGGTGTCTGGGTCAGTGAGACCAGAAGACAGGAGTTCTAGGATTCACATAAGGAACATGAGTACTGGCTTCAGTCCTCTCAAGACTTGAGGGCTAGTGCGGCAAGACCAGATGGCTATATGAGTTGTTGCTTAGAGATAGGGTTTCCCCGGATGCAGGTATATAAGACACAGATTTGGATCTACCACAGTGATGAATTAGGGAAGTGAAGAGTTTTAGTCTGTATTAAGGACAACTAACTGTAACCATTCAGCTTACATTCAGAGTGGAAGCTGAGACAAAATTACCAGAACTCATAAGAAACCCCCAAAATCCTTTATGTCTAACTTTATGAATATATAAAAAATAGAATCCAGAAAGTTGTTCTCTGTTAAGTTTGTATATTGGTTTTACATTTTCCGTCTTAAAACTTTCTTTTGTTTCTATTACTTTGACTTGATTTTAAAATCTTAAGAGGTTTTAGACTGTGCTACAAATTCATTCAAAACAGTTTTATATTCATTTTAATTTTGGGGGTTTTATTTTGAACAAATTTTCAGGTTAAGGGAAGCTTTGTTTGTTCCTCCCCCACCCCGTAACACATTGGTTCCAGTTTATGCAAACAATAGACTCTTAGGTTTGAAGTCATATACTGGGGTAGTCATCTCCTAAGGATAGTGCCCTGAAAGGTAACTGACTCTTTCATCCCCAGAAGCCATCAACTGTTAATAGTTCCTCAGCCAAGCATGGAGGTTTTTAGCCCCTCCAATTTAGATGCTGAGTGTTGACTGGCTTGATCTTGTGCTAGTCTTGTGCAGGCAACTGCAACTGATGTGAGTTCATGAGGAAAATGCCACTGTCATGTCCAGAAAAGTTAGGAGTTGGATGGATGGGTAACATAATCAAATTGCATTTCATGTAGATTTGAAATTTTGAAAGGACAAAATATTGTATTCAAACTTTAAAAATATTTTGAAAATCAGAGTGTAGAGAGTTAAAATGTGTATTTCCCAACTTTTTAAAATTTTCTCGCCAAACCCTAGCCACAAGTACCAAAACTAGAGTTGCCATTGGTACATGATCAACTGACTAGCCCGTTTTCCATTTTTTTTTGTTTTTTATTCTGCTACTTTGAACTTTAATTTCTAAACATTTATTTTGTGATCTTAACATTTTTGAATAATTGCTAACTGCCATCTAAAATATCTTTCATTGTGGATTTCTCTGATAAAATGATGGGTTTTCTGCAAGAATACCATTATAAATGGGATATTTTAGAGTGTGCACATGAATGTCCCTCATGTTTTTATTTATCCTTGATCACCTCTCTCAGTGTTCTAGATATTCCTTATCTTACAGATGGAAACACTTTCCAATATTACTTATATATTTAATCTATAGACTATTCAGAAATGTGGTTTGTTTTACTTATCAACATTGGAGATTTGTACATATGTTTTTATTGATTTCTAAGTTCCTTTCATTTGGTTACAGATATACTTTGTTAGACTTAATATTTTAAGATCAATTAAAACTCATTTTTACTCTAGCATTTGGGCATTTTTGGTACAGAGGCCACTTTTATTTGGAAAGTTCATGCATTTGACAGTTGTATGAAGCAGCTCAGACCAAATTTCTAGCTATAAGTAGAGACTTTTCTTTTCTTAGCTTCATACATTTTTTGTTCCTATAATTTAGGGTGGTGCTATTGAACTCATATACATCTTATTGCTGCTATATTATTTTAATGAATTCCATATGGATCATATGAAATACTACTTTTTGATCCCCATGGTGCTTATTTTCTCTAAATCTATTTATGTGCTGTTAATCTAGCCTCAGCCTTCTACCAACTATTTACTAAATGTTTCTTTTTCTGTTCTCTTAGTCTTGACCTAGTTATGTTATAATCAAATATTTAGTATACAATATGTAATGAGAAATTTTATTAAATCAAATTGAATGATCCTTGCCTTTCATTTGGTGTTAGTCTGTTAAAATTTAACAAATCTATAGTTAAATTTAATTACTATTTTTTATTATAAAACAAAGCAGTTCATGTCTTTTAATTTTGCAATTTTTAAATCCTCTTGTCTTTTTAGATAAACCTATTAATGCTGTTTTAGTGACTGTGCTACAATGTACAATTCATTGTCCTCAACTTATTTTTGTGTTTTTTCAGCTTAATTTGCATTAAATTCAGCAAAATAAAAAATGCGACAATACTATCATTTGTCAGTTTCTGTCATTTGCATTGTTGTGACATAGTCATATAATAATAATATCTATAACAGATGCTATCATTCTTCTTTGAACAGACTTATGCACTTTAAAGACATTAATAGAAGACAAAACATTTGTTGTATTCTTTGTTCTCTATTCTTCGAAGCACAAGTTCCTGTTTGTTATTTCCTTGGTTTCAATCCAGACAATATAACTGCAGTTAACATTTTTATAATATTGATTAATTATTTAAATTTTTGTCATTGGATTTCCTATTGGTCAATCTGAGGTCCAGTCTATCCTGCATATTTGTCATTTCAAATATACTTTATAGTTTTTTTTTATACTTTTATTTTTTTTATATTTAAAAATTTCCATCTCCTTCCCTCCTCCTCCCCCCCTCCCTCCCCTCCTTCTCCCCCTTCTCTCCCCTCCTTCTCCCCCTTCCCTCCCCTCCCCTCCACCCATACCTCCCCTCCCTCCCTCTCAAGGCCAAGGAGCCATCAGGGTTCCCCACTCTATGCTAAGACCAAGGTCCTCCCAACTCCCCCCAGGTCCAGGAAGGTGATCGACCAAGCTGAGAAGGCTCCCACAGAGCCCGTCCATGAAGAACAATCAGAGCCCAGAGCCATTGTCCTTTGCTTCTCAGTCAGCCCCCGCTGTTGGCCACACTCAGAGAGACGGGTTTGGTCGCATGATCCATCAGTCCCATTCCAACTGGAGTTGGTGATCTCCCATTAGTTCTGTCCCACCGTCTCCATGAGTGAACGCACCCCTCTCGTTCCTGACTTTCTCCCTCATGTTCTCGCTCCTTCTGCTCCTCATCGGGACCTTGGGAGCTCAGTCCAGTGCTCCAATGTGGGGCTCAGTCACCTTCCCCATCTGTCGCCAGCTGGAGGTTCCCTCACGGTCCTGACTTTCTTTCTCATGTTCTCTCTCCTTCTGCTCCTCATCAGGACCTTGGGAGCTCAGTCCGGTGCTCCAAGGTGGGGCTCTGTCATTTTCTTCATCTATCGTCAGGTGGAGGTTCTATGGTGATATGCAAGAAATTCATCAGTATGGCTATAGGAACTGGCCTTTTCAGGCTCCCTCTCCTCAGCTGCCCAAGGAACTAACTGGGGGCGTCTCCCTGGAAACCTGGGAACCCCTCTAGGGTCAAGTCTCTTGACAACCCTCAGGTAGCTCCTTAAATTAAGATATATGCTTCCCTGCTCTCATATCCACCCTTCCTATATCCCATGCACCTGAGTTCTCATTTGGCTGTTGTTCACATGTCTTTCTCATGCTTTCTATTTATTTTCTCATTAGAAGTATATTTCTGTGTTCTAGAGATGGTCTAGTGGTGAAGAGCACTGTTTGCTCCTACAGAGGACTGCTGTTCTGTTTCCAGTACCAGCAGGCTAGTTTACAACCATCTGTAATTCCAGTTCCAGGGATCCAATATCCTTTTCTAACTCCCACAGACACTGGACACACAACGTACACAGACATACATGCATGCAAACAACCCATACACAAAAAATAAAGAACAAATCAGTATCTTTAAAAAGAAGAAAAGGTACACTTCCCATAAAGTCCTTGGTATTTGGAATAAGGTTGAAAATCTATAGACTTCCTCATAGTGGGCAACAGCCCAAACTGTTCAGCTCCTTCTACCTTCCACCTATGATTTCACAGTGAGAACTTAGAATCTATCTGGTTTATAAACATTTCAGGGGTCATGGAAGGATTTAGGCCCAATTAATTAATACATATTGTCTTCCACTCAAAACAATAGCAAAATGGCACCTTAACTGTACTGGCTCTTTGAATTTGCGGCATTTTCTTTTATGTCCTTAAGCTGGAAAGGGTCAAGACTCACTGTCCTCAAGTCTGGACTCTTGAACTCCACGAAGTGTGAAAATCCTTTTTCTGTGTCTTTTTCTTATGGTCCTTTGAATTAGTCTTTTATCTGTTGCAACTGAGGACTGTTTGAAGAATATAAAATTTCCTGCTAATTAGCATACTTGCTGGCAAAGCTAAACTTCGTTCATCTGGGAAGTCATGGACTCCATTTTTTTTGTCCAAGTTAAATTCAAGCCAGCTGGAAAATGAATTGCGTCAGCACTTTATCAGAAGAGAACCGAAACTAGGGTTCTCTGTGGGTTGACCTCAACTGGTGACCCTCCTGCTCCAGGCCTCGACAGTTCTGCTATTGCAGGCCTGAGCCTCACATCAGTGTTACTGTCTTCTCAGTAACAGTACTTCTTGTTGGACTTTCGAGGTGCTTTCTGTGTCACAGCATCTCCAGTTCGCAGTATGGAGTGATAAACAATTATTTGTTGAATGAGTGAATTTTGGATTTGAAATTGGCAATTGAGTTGCACATTACTTTAAATGAAACAGTTATTAAGGCAGACATCTATTGATTTCTCCATTCTGCACACTAAAGTCCAAATAAACTATTATAGAATCAAAGCAAGTTATGTTGCAGACTATGTAATACCCCTCAATGGCTCCCACATGCACCCTGGATAAAATACAGTCACATTTTCTAAGTTTACGTAGAGCTTTTCATCCTGGTCCTTTCTCACAGTACTCATCTAAGTTCTTTATTTTTTTATTGCTTTATAAATAATACCATTCAAAATTTCCACTTCCTCCCCTTCTCCCATTTCCCTCCCACTCCACGATTTACCCTCCAGTCCTAATAGAGGGCAGAGTACCCTGACCTGTGGAAAGTCCAAGGCCCTCCCCCTCTATCCAGGCTTAGGAAGGTGTGCATCCAAATAGACTAGGATCCCAAAAAGCCAGTACATGCAGTAGAGACAAATCCCAGTGCCATTATCATTGGTATCTCAGTCAGCCCCAATTGTCAGCCACATTCAGAGAGTCTGGTTTGATCACAAGCTTGTTCAGTCCCAGTCCAACTGGATTTGGTCAGCTCCCATTAGATCAGGCACACTATCTCAGTGGGTTGACCAACCCCTCGCGGTCCTGACTTCCTTGCTCATATTCTCCCTCCTTCTGCTCTTCAACTGGGCCTTGGGAGCTAGGTCCAGTGCTCCTACGTGGGTCTCTGTCTCTATCTCTGCCATCGCCAGACGAAGGTTCTATGGTGATATTCAAGAAAGTTATCTGTCTGTCTACAGGACAAGGCCAGTTCAGGCACCCTCTCCTCCACTGCCCAGGGTCCTAGCTGGGGACATCCCCGTGGACACTTGGGAACCCTTCTAGAGCCATGCCTCTTGCCAACCCCCAAATGACTCCCTTAATGAAGATATCTTCTTCCCTGCTCCTATATCTCATCTAAGTTCTTAACACTCCTAATGTTTC
The DNA here is from genome assembly GCF_903992535.2 of Arvicola amphibius. Classification (NCBI taxonomy): domain Eukaryota; kingdom Metazoa; phylum Chordata; class Mammalia; order Rodentia; family Cricetidae; genus Arvicola; species Arvicola amphibius. Next base: position 77,510,272 of record NC_052050.1, read on the forward strand.
TTTATGTTCCAACTCATAGACATTTTGGTTTCAATAATGTATTCTCTACAACTTTATTTCTGATTCACAGCATTTCAGTCATAGTCTAATCTGTCTATAATTTTTTCCCCACTACTTTCCCCTTGGTTGGTTTCTCATTATTCAGATCAGGAGAGCTCAGTTTTTCTGGGAACTTCTCCCTGACCAGCTAACACATGTGGCACACATGCATGGCCTCTCTCTTGCCATTCAATACCCTGTTGGCACATTACCTTATCTTTACCATTTATAACATTATTACTTTATGAAATAATCTCAATTATTTATTTGTATATTAGTGGTTCATATTATTATAAAGCATCATCTTCTTAGAAGCCCCTCTATGTATCAGCAATGCTGAGATCAGTGCTCAGTGCTTCTTAGATGAAATAAAAGGCAAAAATATTGGGTAAACTAATTTAATCATAACAATGAAATCAAAAGTTATAATGAAAGGTCAAGCCAATTATGTGGAATCATGAGATGCCACTGATTTCCTTCTGGGTCTGCATGGCCAAGAATTAGGAAGTTCCCAGAGTAACAGCTGCAACATAAGAGAAAGGACTGCCACATAAGAAAGACAGCAATGGGCTGCCTTCAAATATTGTTCTTGCCCAGTGTTTGAAATACAATTTATACATAAAATGAAAACCATTAAACGTAATACTTCTGTACACTCTGACCATACTTATTGTTCTCTACAATAGATCTTATTTTGTGTGGAGCATTTACTATTTACTTGATGTTCATTCAGAGGCAACTTAGACTTCTATATTCATTGTGATGAGTTTTGTTCTTTATTCTTTTATATTGTGCTCTAACCACTTCTACATAAAAGCATTTGGTGACTTTCACAATGAGACCTGGCATTTTCTCTAATGGAGATCTCTTTTCAATGCATTTATTTATGAATAGGACCACTTGTGTGTAGCTTGCATTGAAAAATCTCTGCTAGGTCCTGTGCAATTGTGTGTGGAGACATGGATATTTGCAGTGTTGAGTAGGAACTGAGAATATCCAAACACACAGGATCATATTTCTACTTAGGTTTCCAGCTCCGTGAGGACTCCCACAAGCCTCAGAAGCGAGTTGGGAAAAGTTCAGTAAATTATGAAATAAAGCTGTCAAACTTTATCCCCTTGTTTTGGTGCCTTCCTAAGGGATGTCAAGTTTCTGCATCTTCAAAGCTAGTGGGCACCATGGTTGTTTCTATGTGACCTATATTTCACCAATTGCCCCTGCTACTACCGCTAGCACTATTTTTATGAGCTTGGATACCCTTATTATCATGTTTGGTGATTGGCAGTGACCAATACGCCAAAGTCTTGACATTGTAGGAATACAAAAGGGTCTGTCTCTCTGTTTCTGGCTTGCTTATCCACATGACTTTTAATAAAACCAATACTTCCTTGTAAATTATTCCTTTCTTATACAGGGAGGCTGAAGTTTATGTTAGTAGTAGTTTTGTATAAACCCACACTATAGTATATATAAAAGAAACAAGTCCATAGTGATTTGCATTCCCCTCTGCTGATGTGTGTGTTTGCTTGATTCAGTAACTGCTACTGACATTCACAGAACACTCTCACTTCTTGTCAGTGAGGCCAGTGCTGTCTGTTTCTAATATCAGCTAAACCCGTAGAGGAAGATCAACTCTTTCACTCTATTCTCATCTTCAGTCAATAGAATGGGGCCTGCAAAAAAGCAAAGTTGTTCAACTCAGTGCTTAAGCCATGTTTCCGCTTGTGTCCTGATGTAGGTGTGTCTTCTATCTATCTGTTGATTTCATTTGTTAATAAAGAAACTGCCTTGGCCAGCCCTTAGGTGGGTGGAGTAGACAGAACAGGAAGAAGGAAGTGAGATAGATGGCTCAGACAATTGCCACGCCTCTCCTAAGTGAGGCAGACTGATGTGCCTCTCCTCAGGGGCCAGATGCGATGAAGCCAGCCACCAGGTCAGATGTGCTGAATCTTTCCCAGTAAGACATCATTCGTGGTGTTACACAGATTATTAGATATGGGTTAGTCAAGATGTGAGTAAGAGGCTGAAAATAATGGGCCAGGCAGTGTTTAAAAGAATACAGTTTCTGTGTAATTATTTTGGGGCATAAGCTAGTCAGGAGGATGAAAGCAGGGCGGCGGGAACGCAGTCCACAGCTCCTCACTACAGTATCCTGCTTTCACCTTAAAAGTTGTTATGTGACCCCTAAAATAAAAGTTTTCTATGACCCAAGGTGTGGCCTTGTTGGAGGAAGTGTATCACTCTCGGGGTGGGCTTTGAGGTCTTCTATGCTAAAGCTCTACCCAATGTCACAGTTCACTTCCTATTGCCTGTGGATCAAGATCTAGAACCCTCAACTCCTTCTCCAGTACCATGTCTCCCTGCATGCCACCATGTCCCACAATCATGATAATGAACTAAACACCTGAAACTATAAGCCAGCCCATTAAATATTTTCCTTTATAAAAGCTGCTATGGTCATGATGTGTCTTCACAGCAATAGAAACTCTAACTAAGACAGAAGGCAAGCAGTTTACCAACTGAGACATCTCTCCTGACCCAAATGTATTATTGACTGGGAAAAAAAAAGAAAATTTACATCTCAGGAAGTGGATGTGCTTATTTATTTTTATATGTAGTATTAAATCTCAGCTACACTTTTGATATGGCAAGATGTAGAGTATCTTCTTCATCCTTATTTCAAAATGGGTAAATATTTTCATTTCCTAATCACCAATGCTAAGGCAACCTCTTTGAATTCATCATAGTACAGAATGACAGGAACATTTTAGGGCAAAAATTGTTGGAATTTTTGTTCTAATCTGAAGCCAAAATTCACTTAACTTTTTAAAAAATAAAACATGTCAGCAATTCAAAAAACATTTAAAAGTCAAATATTCTAACACAGTCCAATCCAGACATTTGATGTTTGATATTGACACATTGAGTATTGATAAAAGGAACATATTAGAAGTTTTGTTTTCCATAATTAGGCATTATGTCTCTGTGAGAGCAGAAAAATATGCACAGTAAAATAATAAGTGACTTAATTGTATACTGTCATCTAGAATTTCTGCTGAGGTCTTACCGGCAATTCTTACTGGTGGTGTGAGTCATAATGGTATGCACAGTGCAAAGTGTATATGTTGTATGTTCAGAACCCAGGCTGTAAGATAGTTGTGTGAGTTCAACTCTGCTGGAAGCACTCCAGATTCAGCATGCTTTTGAGTTTTAATTATTTCTTTGTTATTGCACATTCCGAAAACTTTTACTGTCACCATATTGTTTGTGAACCCTTAGGTTGAATTATACAATCTCATATGGGGTTGTGACTCACAGTGTTGTTTACCTCACCAATTTATTTTGTTTTTTTATTATATTATTTTATATGTACTTTGCTTGCATATATGCCTGTGAATCATGTACTTTCAAGACCCACAGATGTTAGAAGAGGGTGTTGAATCCTGTAGTACTGAAGTTACAGATGGTTATGAGCTGCCATGTGGGCACAGGGAGTTGAAATGGGGTCCTCTGGAAGAGTAGTCAGTGCTCTCAACCATGGACCCTTCTTTCCCACCATTAAATTAAATGTTAAAGTACATTAAAACAACTTCACAGCAAAACAATGATGACTGAGACCAGCTAATCTGGCATCTGAAGTTCACTAACTTAGATAAACACTGTCATTACCATGAGGCATTCAGTTTTGTCTTTTTAAAATATCCTTCTATATCCTGAACACCAGAAACAAAGTCTAAAGTAGCAGATGGCCACAGTAAGCATTTACTGACCTAATGACTGTCAATTCCATGCCCCAGACAACTAGAATCTAGCAGATAAAGGAACTTGCTAAGAGATTTTGCAGTTCCAGAATTTGAGTTTTTTCTGTCCTCTAGGTCCTCACCTTAGAAACTCTCTTGGTACATGGTTCCTTGGGTAGGTTTATGACAAACCTACTTTGCTTTTCATATTCACTCATCATCGCATGGTATGTGGGCCAGCATCATTAAAAAAGTTTAGAATATAATACTGTGAATGAAACTAAGAAGTAGATAAGAAATTGAAAACTTTTGGTGAGGAAGAAAGTTTAGAATCTAGAAACTAACCTGCTCATTAGCCCTGTCAATATCTGTTCCTATATTGTTGATCAGCTCAAAACTGCATGGCTTCTACAGCTCCATCATATTTCATGCTTTCCCCCCCGCTTTTTTTTTTTTGTCATATCCCACCACCATCTTTAGGGACCAACTCAAAAGCACCCATGTTGATTTTAGCCTAGATGAGCTGCGGGCAGGGAGTTAGTACTCTTCTATTTAAACTTAGTCACTATTTAATCAATAAAATAAAAGCTGTTTAAAATGATAGATATATTACTCATTTCACATGGAATACAATTGTCTATCATTTATTTATCAGTTTCATGCTAATTTGAACTGTTTTGCACAAATCCATCTCTTCATCTTAAGTATCCCATGAATAGTCCATGTTCTTCATGTCTTCATTTTTATACCACGGGGTAATTACAGCTAAGTACAATCCTTTGGATCAGAGGAGAATTACCAGGAGAATTTGGTAAAGCAACTGAGAAGAATGCTAAAACTATCTCAGCCTCTAGTGGTTGACAAATCCAGGATAAAGCTAAGGTGAGATATGCTCTATCCAAAGGTGCTGGTGTAACCATGTTTTTGATTGGTCTAGAAATATACTAGAGTATTCTTGTTTCTAAGATATTTCCAGATAGATATTTCCAGTCAATCAAGGTCATGCCAAAAATGCTCAGAAATGTCATTGCATGTCTAAATTTGAAGAAAATCTATTGTGATCTGCTAATTCTGTACCAATAGTCTGCTTCATGTAAGGGAATTCATTGTCTCACATTTTTGATATGAAAATGGCATTATCTGATTCCAGGTAATGTAGGTATTTCTGCTCTTCATTAAATGTTTTCGAGCTCCTACTTCTTTTGTAGAGGACCAAAGATGGGTTTCTAGCACCCATACTGTACAACTCACAATGGCTTATAAACCCAACCCCAATGGATCTGACACCTTTGAGCTAAAAGGGGACTTCCACTATATGTATAACACTCATATAGACAACATAACTAAGAAGAAAATAAATTGACACCTGCCAGAGGACCAAGTAGGCTTACTAAGGACCTTCTCCACTTTGATCCCCCAGATTCAAATCTCAGTGTTACCCCTAGCTCTGTAGCAGGACATCAGCTGTGTCCTCCCCTTTCCCCGCTGATAACCCCATGGAGCCCACAGACTATACCTTCCTTGATCCCCCACACTTCATTGCTGTGTTCCAGGCCCCATCTCTGGTAGACACCCCCTGTTCAAGCACAGGTAATGATTGACAGATGATTATTTACTATCCTTCCATTTTCTCTACTCTCTCAGTCTCCTCAGATCCAATCCACAGGGTCACTCCTAGTGCTACAACAGACCATCTCCCCGGCATCCCTTTCCCCCAGTCTCCAACACCAGCAAGCATTTCCTGTTAACATACCAGCCAAGGAGGCCAATATAACAGATAACAGACTGCCAACACACTCAGAAAACCCAGAAAGAAAACAGAGACCAAGGAACAAAATACCTACCCAACAAAGACAGAACTGGAAATCACTAGCTCTACCTACAATCACCACAAACCCAGATGCCAGCATAAAAACACAATTAGTGACAGCTAGGGGACTATGTCTACAACAGAGCCCAGCTATCCTATCACAGCAGGCCACAAATATTCCTCTATAAATGAAACACACATAAAAGACTTTAAAACCAACTATATGAAGATGATAGAGGGGCTTAAAGAGTCAATGAACAAATTCCTTAAAGAAATCCAAGAAAAACAAACAACAATAGGAGGAAACAAATAAAACTCTCCAAGCCTGAAAATGTGAATAAAAGCAATAAAGAAATCATAATAAGCTAACAGAATTCTGGAAATGAAAACATTAGGAATGTGAACAGAAACTAGAGAGGCAAACTTTATCAAAAGAATGCAAGAGATAGAATAGAAAATCTCAGGCAATGAAGATACAGTAGAGAAATGGATACATTGGTCAAAGAAAGCATTATATCTAAAGAAAAAACTCCTGACACAAACATCTAGAAAATATGGAACATTATTTAAAAACCAAATGTAAGAATAATAGGAATAGAAGAAAGAAAATACCAGCTCAAAGGCCCAGAAAATGTATTCAACAAAACCATAGATAAAAAATTTTCTAACCTAAAGGAGGATATGCCTATAACAGTACAGGAAGCATATAGACCACCAAATATATTGGACCAGGAAAGAAAGTCCCATCATCACATAATAATAAAAAAACTAAACATAGAAAAAAAATAATATTAAAAGCAGCAAATGAAAAAGACCATGTAACATATAAACGTAGTAGAATTATACTTGGCTTGTCTTTTCCATGGAGACTCTAAAAGTCAGAAGGTCCTGGACAGACTTGTCCTGTGCTGCAGAACCGAAGAGACCTCAGGTGGCAACACAGACTACTATAACTAGCAAAACTTTCAATCACATAGATGGAGAAAATAAGATATTCAATGACAGCTCTACAGAAGGAGCTAGACGAAAGACTTTAACCCAAGGAAGTTAACTATACCCATGAAAACACAGGAAATAAAATATGCTCACACCAGCAAAACCAAAAGTAGGGACACACACACACACACACACACACACACACACACACACACACACCGAACTACCTTTACCACCAATATCAACAACATCAAAATAACAAGAATTAACAGTCATTAGTCATTAACAGTCACATTATTACTGGTCTTAATTCACCAAAACAAAATAAAACAAAACACAGAGATTAGCAGATTGAATTTGATAGCAGAATTCTCCCTATGTTACATAAAAAATACACCCCAACATCAAGAATGGCTATTACCTAAGGTAAACATTGGAAAAACATATTCTAAGTAAGTAGATCTAAGATGCAAACTGATGTAGTCATTTTAATGTCTAATAAAATAGACTTCAAACCAAAATTAATAAAAATAGTTTGAAAAAAAACACTGTATACTCAAAGAAAAAATCCACCAAGATGACATTTCAGTTCTTAATATCTTTTGTAAAAGAAACACTACTACAGTTTACATCACATATTGTTCCTCACATACTGATGGTGGGAGATGTGATACCCATCTTTCACAAGTAGACAGATCATCCAGACTAAAACTAAACAGAGAAATGTTGGAGGTAATTGATGTTACAAAGCAATGGGCCTGATATATTTATAGGACAATCTACTCAAACACACAAAAAATATACCTTATTCTCAGCACCTCATGTAACTCTGTCCAAAATTGACTACAAACTTGGAAGCAAACCAAGACTGAATAAATAGAAGAAAACTGAAATAACTCCCTACATTTTATCTGACCACCATGAATTAAAACTGGATATCAACACCAACAGAAAAAAAACAGAAAGCATACAAATTCATGTAAACAGTTCTCTGCAGAATAAAAAATGGGTCAAAACAGAAATAAAGAGAGAAATTAAAAACTTCCTAGAATTCAATAATGAATTGAAAATGAATTTAAATGAGTTGAAAATGAATGTTCATGAAAATGAATATACAATATATACAAGCTTATGGAACACAAAGAAAGTTGTGATAACACAAAGTTCATAGCACTAAGTGCCAACATAAAATAATTGGTGGGATCTCATAATAGAAACTTAACAGTACACCTGAAAACTCTAGAACAAAAAAAGTAAACACATCCAAAAGGAGTAGATAGCAGTAAATAATTAAACTGAGGACTGAAATTAATAAAATAGAAACAAAGAGAACAAAACAAAGAATCAATGAAAGAAATAGTTGAGTCTTTGAGAAAATCAACAATATAGACAAAGGTTTATCCAAACTAACTAAAAGACAGGAAGAATATCCAAACAAATAAAAATCAGAAACAAAAGGAGACAAACCAGCAGACACTGAGGAAATTCAGTGAACCATAAAGACATGCTTTAAAAACCTGCGCTCTGCCGAATTGAAAAATCTAGAATAAATGGATAATTTTTTCAATTGGTACCACTACCAAGGTTAAATCAAGATCAGATAAACAATGTAAATAGACCTTTACCCCTAGTGAAATAGAAAGTCATTAAAAGTCCCCTCCCACAGACAGTTTTAGTGTAGACTTTCAAAGAAGAATTAACACTAATACTCCTCAAATTATTCCACAAAATAGAAACAGAAGGAATATTTGTTTAATTCATTTTATGAAGCCACAGTTTCCCTGATATCTAAGCCACCACATAAAGACTCGACAAAGAAAGAGGGTTACATGCCAATTTCTCTCACGAACATAGATAAAAAAATATTTAATAAAATGCTCTCAAACTGAATTCAAGAACACATCAAACAATGATCAAGTAGGCTTCATCCCAGAGGTGCAGAGATTGTTCAAAATAGAAAAAAAAAACCCAGTTAATGTAATTTCCATATAAATAAACTGAAACAAAGTAAAAACCACATGACCATTTCATTAAATACCAACCCCCCCCCAAAGACCTTGGACCAAATCCAACACCCTCCATGATAAAAGTCCTGGAGAGACAATGGACATACCTAAGCATAGTAGAAACTATTTATAGCAAGGCTATGGCCAACATCAAATTAAATGAAAATAAGCTCAAAGCAATTCCACTAAAATCAGGAAAAATACAAGGTTGCTCACTCTCACCATGTCTATTCAATATGTACTCGAAGTTATAGCTAAAGTACTAAGGCCATTTAAGGAGATAGAGGGGCCACAAACTGAAAAGAAACAAGTTGAGTATTCTTTGTTACAGATGACATTATAGCGTAAATAAATGACCCTAAAATTTCTACCCAGGAACTACTGTAACTGATAAATACTGTTACCCATGCGGCTGGATACAAGATTAACTAAAAAAAAAAAATCTAGCCCTTTATATACAAATGACAAAAGGACTGAGATAGAAACCAGGGAAACAGCATACTTTATAATAACATCAAATAATATAAAATATCTTGGGATAACTCTAATCAAGCAAGTGAAGTACTAGATGATAAAAATCCAAGTCTTTGAAGAAATAAATGGGAGAATATCAAAAGAAGGAAAGATCCCTTGTACTCTTGAATCAGTAGGGTAAGCATAGTAAAAATGGCCATCCTACCAAAAGCAATCTACAGATTCAATGCAATTCCCATCAAAATTCCAATGCAATTATTTTGCAAACCTTGAAAGGATAAATTCTCAACTTCATATGGAAAGACAAAAAGCGAGGACAGCTAAAACAGTCCTGAAAAATAAAAGAGTTTCTGGAGTTATCACCATTCCTGATTTCAAGTTGTACTACAGAAGTATAACAACAAAAACTGCATGGTATTGTCATAAAAACATATGTTGACCAATGGAATAAAACTGAAGACACAGACACAAATCAGCATACCTATGGAACCTGATTTTTTTTTTTGTTTTTTTCAAAAAAGCCAGAAATACACAATGGAAAAAAGACACCTTCAACAAATATGGCTTGTCAAATCGGATGGCTACATGTGGAAGAATGTAAATAGAATCATACTTATCACCCTACACAAAACTCAAGTCATAGTGGATCAAAGAGTTCAACATAAAACCAGACTCACTGAGCCGGGTGGTGGTGGCACACGCCTTTAATCCCAGCACTTGGGAGGCAGAGGCAGGCGGATCTCTGTGAGTTCAAGGCCAGCCTGGTCTACAAGAGCTAGTTCCAGGACAGGCTCTAAAAAAGCTGCAGAGAAACCCTGTCTCAAAAAACCAAAAAAAAAAAAAAAAAAAAAAAAACCAGACTCACTGAACCTGACAGAAGAGAAAGTGTGGAGAATAGCCTTGAATCTGTTGGCACAGGAGATGACTTTCTAAACAGGACACTGATAGCACAGGGACTAACATCAACAATAAATGGAACGTGCTGAAACCGAAAAGCTTCTGTAAGGCAAAGGACACCAAAAAATATACAAAAGAGCAGCCTACAGAATGAGAAAATGTTTTGAGCAGCTCCATATGCAATAGAGGAATGATATTCAAAATATATAATAACTCAAGAAATTAAATATCAAAAGACCCAAATTATTGAATTTCAGATGGCTGAGAAACAAAGAAATGTTTAACATCCTTTGCTATCAGGGAAATGTGAATCAAAACTATTTTGATATTCCATTTACACCATGACTAAGATCAAAACATAAGTGACAGCTCATACTGGTGAAGATGTGGAGCAAGGGTAACACTCCTTCATTTCTGGAGGGAGTGAAAATTTGTGCTACCACTATAGAAATCAATAAGATGGTTTCTCAAAAAACTGGGAATGAATATACCTCAAGGCCCAGATAAACCACTTTTGGGCATATACTCAAAGAATGTTCAATCATATCACAAGGACATTTATTCAGTGATGCTCACAGCAGCTTCATTCATAATAGTCAGAAACTGGAAAAAACCTAGATATTCCTCTACTGAATAATGGATAAAGAAAGCATCGTACATTTATTTACATAATGAAGTATTTATTAATCAGCTGTTAAAAATGACCTCACGTAATTTGCTGGTAAATGAATGGAACTGGAAAAATATCATTCCCAGAAAGACAAATACACTATATATTCAGTTATAAGTAGATATTAGCTGTTAAGTAAATGATAATCAATCTACAATCCAGAGATCCAGAGAGGTTCCGTAAAAAAGAGCTCTCTAGGGGGACTGTATGTACCTACCTAGGAATAAGAATTAGAATATATTGTGTGCGTGGACTGGGAGGTGGGTGGGGCAGGATCAGGAGGGATCACATGGTGGGAGAGGGATGGGGAAAGAGTGCAGGGAGCGATGCCTGGAATTGGGAGCATGTAGGGAGTGGTGTAGAAGCCTAGTAGAGTGGAAATTTCTGGCCATCCATGCAGTGTAAAGCATGGATGGCCAGAAATTGGAAACTAGGTAGTCTAGAGATTTAGGGTAGATCCAAACACAACAGCAAAAAATCTCTGTGAAATTATTTAATGATATTCTGTTATACTTATAGATCAGTTTCTTGTCCAGTTGTCACCAGACAGGCTTCCTCCCACAGCAGATGGTAGCAGGTGCAGAGACCCACAGCCATCCATGCAGAGGAGGACACGGGCTTCTTGTGGCAAGGACTTCAAATTAGAACAAACATTGGTTGCTCACTCCCACAATTTCTATGCCGTCATTTCCCAGCACATCCTGCAGGTGGGACGGAGTGTCGGTTGAGGTTTTTGAGGTGAGGTTGGTGTCCAAGTTTCTCTGTCCATATTCTTTGGAATATCTTCTTACACCAAAGAGATGAGAACTTAGGGGTAAAGTCTTCAGGTAGGCACCAGCTTGTAGAGAAAGTCTATCTTTTATGTCTTTATCAGATCCCTCCCCTCAGAGTTAGAGGAACCCAGAGAAGAGGGAGAGGAAATAGTCTAGGAGTCAAAGGATGGAGGATGAAGGAAGAACATGGCCCACCAAAGCAATTAAGCAGGGCCTGTATAGGCTCATAGAGACATAAGCAGCAGGGACAGGGTCTACATGGGTCTGCACCAGGTCCTCTTAAAGTATGCTATGGCTGTTAGTTTGGTGTTTTTATGGGACCCCCTAATGCTGGGAACACACATATCTCTGACCCTATACCCATTCTGGGGACTCTTTTACTCTTTTTGGGTTGCCTAGTCCAGTTTCAAAATGAAGGCATTTGCCTTGTCTTATCATATCTTGTTTTATTCTGTTTGGCTGCTGTCTCTTGGAGGTCTCTTCTTTTCTGAAGAGGAAACAGAGGGAGAATGGATCTGGGGGAGAGAAAAGGTGTGGGTAATGGGAGGAGGGGAAGCTGTAGTCAGGATGTATTTTATGAAAGAAAAACTTATTTCAATTTAAAATGTAAATAAAATAAATTGTTAGTGAATATATGAGTACAGAAGTATAATTTTCTTTTCACCAGGGTCAAAAATATTTCTACCCATATTTCTAAAGGATTATGGTCTTAACTTGGGCTTTGGACTTATGAAGTTATTTCAAAGTTTTAATTTTGGGCGCTGTCATAGAACTCTGTTTCAAATTACAGGATATTCAAGTATTCATCTCATCAACGACAGCTCTGAAATCAGATTCGAATGCTGATAAAAATGTGGCACTCCATTAGATCACCCCAGATAGCAATGAGAAGAGGAAACAAATCAGAGAAAGTACCTCTTTGGGCCTTGTCAGAACAATGAACATTCAAATTTCCAAACATCCAGGCCATGGTTTTTATAGAAGAAAATACGTAGAGCTACAACTTCCCTGAAACCTTACAGATTTATTATTTATCTTGAAATTCCTTTGCATATGCAACTTAATTATATCTCAACAATCAACTTGGATTGTTTGTAAGACTATATCTGTGTCTATATGTGGAGATTAAAACATGAAAGCTGAGAAAGAACCTAATTTGAGTCTGGTTGCCAGGAACTCTCTAAGTTGTTAAGTCAGCTCAAATTTCCTAATCTCATTGAGCTCTGGTTTCCTTAATTATTAAAAGAGGATATTTCCTGTGTACTTGACTTTCTTCAAGAGCAATGAGGTAAGGATTATGAAATGCTTACATACCAAAGTGATGGTATTCACTTTCTGACTGTCATTGGCTTTTTCAAGGTTATGAATCTAATCACCAAACTAGGCCTGAGACATCAATTCTCATTAAGAAGTAAACAGTCAAGGTAGTGATACCTGAGTGGAATAAAATGTATCCATTACCCTTGACCACTTCTTACATTTGTTTCAGGGACTGGCAGGGCCAGGATGATGCTATTACTGACAATCTGCATTTCCATTTCACCTACTATTTTCATAAAGGTTTCTGCAAATTCCTCAAAAATAACTTGTATAATCAAGGCAGATTTTCCCCATTTTCCAGATAATTCAGGAAATTATAATCCACATTCACACCTATCCAGACTTCTGTCCATGGGACTCAAGCGCTCAGTAATGAGACTGGATAATATTAATCTGTTCAAATTAAGCACAGGCTTGAATAAATTCACTTGCCTGTATCTTCTCCTTGTACACAGTCTTTCAACCCATGTAAAAGATTTCAAATCCACCCACTACACTCCACCAAAGTAGACCCAGGAGCAAACTGTGGTTCTCCTAAGGAAACCTACTTACTATGGTAGTCATGTGATGGTAAATCTTCATTTTTAATGGGACTGGAAATAGATCTCTCTCTGTGTTTATGAGTGCGATTAAAAATATTAACTGAAGATGAAAAACTTACTGTGACATTGGAAGCATTAGCCCATAGGCTAGGGTCTTAGATGAAATTAAATTCATTTTTTTTCTCAATAGAAGTCATGTACTTGATAGATCTGGATTGTTTCACTCTCCCCAACTTAGCATAAATGTTTCTGTCACAAACTGACTATTATTGACTCTTTGACGGAAGTAGGACTTGTGCAGATGTGCAACAGTCTAATTCCTCAACATTGGTTAAACATGTATCCTTTCATCTGTTATTTTTGGTCTTTGAGCAGAAAATTCCTTGAGAGCAAGAATCAGTTTTGGTTTGTTTATTACTTCATCTCTCCAGCCTTGGAGCCTTTTACTGCAGGTCATCTAAACATATTTGTCACACAAATGAATGACTCAACACACATAAATTGTCCATTGCGACATACCTTCCCAGCATCTAAAGAGGAACTGGGGACCACTTAGTGACTTTCACATTGTCCATAGAAGACCTGGGGTCTACGTGTAGGTTTTAAGGTAGAACTGCTTTTTCAACAGAGTGCAATAAGTTGCCCAAATGTACCTAAATGATCACACCTCAGCTCAGGACTGTAGAGTGGCAGCTGAGCCTGATCTTCCAACCTATCTGTTTGCCTCTATAAGCCAGGAACTGAACTACTTGTCTTTAGGTTAACTCTAGCTGCTGCTAGGGGTGAGCAAGTTGTGTAGAATTGTTAGGGAATAAGATAATTTTCATGTCCCGTCAACTGCTGCCCCTTGACCCCTTAACCTAAAGAGTTGAAGTTCATATATCACCTTATAAAAATGAAGCTTGTATATAGTTATCATCTCTATCTCTATCTATCTATCTATCTATCTATCTATCTATCTATCTATCTATCTATCATCTATCTATATTCCATTCATAGGAAAATCCTCTTCAAAACATGGTTGAAATATACTTTTCAAATAAAGAAATCGAGAAATCAAGGCCAGTATTTCTCTATGGTGATCTATTATCATTTCCTTTCACGAAAACCATTATAACATAGTGATTTTTCACTTTGTCAAACTGAAAAGACATTTTCTGGGAGATGTTTGAATGTGTCTACTGCAGAGGCTACACCTCAGATCAATTAAGTCTGAATCCCTGGAAGTGTTATTCAGGCGTGATGATATGACTAAAAAATAGCAAACCCTTGTCAAGACTTTTATAACAATAAATAAACTAGATCTCTGACCCTTTGTCTTATTAGTGACTTTTGGTTTGAGATAAAATGTGAAAATGACAATGAAACTGAGAAATGGTGTTTTAACTGTTATCAGCGCAAGAGAAAATTTCCAAAGACTGTTTCTTAAATTGAAAATGTAGTAATTTTCTTTTGACAGTAGAAGACTCTGTAACATATTTGTTTCTGAAGAAAGAAGGCACCCACCAAGCTCAGTAGTTTATTTTATATCTGTATTTGATTATTAACATCTTTCTTGAGGCCACATTGTCTCTGTACTTGACAATACAGGACTAGTGTAGAAGTGTGTCTGATGTTGTTATGATATGCACAGGGACTATCCCTTAATCCCACTGAACACCAGCAGTGTGTTTCTAGCCTGTGGACTCTCACCTTCATATGTGCCTTACCAAAGATGTGTCAGTTAGATCAAGGTGGGCCAAAATTTCAACAACATTTTTGTAGGACCGTTCCTTTATACTCTGGGGACAAAAGTAATCATCTGTGAAGTTTTGGTAAGATACAAATGTGAAAATGTATATAAAGCATCTGACACTTGTTAATGCCAGCAATTTTTGATATCAAAGGAAAGACAGTACTCTTTTATCTCAGATTGCTCTAGCTCCTTCTTAACACTATATTGTACTATGTACCTCAATCTTAGATACCTGCTACATAATATGGTATCACATGATCAATACTTATTAAATGGGTAGATACTAAGAAGAAAATCAATTCCAGGAACCCTGTTTGTTAATTAGTGGAAATACTATTTGTTATGAACTTTCTCATATTATCATAGAGAAAGTACTAAAACTTTTACAAACACTATTTCTCAACCTATAAAGTTTGCAAAATTCTTATCAGTTCTTCTGATAAAGTCAAAGATGCTATCAAAGTTATGATAAAGAGATACTGTATTAGTTAGAGTTCTGTTGAGTCACAGAACTTATGGAATGAATATTTCTCTATATCCACATGCACACACATATAGGAATTTATAGGAATGATTTATAGACTGAAATCCAACAATGGCCAGCTCTGAATGGAATGTCCAAGAATCTAGCAGCTGCTGAGTTCCACAAGATGAATATTTCAGTTGGTCTTCTCTATTTGCTGGAGTCCTGAACAAATAGGCTCCAATGCCAGTGAAGGAATGGAAGTGCTGGCATGCCGAGGGTAAGCAGGCAAAGAAAGAAACCTTCCTTCTTTCATAGCCCTTATATAGTCTTCCAGAAGAAGGGGTAACACAGATTAAATGTGTGCCTTCCAGTCTCAAGGTCTGGATCAAATGTTTGGGCCATTCAGATTCAAAATCCAGATAATAGTGAACCCTCCATATCTGGATTATAGTTTATTTCAGATATAGTCAAGTTAACAACCAAGAATAACCATCACAGATGTGTTTCATAAATGTGAAATATAATGAAGATATAGGGAAATATAAATACAAGCTATTTCAGAAAGATATTTGCAACTGTTATTTGCAGCTATTTATGTGAAATGGAACATACAGAGGTAGGGACACAATTGTTACATTACTTAATAGCATCTCACTGTGCTTTAGCTAGAAGCAAATATATGGAAAGCACATATATACATTTAAGTGTCTAAAGAATAAGAGAAAGTAAAT
Organism: Arvicola amphibius; assembly: GCF_903992535.2. NCBI lineage: Eukaryota > Metazoa > Chordata > Mammalia > Rodentia > Cricetidae > Arvicola > Arvicola amphibius. Next base: position 77,526,411 of record NC_052050.1, read on the forward strand.
TTAACCAATATATTAATAAAAATAAATAAGTTATGTCACTGTATGCATGGTGGAAAATCATAAAGTGGACAACTGAATCAGTAAGGAAGATGCTTCATTGAAGTTGGATTATTGAGTTCTATTGAATTCATGCTTTTACACAAGGAGATTTGAATACTAAATTCATCATGTGTATGTTTAGAAATTTTATTCTATTTATGAGTATGAGTGTTCTTTCTATATTAATGTCTGTCCACAAGAACATGCCTGATGCATACAATAGAGTTCCACAATAGCCTGGAATGGAGTATAACAAAGGTTTATTTATCTGGGGATTAATTTACAGGAAGACTAGTAATCTGCAGTCCTCTGCATGTACTAGAAACTTGAAACAAACACAACAGCCAAGAGGCCTGTGTATGCTTTTCATTTGCATTTATAGTACATAAGACCTTACCTAAAGTGGGCTGGTATTTTAAAGGCTATTGACTGAAGGAGTTCCTACAGCACCTCCCTGTTTTGTCTAAATAAGAGAGTTCTAAGCATGATACAAAACTATATACAATAAGAATAAATATCAAATATTTTTCAGAAAAAGAAGAGGCATATATATATGTATATATATAAGATTTGTATATAAAATTATAAAATTATATACAATATATATATAATTACAAACAACATGAACAACATCAAGCAAAAAACATATGCTAAATGTTTCAATAGTTATCCTATCCTAGGAGTCTAAATCTTATATTAAAAAAATGACTTGGCAAAGTCACAAGGGAGGAGAGTAACTTTGCCTATCTAGTATTCAACCCCATCAAAGACCTGATAAGGGAAATAATATTACTTGAGTAAATAGGAAGTGCAATCAGGCAACCTCCAAAAAGAAATGACAGAGACAATGGGCTACCTTGGCAATCACCTAAAGTCTCATTTGCAAGGTTGGGCAACCAACTTTGGCTTAGGCCTAGAGTAACTGACAGGCCATTTTTAGAGGCAAGAAAATTTGAAAAATCATCTTACCCTGTCTTGGCAAGGTTTATCAGTCTTTTTGCTTGTATTCTGCTTGTCTGGTCTGGACACTGTGCATTTTGTCAGTGGTCAAGGCAGGGGCAGTTTTTGCCCAAAGGCCAGTTTTGCCAAGAAAAAAAATAAAAAAAAAATAAGCTTCAAGTGGAGTGTCTTCAGTGCCCAACATCCTCTCAGGAATCATGTCTCACATCAACAGAAACATAAATTATTTAAATACCATATTCTACATTTCTTTGAAGTGTTTGAAGATTACCTCTCTGAAATATATCTCTGTACATCTAGAAAACTTAACATGAATACAATGTTTGATTATTACACATGACTATCTTAGTCTGTATTTAATGATACATTCCATTTTAAAATGAGCTGCATAAACACAATGTCTTAAACAAGAGCAGAAATACATATACACGGTGTAGCAAATCTACTTTAATTTTGTATCAATAGAACAAAGTCCATACCAATGTAAAGTATTCACCTCCATATACTCCCTTATGTATTTATCTATTTTTAGAAATTGACTGTGACCATTAATCACTTATAACCAACACTTTTAAAATGAAAGCAAACATTTATAATCAATCATTTTGGGAATTTGGGTGTAGTTTTCTTCAAAATGTTTTCTGCTGTTTTTTTGGGCAAAGTATTTTTAGGGGTTCATGGAGACCTTTCAGGAGGGTTCTTGTTCCATTAAACCACATTAGCCTGGAAGTAATCCACAGTTTCTCATCTTCTGTGGAAACAAAAGCAGAACCTCTTTTTCCAAAGTAACATTCTTAAACTCAAAATTTGAAGTCAAGATATGTTTAATTATACATTGATTTATCTTAGCACCTCCAGAATCAAATGTCTCTCTGCAGTCAAAATATTTAAAGAAAACACAATAGTGTACATAATCCAGATTTTGTGTGTATTCCATCTTTACATGGCTTATTTTTTACTCCTTTAACCTATGATTGTCTGTACTCTTTTATATTTTTACTGTCTCTTTATAGACTTTGTTTTATTGTTTTAAAACTATTTATTTCTTTTTATAACTACCTATATTATTTTTCTTCTCTCTCCCAAGCTTATGTACATTTTAAAACACTGTGACACATTTGGTTGTCTTTTATGCCCAAATCTGTCTTATTTTGTGTATCTATAATCATTTTCTGAGCAGGAGCACCTCTTAAAATGCTAAGCGGCAATGCTAGGACTAAGGCTGCATTGTCTTTTGGCCCCACCCAGTCCAGCATGGTGGAGGTATGCTCACCACCAGCTCTGCAAGCCATGCTCACCATCTCAGTTCCAGAGATGCTGTGGGTCTGTTTTGCCATTAAGAAACTTGTACCACTCTGTTTACAAACTCCATTTAAATGCTCCATAACAAGACCTCCCAAAAAGAGCTTTTCCTTGGTGCCAGCACAAACCAGGAAGCAGGATTTTAAAAAGAGCCACACCACTGCTTGCAGCCAGCAAAGAGAGGCTATCTGAAGAAATGTGGCTACTGAGAAGCTGCACTTGGCTCCCATTTTTGTGGGTCTAAATGCCCTCTTTTATTAAAAAAAGCTTTTTTAGATCTTTTGTAGGTCCAAGCCCCAGACAGAGGGTGCCAATTTGTTGGCATTCAAAAGAGTTCCAAAATAGCCCAGAATGGAGTATAACCAAAGTTTATTTTTCTGGGGACAAACTCATAGAAAAAGTAGCAATCTGCAGTCCTCTGTGGTCACTGGGAACTTGAATGGAATCCAACAGCTAAGAGGCCCACACAAGTTTTTCTTCTGCATTTATAGTATATGAGATCACACCCAAAGTGGGCTGGTATCTTAAAGGCTATTGGTTGAAGGAGTGCCCGCAGCACCGAAGGAAGCCAGAAAAGGGCATAGTATCACATGAAACTGGAGTTACAGATAGTTGTAAGTCATCATGTGGGTTCTGGGAATTGAACTTGGATCCTATGAAAGAGTAATCAGTGCTCTTAACTGTTGAGCCATCCTAACATCATTAATATTTTAAACCATAACATTGAGTTTTTCGTGTCTTATGGGAAACTGTCTTTCATTCCTCGGGTCTAAGAAGGACGGTCACATACACTTTCTTCCCTTTTTATTTTATTTAACACCAGTATTTACCTATCTGAGGATCATATGACACACTCTATTTCTTCTTGCAAACAACTGGACTGTCTGCCAGACCTCAAAGATTCCCTTAACAGTGTTTTCATTTGTATAGATTTCCCTAAAAGTTACTTTATAGTTTCACTATGCCACTCCTAGGTGAAAGTGGATGCTTTAATCCAGCCAAATCAGAGTCCTGTTCATATGAATGTGGGGACTAGGGGAGGAGAGGGAAGAACAGAAAGGAAGAACAGGTGGAGGATGATATTCAGAAAGTACAATGGTTCTTTGTTATCAGTCTGATCTCTAACCATTTCTATTCTCCTTAAAGCATTTCCTAAGCCCTAAACCAAAGTAATGAATCTTTCAATATCCCATTTTCTCATGACTTCCTATTACCAATTAGAGTATAGTATGTTCTTGCTTTTGCCTTCATTACTATCTCTGTCCTCTAATGGTAAACACGTCCTTGTTCCAAGCCCATGGTAGGCTTACTTTTTCACCTATTTCGTAGGCCCTTAGGGTCCAGAATATTCCCTAAAAGACAGGTTCATAGACTAACCATCCTCTCTTTTTTTCTCTCCCTCTATCTCTAAGATGAGAATTGAATCAGGGTATTGTTCTTTCTTTCTTTCTTTTGAGATATACCTACCTTTCCTGCCTCCCAAGAGCTAGGATTAAATGTGTGTACCACCTTGTACTTTCTAATCAAGTGCGCTATCATTGAACTGAACCTCCAACCTCATGAATTCTTAGAATGTAAAACAAGCGTTAAAATTTTAAGGTTGTCTGAAGACTTAGAAGCTATAGACCAATATTCTTTTGCTCATACTAAATACCTCTGTGTAATGACTTAGGGATAATTCAATTAAAGTTTCAAATGCTCGATACTCTTAACGATGCTTCTTTCTTGTCTTAAAACATTTACTCTTTTAGATTTAGGCTGTTAGTCAAAGGAAGGTCTCAGGGGATGTGATGGGTCATCTTTAATCTTTTAGTCTAAATCTTAAACAATTACAAGCATATCTGTCTTTTTATTTCCTTCCCAAATCTTATTGTCAAAAGTAAATTTTACTTAATTCTTGGGAAAGAGGAGAGGAGAAGAGGAGGAAATTGATCACCTCAATATTTTACAAATATCTGATCTCCATTGGCAGACACCTTTGAGCCTTAAAATTGTGTGTACTCCTAAGCACTGCAAACCAATTCATCCGGAGAATAGTATGACCACCATTAAATCTAACTTTACATAAGGTCTATCTTGTGCTGGGAACCAGTTCAAATAGTATATAAAATAATCAGAAAGACCCCAAAACATATTTTCACTCCAATTGCTTATAAAGTTATCATACATTCTAAGAGGACATGAAGTAAGGTTACAAAAACAAAGAGTTAATGCATAAGAAATACACAACACATCAAAGAGATAAGGAGATTCACAAGCAGATGGCTGTTTTATTGTTGCTTTGGGGTTAATGTGCATGTTTGTGCAATTAATGTATTTGTCTATGAATAGCGATTTTATACTAAGGTCTGCGAGGTAGGGAAATGTACTTAAAGAGGAATTGACACATAATAACGATAATTACAGGTTGTGATCATGTTAGGATAGAAAGGTGAGCAGTAGTATGAGAAAAATACCATTGGAGATCTGCTTTAAATGTAAGGAAAAGCTCAAATGATCTTTGAAATCTCCTAAGGAAATCACACCTAGGCTTAAACTCAAAGAAAGGGGAAACATATCAGTCTATGAGGGAAAAAGGGAAGATGTAGGTGGAAGGAATCACCTTGTCATGCTAGTAGAAAGAAGATTATACCACATTGCTGGAAGAAAGGATTTGAGAAGCAAGATGATTCACTGTGTTTGTCATTGTACATAGCTTTTGTCTTGTTGGAGAATATTTAAATTAAATGGACAGTCCATTGCTCCTTGTTTAGAGATCAATCAGTCATTACTGACTGGGCACAGGGCTAGGCATTGGTGAGTAGATCTCTTGTGAGATGCTGCTAAAATGGACCATTCTGATCCAGGGATAATGGCTCCTGGGTGAGAGTAGGAGGGTTTTTTTTTTTTTTTTGAAATGCTTACCCTTGTTTTTATTAAAAACAGTCACTGATATAAATAGCTTCACCTGTCCTCTGCTCATTATTATTAAGAGGAAATTACAAAAGGGGGAATACCTTTATGAGAAACAGCTTTTTTTCATCTAGTTATAGCTAGATAATGTTTTACATTTGCTTCTGAGCATCCCAAGGGAGACTTTATTATTAGCTTTGCTGAAGTTGTGTGGTTCTCTCTGCCAAATGATTGGGAAAAATCCCTCTGACAGCCATGGCTGTGGTGGTGTTCCAAAATTACAAGTACTGTTAAGATGTCAGGAGTCCCACCTGTTCTGGCAAGTTCGAAGAGGCTAAAATAGAACCTTGAAGGTAATGAGTGTGACAAACATGAAGTTTTTTCCCATGATGCTTATGAGAGTGGGGAGGAAACTTTTCTAAACATTTTTGCAACCAGTCATTTCCTCTTTCATCTGCAGCATTATAGCTGAAAGGGTTGGGAGAGTACAATGTGATTGAGAATTTCTCCAGTCTGTTTCTGTATGCATGTCACTCACTCAGTTTTTATAAGATGCAGATTATGGTCCAGATAGCTGTGAGTACAGACTGACTGACTTTCTGCATTTCTAGTAAGCTCCCAGGGGTCCAGAAGTAATGATGAACTGGCCACAATATATAGGAGAGACACCATCTGCCTTTGAAGCAAAGTGCTGCCAAATTGTTGAGAGATTTTCAAAAGACATATTTGCCAATAACTTTCCTACTTAGAAGTCTTGGTATCTGGAATGACTCTAATACGCAATTTCCTCATTGTTTTAAACATATATTTTAAATGTATATCTTGGGACTTTAATACTTTTTTTTTTTTTCGAGACAGGGTTTCTTTGCAGCTTTTTTAAGAGCCTCTCCTGGAACTAGCTCTTGTAGACCAGGCTGGCCTTGAACTCACAGAGATCCGCCTGCCTCTGCCTCCCGAGTGCTGGGATTAAAGGCGTGCGCCACCACCACCTGGCTACTTTAATACTTTTATACAATGTATTTTAAGTTTTTTTCTTCCTTTAATTCAATTGAGACTCCACACATCTTTCTAACTTTATGTTTGATTTTCACCTCCCCCTTTTTTTACAAAATGCAAATACTTCTTGTGCTAAAACAATTAGACATTACCAAATTATACAGAACCTACTCCATAATAACTGTCATAGCATTTCAATTTTTCTGCCCCCCCACCATCTTCATCACACATCCTGCCCATTGTCTTCTTTATGATTCTCCATTAAGAATCACAGCTGTTTTTCTGAAATGCAAATCCTGCATCATGGTCCACCTTAAATCTCTTTCAATGACTTCATTGTCTTCAGTTTAAAATTCAACAGGATCATGGGGGACTATCCTGATATTTTAAAAGTTTAGTTAAGCCCAGGGTTGAGGACTAAAGAAATTTAGATTCTCATATCCCAAACTCAGACAGCTTCCAGGTGAGTCTAATAAAATTTTTAGAAAAGTCATATTCTCTTTCTCTTGTGGGAAGAAAAGATATCTGGAAAATATGGAAGGACAGCAATAGGTAGGAAGATTACAGGATAAGACAAATGGAAGCTTTCAGTTTGTCTTTGATAGTACGAGGGTCTAGTAGAAGCAATGATCTTTCAATACAAAACTAGATAAAAGTCAAGCTGAACAGTAAGGCAGCATAAACTAAAGAAACTTTCAAGTCCAGGTATGTTTTATTGAAAGAAAAACCAGCAAGCTTATGTCAGAGAGGAATAATGGCTGCAGAACCACCTTATTCCCTCAAATGCCCCGAGCAACACGTGTTCCTCTCACACACACCAACCAGAGACAGCAGCAATTAATACTGGAAAATGCAGTTCTGCATAATTAGGATATTATAGGAGCATCAACATTAGACTCTTGTTAATAATGGGTTTACAGTTTTTGCCTGGCGATCGTGTCTACTTCCAATATCCAGGAGGATTACTATATCTTTTTTTTGGGTTCACCTTCTTATTATCTTCTCAAGGATCCCGAATTATAGGCTCGATGTCCTTTAATTATGGCTAGAAACCGATTATGAGTGAGTACATCCCATGTTCATCTTTTTTGGGTCTGGGTTACCTCACTCAGAATAGTGTTTTCTATTTCCATCCATTTGCATACAAAATTCAAGATGTCATTGTTTTTTACCGCTGAGTAGTATTCTAACATGTATATATTCCAGTTTCTTCATCCATTCTTCCACTGAAGGGCATCTAGGTTGTTTCCAGGATCTGGCTATTACAAATAATGCTGCTATGAACATAGTTGAGCAAATGCTTTTGTAGTATGATTGGGCATCTCTTGGGTAGATTCCCAATAGTGGAATTGCTGGGTCCTGGGGTAGGTTGATCCCGAATTTCCTGAGAAACCGCCACACTGCTTTCCAAAGTGGTTGCACAAGTGTGCATTCCCACCAGCAATGGATGAGTGTATCCCTTACCCCACAACCTCTCCAGCAAAGGTTATTATTGGTATTTTGGATTTTAGCCAATCTGACAGGTGTAAAATGATATCTTAAAGTTGTTTTGATTTGCATTTCCCTGATAGATAAGGAGGTTGAGCATGACCTTAAATGTCTTTTGGCCATTTGAACTTCTTCTGTTGAGAATTCTCTGTTCAGTTCAGTGCCCCATTTTTTTCCAGTTTATTTATTTTTTATTAAAAATTGCCATCTCCTCCCCTCCTTCTCCCCCTCCCCTCCCCTCCCCTCCACCCATACCCCCACTCCCTCCCTCTCCAGGCCAAAGAGCCATCAGGGTTCTCTACACTATGTTGAGTCCAAGGTCCTCCCAACTCCCTCCAGGTCCAGGAAGGTGAGCAACCAAACTGACAAGGCTCACACAGAGCCCGTCCTTGTCGTAGAGACCAAGCCCATCGCCATTGTCCTTGGCTTCTCAGTCAGCCTCCACCATCAGCCACTTTCAGAGAGTCCGATTTGGTGGCATGTTCCATCAGTCCCATTCCAAGTGGACTTGGTGGTCTCCCATTAGTTCTGTCCTGCTGTCTCAGTGGGTGAACGCATCCCTCATGGTTCTGACTTTCTTTCTCATGATCTCTCTCCTTCTTCTCCTCATCAGAACTTTGGGAGCTCAGTCCGGTGCTCCAATGTGGGGCTCTGTCTCTATCTCCATCCATCGCCAGGTGAAGGTTAAGGCTCACAGTGAGACCGTCCATGCTGCCCCATTTTTTAATTGGGTTAATTAGCATTTTAAAGTCTAGTCTCTTGAGTTCCTTATATATTTTAGAGATCAGACCTTTGTCAGTTGCAGGGTTGGTGAAGATCTTTTCCCAGTCAGTAGGCTGCCTTTGTGTCTTAGTGACAGTGTCCTTTGCTTTACAGAAGCTGATCAGCTTCAGGAGGTCCCATTTATTCAATGTTGCCCTTAATGTCTGTGCAGCTGGGGTTATGCGTAGGAAACGGTCTCCTGTGCCCATTTGTTGTAGAGTACTTCCCACTTTCTCCTCTATCAAGCTCTATCAATCTCAGTGTGTTCAGATTAATATTAATATCCATTTGAACTTGAGTTTTGTGCATGGTGATAGATATGGATCTACTTTCATTCTTCTACAGGTTGACATCCAGTTATGCCAGCACCATTTGTTGAAGATGCCCTCTTTCTTCCATTGTGTACTTTTGGTTCCTTTATCAAAAATCAGGTGTTCATAGGTTTGTGGTTTAAGATCCGGGTCTTCTATTCGATTCCATTGGTCGACTTCTCTGTTTTTATGCCAATACCAAGCTGTTTTCAATACTGTAGCTCTGTAATAGAGTTTGAAGTCAGGGATGGTAATGCCTCCAGAAGTACCTTTATTGTATAAGATTTTTTTGTCTATCCTGGGTGGGGCGAGACGGGGCCAAGGGAAGATGGGGAGAAAAAAGCGTGAAGGGGAGAATGGGGGGAGCTAGGAGGAATGGAATGCTTGGGATACAGGAAGGGTGGATAGGGGAGCAGGGAAGCATATATCTTAATTTAGGGAGCCATCTGAGGGTTGTCAAGAGACTTGACCCTAGAGGGGTTCCCAGGTTTCCAGGGAGACACCCCCCAGCTAGTTTTTTGGGCAGCTGAGGAGTGGGAGCCTGAAAAGGCCAGTTCCTATAGCCATACTGATGAATTTCTTGCATATCACCATAGAACCTCCACCTGGCGATAGTTGAAGAAAATGACTGAGCCCCACATTGGAGCACCGGACTGAGCTCCCAAGGTCCTGATGAGGAGCAGAAGGAGGGAGAACATGAGAAAGTCAGGACCATGAGGGGTGCGTTCACCCATGGAGATGGTGGGACAGAACTAAAGGGAGATCACCAACTCCAGTTGGATTGGGACTGATGGAACATGAGACCAAACCAGACTCTCTGAATGTGGCTGACGGTGGAGGCTGACTGAGAAGCCAAGGACAAAGGCGCTGAGCTTTGACTCTTCTGCATGGACAGGCTCTGTGGGAGCCTTCTCAGCTTGGTTGATCACCTTCCTCGACCTGGAGGGAGTTGGGAAGACCTTGGTCTTAACATAGAGTAGGGAACCCCGATGGCTCCTTGGCCTGAAGAGGGAGGGAGGGGGAGTATGGGTGGAGGGGAGGGGAGGGAAGGGGGAGGAAGAGGGGAGGAGATGGAAATTTTTAAATATAAAAAAATAAACCAAAATAGAAAAAAAAATAATGGGTTTACAGGACCAGATCTCTTTCTGCAGTCTTTATCTTAGAATTTGTTTTTTTTTTAACTAAGAAATAAGCCCTATCCAGTAAAATTAGAAATATAAAGCCTCTATACTAACAGAAAACTCATCAATAAATATTTGATTATGGATAAAGTAGTAAATAGTAATCACAAGAGTTCTCAGGATAGCTTTGAGGGTGACAGATACACTCAATATCTTGATTAAGTTTTTGGTGAGCGTGGTGCATCATGTAAAAGCTACAGAAAGACATCCAGTAGAAGTTAAAGTTATCTTCATCTGCTGCCTGCTACCTAGTATCATGATGCAATACTTATCAATCCTGTTAATGATTTTGCCCAGGATTCTTCCATCTTCAGCACTAGTTTTAGCATAGTATAACTAGCATTACTCATTTTTCCTTTCCTAGATATCCTGGAGACTATATGTCAACACACTAAAATTATCCAATTCTTTTGCGTCACTTGGCTTCATACAGTATTCCTATAAACTATTGGTTTCATAAAATATTCCTTCATGTACTTTTATTATTACTGGGGCTTCTTTTTTTTTTTTGCCAAAGGCACATCCGCATTTAAATGAGAAACTATTGTAAATCTGTGCCATGTGAAAATGAGGTTAGCTTAACAGTCAAGCTAATGAATGATGGAACATGAGACCAAACCCCTGGCTGGCCAACCCCTCATTATCACACTGCTTTAAAAACTTATCCAGATTAGGACATGTGCAGATAGTCTTCATATAGATAGTTTTCATACAAACTGCTTCTTTGATGAAGAAAAATCACATTAGTTTCCTGTAAACTATATTCACCTAATTTTTATTTTTCTGAGGTTTTTATGTTTTTTATTGATGGGGTGATATTTTTCTATATCAAGTATCTCTATGATATAGTGGTTGAAAGTTTTTTCCAAGTTCTGAAACTTTTTTTTCCTACCACACATACTCACACACAAATTTCCTCCTTTGTTGATGAGCATTTCTTTTCATTACTTTTGTATTGTTTTTATCTCTTTTTTTAAATATTTACTTATTTATTATGTATATAATTTTCTGTCTGTGTGTATGCCTGCAGGCCAGAAGAGGGCACCAGACCTCATTACAGATGGTTGTGAGCCACCATGTGGTTGCTGGGAATTGAACTCAGGACCTTTGGAAGAGCAGGCAATGCTCTTAACTGCTGAGCCATCTCTCCAGCCTGCTCATTGTGATTCTTTTTTTTTCTCCTCATTTTTTTTATTAAAGATTTCCATCTCCTTCCCTCCTCCTCCCCCTTCCCTCCCCTCCCTTCCACCCATACCCCCTCTCCACCCCTCTCCAAGACAAAGAGCCATCATGGTTCCCTTCACTATGTTAAGTCCAAGGTCCTCCCAGCTCCCCCTAAGTCCAGGAAGGTGAGCAACCAAACTGACAAGGCTCACAGTGAGCCCGTCCATGCTGTAGAGTTCATTTTCATTGCTGTTGTCCTTGGTTTCTCAGTCCTCCTCCACCGTCAGCCACATTCAGAGAGTCCAGTTTGGTCCCCTGTTCCATCAGTCCCATTCCAACTGGACTTTGTGGTCTCCCGTTAGATCTGTCCCACCGTCTCAATGGGTAAACGCACTCCTCACGGTCCTGACTTCCTTGCTCATGATCTCCCTCCTTTTGCTCCTCATCGGGACCTTGGGAGCTCAGTCCAGTGCTCTTATGTGGGGCTCTGTCATTTTCTCCATCCAATGCCAGGTGAAGGTTCTATGGTGATATGCAAGATATTCATGAGTATGGCAATAGGATCTGGACATTTTTGGCACCCTCTCCTCAGCTGCCCAAGGACCTAGCTGGGGGCGTCTTCCTGGACACCTTATTAGCATCTGGAACATATTAGCATCTAGATTTCAATCAGTATTGGCCATTTGGTTTGCTTACATTTACTTTCTCTTTATTTTAATTTTTCATGATTTGTCCTCATATGTCAACATATGGTTTTTCCCACATATGATTTATTGCCATATTTCATATATTAACACCTCAGAGCAGGTACATAATATTCATTAGGCTGGGACATAGCACAAAAAGTAATGTAATTCAGGTGTTTCTTAATCACAATATACACACTAGATACTGGATCTGAAACCTACTACTACACAGAAATACAATTCTGTGTATTTATACAAGAATGGATTCTTAGGAAGATCCAGTTGTGAATATTACAAACTACAATATCAACCTTGCAGTCATGTTGCCCCTACTGGTGTAATAGTGGTACAGCTGCTAGGGGAAGAATTGATCACTTTAAATTCATTTAAAGTCTCTTCTACAAGAGGAAATGCATGTCTGATACTGTAAAGCTAGTCTAAAACTCATGTCTGAGGTGGTCTTAGGCTTTTGGGACCAATTTACTATCGTTATTTAACAAAGCTGTCATTGTGCCAAGCTAACGATAGCTATTACCATAGTAATGCTACTCTTAACCAAATTATCATAGCTTCTGTTTGCAATGAACAGTGGCTAATGCTGAGATACATCTGATGTGTATGCTGTGAATACCATTGGTTAATAAAGAAGCTGCTTTGGGCTTATTGCAGCACAGAATAGGGAAAGGCAGGAATTCCAAGCAGATAGAAGAGGAGTAAGTAGGCATAGTCAGATGGTACATCATGTAGCTGCCAGAGGAGACAGACGGTAGACACCTGAGGGAACCTTACTGGTAGGCCACAACCACACGGTGATACACAGATTATAGAAATGGGTTAATTTAAGATGTAAGAGCTATCTAGAAATACACTTATGCTATTGGTCAAACAGTATTGTAATTAATATAGTTTATGTGTGATTATTTCAGGTCAGGGTGGTTGGGAACAAACAAGCAGCCTCTGTCTGCCTACGTGGCTCTTCAAGAAGCTGAGAATGAGTGGTGACTGAGTGCCTAGCCTTAAATAAAACATTTTACACCTTATTAAAAGTCCAAAGATCATCACAGAAGTATCAGCATAAAGTATATAAGAGGCATAAGCTAGAGAGAAGTGCTGTGAACTTATGTCTTCTGGGAATGGCTCAGCCAATGAGGTTCTCTGGCTTTATAACAGTTGTGGCTACCTGCAATTGCCTTCACAAGAAAGGGCCTAGCTACACTCAATCAAAGAGCATGAGGGAGTTCATGGGGCCATACTGTTCACTGTAAAACTAATGTATTCTGGGGAAAGGGCAGTCATTATCTTCAGCTGTATGCCCACTAAAGAGCTCCAAACACATGGGCACGTATGGTCCTCAATCATGCTTAAATCAATTGTTCTCAAAAACAGACAAATGAAAAAGAAAAAATGTACAGAAAGGCCTTGTTAAAAAGAGGAGGAATATGAGTGGTGAGGGATAATAGGGAAGGCAGGGAGTTTATAGTAGTTGGAAAATATTTTATACGTTTGAAATTATCATGCAGAATCAATAAATGTGTTTGAAAAACAGGGCTACTAACATGATCTAGCTGTTCATCTTTTACATATTTATCCATTAGAAACAAAAACATATGTTCCTATAAAAAGTTGTGTGATCCTATTCATATTAGCTGTATTTCTGTTTACTTTTGTTTTGTTTTGAGTTAGGATCTCACTATGTTGCTCTGACTATCCTAGAACTCAATACATAGACCAGGCTGACCTCAAACTCATAGGGATATGCCCACTTTTGACTCCCAAGTACTGGGTCTAAAGGTGTCTACTACTATGTTAGACCTCAACTTTATTTTTAATAATTAAAATATCTGATAATAATAGAACTAACAGACAAATTATAGACTATCCACATAATCAGAGACACCAGTCACTGAGAGGGAAAGAATAACTAACAACAACAAAAACAAAATCTCAAAATTATGAGTGTTTATTGAATGAAGATAAGAGTGGCTATGTATTGAATTTTTCTATCATATAAAAGTTTTAAAGCTAGGCAGTGGTAGCACAAGCCTTTTATCCCAACATAGTGAGACAGAGGCAGGTGGATCTTAGTGAGTTCCAGGTCAGCTAGTACTATATAGAGAAACCCTGTCTCTAAAAAACAAACAAAAGAAGTTTTGAAAATGTAAGCCAATATGTAATTGCAGATTTTTTTTAAAAATTTTGATGTAAAGATAATTTTCTATATTAAGAAAATTAGTCTTTTAGCAGACTTGAGAAAATTAAACATAATTTTTTCAATGTACCTTGGAGTGTGTGTTTGCTGTGTGGGTGGGTAAGTATGTTAAAAACCATGTGCTTGCATTTGTCAAGAATCCTATTGGTTTTTAAGAAATGGGATTCCAAAGAGACATGAGGATACCATTGAGGCAATAGCTGTGTTCATTACTTTAATTATGGATAGGCATGTGTGAGCAGTATGTCAAAACTTATCAAATTAAACATTTTAAATTTAAGCAATGTATTGTCTAATAATTACACTTCTAATAAGTTTATTTAGTAAGATCAACCTTACTCTTCTAGGTTCTGTGAAGTTTGAATGATTCTGACTCTGTTATTTTGTTCTGTCACAAAACTGAGACGTCGACATTATAACTGACACTAACTGGAAAGGAAGAGCTCAGAACATTCCGGACATCTTGTCATCAGTGTCTGCAGAATCCAATAAGGCTGCTTCTGACAGGTCCAGTTAGTAACTCTGAGAAGCTTTCTGATGAACTTAAATGACTTCTCGTTCTCCACTAAACTGAGTGGAAACTTCTCGGGATTTGAAATATTGTTAAGCACTCTCCTGGAAGTCCACTTCCAGTCTTCATAATGGAATAAAGTCCTTTCCTCATTTAGATTCAACCCGCAAACTTTCATGACCAAACTTCGAGGAATAATTATCTTTTTCTTAGATGCTAGAATGTTAATATTTGGGATACTAAATATTAATAGTAAAGTAATGGAAATGTGTTTACATAATTACTAAGTAGACTTAAAATATGTATAGTTAAACTGTGTTCATTTTATACTGTTGTAATGTTAAAACAAAAAGCAGCAAGACTACGGATAAGCAGAATGACCCTGTTTTCTTCCACGGCACGTGTGCAGCAGAAGATGAACTGGTTGTGTCCCGGAGAAGGACTGTGATGAGGCCATTAGTCAATGTGCTGGTCTTTTGGCTGATCAATGTTTATTACTTCCTTACCTGCTCACAATGATTTATTGTACAATTCTCACTTTTTACTATCTTGTCTCATGAATTTTTCAATAAGGGCTGACCATAATTCCTTGAAGTTGTGCTAACAATAAAACAAGGCAATTGGATTGGTTTTTCTCCAGAGGCCACTTAAAGTTCATAATACCTGAATGATTTAAGTGATTTGCGGATTGTCAGTGACAGAGGAAACCCCACAAATAAAATTCCAATTGTAGCTTCATCTTCAAATGAGAGAGCCTTGGTGTTTCCTGGTAACATCAGCAAATTTACTGATGCCTGAAAACATCGAGAAAATATTTTGAAGCAAGAAATACCCTCTTTTATAATTGCACCCATGATATAGTTCAGTTTTGCTTACCTATATACTTTATAGAGATTAAATAATAAAAGTCATTCAGAGGTATAATTTTCATGTAATATACTTATTAGTTAATTTGAGAATATTTACAAAGGGACAATATTATGCAAAATAGCTATCTCCAATAGCAATAAGCAAATTATATAAGTTCCTAAATAGAAATGTCTAATATATTCTAGAGGATCAAAACCCTCAGACATTTCTGTTTTGGGGATAAGTTAAAGCTTATCTGTTCAATCATCCATCAATTGCAGACATATAAGATCCTTTTTCTAGTCAAATTTGCAATTGAATATAATCATTTTCCTTTACACAATAATGTAATTTGACACTTTTGGGTGGACATCACAGCAAAGTAACTACTTCAAATTAGAAGCCCTCTTGCATACTACTGAAGAGACTTCTTGGTAGGTAGAAGTCAAAGGTCAAGAATGTTGCAGCGAGAAAAAAAAAACTAAAAAAAATATCTTTGCTACATACCAGACAAAGAATATTCATTAATTTTTGAGTAATGTCAGCATTGTTTGAACTTGAAGCAATAAGTAGAAGAGAATATTCATTTCTCAGTGTTTTCCAGACTTGACAGGGCTATTATATACATGAACTCATAGCCCTTATGATTTCATGTACAAGACTTGCACCAGATCAAGCCCTGCAAAATTTTAGCATGGGTGGGAGAGATGCTCACAAAGCCACAACCTAGCTGAGTAACTATTGGCAACTGATGGCTACTGCTGATGGAGGAGAGTTATCTGTCTATGTTTCTTTCATTGGTTAATTAATAAAGAAAACTGCCTTGGCCCTTTAAGAGACAGAAAATTAGGTAGGTGGAGTAGACAGAACAGAATTGTGGGAACAAGGAAGTAGAGTTGGGGAGACGCTTCAGGCAGTCGCCATAGTGAGTCTCCATGCTGCTCCTCTCCGAGATGGACGCAGGTTAAGATCTCTCCTGGTAAGCCACACCTCGTGGTACTACCCAGATTACTAAATATGGGTTAAAGGAAGATGTGAGAATTAACCAATAAGAGGCTGAAACTATGGGCCAGGCAGTGTTTAAAAGAATACAGTTTCCGTGTAATTATTTCGGGTGTAAAGCTAGCCGGCGGCCGGGTGGCGGGACGCAGCCCTGCCGCTTCACACTTCAACAGATTGGCGCTCCAACGTGGTGACTAAATCCACTTAAAAACCTTGCCCGCTTGGGATAGGAAAGAAAGTACTCTGAGACCATGCCAATGGCTCACTGCTCCCTTCCTGCACCTGGGCAGATGGCGGAATCACGCTTAGGCGAGCGGGACAGCATTTGCGGATTCCTGCCGCCATAGAGAGAGAGGTGTTTTCAGACTGCGTGGTGCTCTGCGCGTCAGATTCGGCTGTGACTTGGATTAAAAGAGTTTCTGTGCTGCACGCTCAGTATCAAAATTAAACTGCTGAGTGCAGCTCCAATGTGGACTGCTGTGTACCTGTAACTGTGTGCAGCTCAGGGACACCAAATGACTGAGGCAGTAGCAGCTCTGGCTCTGCTCCACCATGCTGAATTGTGCTGAGCTCAGACAGGTCTATCGCAATTACCATAATAACAGCGCAGTTAAGGTTTAGACTTGGCTGTAAACAGGCGGTACCGTATTACCTCTACCTGGCGCAACTTAAGATTTTAAGAAGTGGTTAACCTTTTAAGAAATGCTCCTGGATAGTAAAAAAATTACAGATTCACAATAGGACAGATTCAGACATAAAAGACTTTTAAATGAGTCACAATGTTGGATGAATGTATGTAGTCTTGAGAGAGAAGAAGAAAATATAGAAAATAAAGTTAATGCCTTTTAAAAAAAAAGGGTAAAGTCTTTAAAGAGACAGAATAAAGTAAAGTGATAGAGTGAAAATAAGCCACGTAAAAATGGAAAATTCACAGAGAGTCTGGATTATGTATTTTATTGTGTTTTCTTTGAAATTTTTGACTGTAAAGGAGCTAAGTACAGAGAGACATTTCATTATATGGGCTGCCAGTCTAGACCAGAATGGACATCTTAACGGTATGACTTCAGGATTTGGATCTAAGAACATGATGCTTTGGAAAAGAGTTTCTTCTTTTGTTTTCACAGAGGACGAGACTCTGTGGATTGCTTCTATCCCAATATGGTATGATAGACCACGCCCTCCTGAAAGGTTGCTGTGAACATCTTCAAAAAATTACTTCACTCAACTGCCAACTGAGAGGAACCTAGCACACAGGTTATACCATAAAAGACCTAAATAGCAGCGCCCCCATTCAGCAGGAAGCAGTTTGGAGAGAAATAACTGCGCCCATTTTCCCAAATATTGCTTATAAATGTTCTTTTACATTTAAAGGGGGAGATGATATAGATATGAATTTGCATTGGTATAGATTTTAAGGTCAATTTTGTTATATGTATATGTATTTCTGATCTTGATTAAGCTATTGTGATTGTAGTTCATTTTAAAAACTGTAATGTATAATTAGGAAATATAGGTTGTTAATGGATAATCATTGATAATAGTTAAGCTTGTAGTCATGTTATTAGATTTTCTAGATATGTGGAGATATATTTCAGTTAGATAGACATTCTTCATATCTTTCAAAGACTGCAGAATATGGCATTTAATGTTTTAATAACTTAGGGTTTTTCATGACAATGAGACACATCTGCTCCTGGCAGCACCAATCTACTTCGAGAGGAAGATGGGCATCGAAGAGGCTACTTATGGAGTTTGTTAGCCATTTGGGCAAGAAACTGCTCTTGGCTGGACTGTTGCATAAACTGGACACAAAGAACCCGCAGAGAGAGGACTGCTGAACTTGCCTAAAGGTGAGATGGTCTTTCGGGATTCCTGATTCATAAAAGAGTCTGCGAGACATTCTGCAGGACACAGTAGAAAGTGACTAAACTGTCTTTGGAATTTCCTACTTCATGAAAAAGTCTGCTGGACACTATGGGCCTGAAGGCTGAAGATGGATGCCCCAACGGTACAGAGGAACTTTGGGTGACTGTCTAGGCATCGAGTTGTCTCTATCATTTCTAGAGTTTAAAAGTTACAAATGACTTGTTTACTTAGGTAATATTATATCCTTCTGGAGTCTTTGATGGAGTTAAAGAATAAATAGATAGTTATAGATTTCCTTAGTTATGATAAAAGATAAAATAGATTTAAATATTGTAACTGTAATACTTGCTTGATAACTGTTTTGTTATATGTAATTTTGCTATGTTAAAGTTGAAGCCTTTCTTTTTTGTTTAAACAGAAAAAGGGGAAATGATGGAGGAGAGTTATCTGTCTATGTTTCTTTCATTGGTTAATTAATAAAGAAAACTGCCTTGGCCCTTTAAGAGACAGAAAATTAGGTAGGTAGAGTAGACAGAACAGAATTGTGGGAACAAGGAAGTAGAGTTGGGGAGACGCTTCAGGCAGTCGCCATAGTGAGTCTCCATGCTGCTCCTCTCCGAGATGGACGCAGGTTAAGATCTCTCCTGGTAAGCCACACCTCGTGGTGCTACCCAGATTACTAAATATGGGTTAAAGGAAGATGTGAGAATTAACCAATAAGAGGCTGAAACTATGGGCCAGGCAGTGTTTAAAAGAATACAGTTTCCGTGTAATTATTTCGGGTGTAAAGCTAGCCGGCGGCCGGGTGGCGGGACGCAGCCCTGCTGCTTTACACTACATACTGCAGAAAAAAAAGTAAGTTTTTTCAGAGGAGTGGCTCCTATTGGACTACCTGTGTACCAGGAGATGACTTTGTACTCATGCACTTACTGGTCTCTTAAACAAGTTTGTTTCTTTCTAAATATAACATTAATACTTGTCAATTCAGTATAAATCCTTTAATATCTCATTAATATACAATTATTGTCATGTTGCTGGATTTAAAGCAAGGAATTAAATGAAATTAATTGTAATTTTTGAATAATTTTATCTGTGCCGTGTTGCTTTGACCTATACATTTGGAAATTATATACATACTTATAAATGTGGCCTATCCAAGGGTAACAGTAACAGTTCCGGTTCCACATACAGGTTTTTACAATTCTTGGTAATAGTATGTGTGACAACTGTCATCTCCACAAGAAACAGTAGTGCACCAATTTTATTTCAGTTCCTTCTAGAATGACAACAATAGACAAACATGGATAACTGATTTTATATTATTCCCGGGATAAAAAGATCAATAATAGTCTCTTTTTTTCCTGCCTTTTAAATGGAGGTCATTATATTTGTTCCCATGTTTGGTTCTTTTAAAAGTTACCTTTAAATGCTTAATGCTTTTTTTTTCTGGCTACCAAAGTGATTTACGAAAGAGCAAAAATCTCTGACTAGTGTCATAAGGAAGAAACACTGTATTCAAATACAGTACACTAAGGGATAGGAGGAGTGTTCAACACACAATAGAAAAAGTCGAAGAATGGCCAGCAAGGCTGAGGCCTTCAATATTGAGAAAAGAGAGTCATTTTTTAAAAGGACAGCAGTAAAATCCCATCAAGGAATTCAACAGTGGCCTTGAGACAAAATAGACACATTTTATTTATTAAATTCTCACTGAACACTGTATGTCCAGTACTGGTTTAGCCATGAGGAATTTGGTAGTGATCAAACCATAGTGGCATGTTTTTGATGCCTGTCTGTGTCATGGCTCTTAGGTATCAAGATACTCTATAAACAGACTGCATATAAAAAATAGGTGCACACACTAAGTCAAGTGTAATAGTACGGGTGAATGAAACAGGGAGGAGGAGAATGAGGCAGCAGATGTGGGGTGTTGTTTCTGAACTTAGTGATATCCCTAGGCACATCTCTAATATTAGAACGGAGGCATTAAACAAAGAAATTCTGAAATCCTTGTTGTAAAGGATTGCTGGACATTCATGGAAATGAGGAAATTTTATTTGGTCAGACAACCTGATATGTGTTGAACTGAATGGGAGAGTACAGTAAGCAAGAGGGAGAAACAGGCAAGGTATTGAGTTGAAGGGTCTGAAACTGTTATTATATGGATTTTGATAGATCGATTTTAAATGCTATTTAAATAAAACAATACTTTTAATAATCAAAAGCAACATGGAATTATCAGTAAAGAGAATGCATTTAAGGAAGTAAAAAGAAAGAAATCCCATCATAACCATTTACCTTACCTTGCTTCATGTTAAAGAATATACTATCATTTGATTCAACAAGTTTTGAACAAGAACCTAATAGGATCATGAGTCTATTGGGTCTGTAAACTCAGGAGTGGCATCATCGATAGTGGGCGGAGACTTCGAACATCAATCATTAATCAAGAAAATGCCCTATAAGTCAACCTGATAGAGACATTTTCTCAGTTTAAACTTCCTCATCCCCTAGTTTGTGTAAAGTAGACAAAACAAAATAAAAAGACAAGCTAGAACAAAAATTATTGAGACACTGTGTGTATTACATTTTGGGGAGGAAAGTATTAGAGCTAATTCTTGTCCAGTTTTTAAAAATATTCTATACATAGTTGCAAAGATGTAAACTCTATATTCAAGGGTTATATTTTATTTATTCTGCTATAATCACTAACTGACATGTTATTCAAGCCATGTGAACTAAATGTGTTCTCTTAAGTTCTTCTACTGAAGCTGCACTCTCCCAGATGACGACATTAAGAATTGTGCCTTTGAGATGGATTTCTTTTGGTAAAGATTCACGGTGGGAGAGCCCTCACCATGGACATATAACATCCTTAGAAGAACAAGGCACATCAACACTCTAAATTTGGTTTGTAAAGACACGGAAAATAAATGACTTTCTGGAAGTCAGGAAGGAGGACCGTATCAGAGACAGAATTTAACAACGTATTGATATTAAATCTGTTTTCAAATCTATGGAAAATAATGTCTATTGTTAAGGCACCAATCATATCATTTTTATAGTAGCCTGAATTAAAATAAGATCTTCGTTGTTTTGAGGGATATTTTGTTCAACTCAGGTTTCTTGAACTATTGGCTTTATTAATATATGATAAATGTAGCTTGTCTATTTATTTTCACATTGTCTTTAATCTCTTACTGAAAAGTTGTACTCAAGTTATTTGGTGTACATGTAATAAGAACCATTATTTTTTTTATGTTGACTGATTATGTTTGTGGTCAGTTTTTTTTTTTTTTGCTTGAGAACAACATGATGATTCCTGATTGTTTACAATTAATTTGCAGAGTATGTGTTAAGTGTCCTTTTGTTTCTACCTTTTAGAGTTTCCTTTGTCGTAGTTTACCACATTGTTTCCAGTATCAGAGTGAATTGCACTGATAGTAAATTAAAAATAATTTTATTATAGAAAGGGGATATTAGTCATTGTAATGGCATGAAACTATCTGGTCTTGCTTCTGACATTTTAATAGGGATTTCCTTTGTGATATATATGAAATCTTTCACTGTGAACAATTTTATCTTAAAAAAAAACTTTTTTTCAACATTTGGGAAAGTTTACATTTTTATTCTCTTCAGTTTCCTACTTTTCCTTTTAGTGGAACACTTTGTGTAGTTTTATGATATTTGAATGAATGAATGAATGAATGAATGAATGTACACTAGCGTGGGCTAAAGATGAGATAATTTTTAGAAGTAGAAAATAATTAAATGGTGGATGAGCTCCTTTTGTCAACTCTTTAAAAGTTACCAACATGGAAGCTCTAAAATGTGAGCGTAACCAGAAATCCTAAAGCTGGCTTCTGGACTAAGAAATGAAAAGGAGAGGAGCAGCTGAAGGAGGAAACCAAATATTAGCTATCATGATGAGGCATGTCAAGCAAGTGGAATGTACTGCACATTCATATCCCAACTCAAATGAAAACACGTGCATACGGAAATATATTTATTAGAGAATTAGGCATATTTGAGTAATAACCCGTTATCTGATAAGTTTTAAAAATTAATTTTGATTGTAGTAATAATAGCATACCTTATTTTATTTTTATATTTTAATATTTGCTTTATGTGTATGGGTGCTTTGCCTGCATGCATGTCTGTACACTATGTGAATACCTGATTCTCACAGAGGTCAGAAGATGATGTTGGTCCTCTGGAATTAGAGTTACACACAATTGTGAGCTGCCATGTGGGTGCTGGAAATAGAACTCAGGTCCTCTAGAAGAGCAACAAGTGCTATTTACTGATGAGCTATCTCTCTAGCCCCTCATTTTTTTGTTTTTAATAAATCATTTTTTGCATATTTATGTCCCTGCTGTGTGTGTGTGTGAATTCATATGTGTGTGTATGTACATTGGTTGTATGCACACGTACGTGGGGGTATACGTCTTCAGGAATGGAGGCCAGGGGGTGGCAATCACATATCCTGCTTTATCATTCTCTGCCTTGTTTTTGTTTGGTATGGGTCTCTAGGTGAACCTGATTTTAAGCTACTCCGGCAGCTAGCAAGCCTAGCTATGCTCTTGTTTACACAAACCTCTGGGATATGGTTAGAGGGATTTGGGAGCCAAGCCCAGCTTTTGTATAGTTGCTGAGATCTGATCTCCAATCCCTATGATTGCATAGCAAGTACCCTTCACTACTGAGTCAACTCTGCTACTTCCATGAATCATTCTATAAATGACATATAGAAAATATACTAGAAAAATATTACCTCCAACTTGTTTCTAAATTAAAGATTGTATAGATGGAATGTCTTACTATAGAAGATATCTATCATTTATCTATCTATCATCTATCTATCTATCTATCTATCTATCTATCTATCTATCTATCTATCTATTTATCATCTATTCATCTATCATCTGTCTATCTGTCTGCCTGCCTGTCTTTCTGTCTATCTAGAATATCTTTATATAAATTGATATTCTGGCACAGGACAGAAATTTGCTGATATTGATCTTGTAGCTGGGGATAGACAACTGTTTGGTGTACTAGCAATAATTGTACACATTTATCTCTCATTCCTTACTCCCTCTACCTATAATAGCTGATAATTAGTATTACTAATATGGAGATGTATATACCACATACCTTGAAATAGAGAACTATAACGCCACATGGGTACCTAAACATTGAAATTCTTCCCTTATAAGAGTTGGAGCACTATAATCTAGTCTACAGAAAACACAATTGTGAAACATAAATTCAAGAACAATGTGAGAAAACAACCTGGCAAATTAGAATGTGCAGGAACACACATTATGTAGATTTATTTTAAGGAAAATGTAGCATTAAAAAACAGGATATGTAGAAGAGAATTATTTTATTCAGTGACACTGACAGTCTGAATCCCTCCATGGCATCAGAACACCTCACTGGAATACTTAATTTGAACAATTAATAAGTGGCAAGGGAAGACATGTCTCTAGATATATAGATATTCCTATATAGATTTGAAATTAGACATCATTAAGAAATTTGTGGTGACTTGAGTTTGCATGACACAGCACTATGGTTATTCAAACTCATTTTTAAGAAATATGTTCAAATATCTTATAGTTAAGTAATTCTACATCTGACATTTGCAATAAAATATTCCAGAAGGACTTAAAGAATTACATTAAACTGGAAAATCCAAACATAGCTGGTTGTGTAATTAGGGAGCTGGTAGATGGGAGTGGTTTATTTGGGATCCAATTAGAAATTTCTATAATGACACCTACAAAATAACCAGCCTACAATCTAGTGTAATTTACAAACATACCATAGTAACCAAGACATAAAGTCAGTCTTTAATACTGTAATAGTAGAATTATTAACTCCTCATGTACAACTCCCAAAATAATACAAACATACATGAATCCAGATATCTATGTCCCCTTTCGAATGGTATTCGTCACAAGCGTCTTTGCCATTTATCAGTACTTCTGGTGGAGACGAAATCACAGTTGCCCTATGGCAAGCAGTTTGAAACTTGACATTGGGTGAGATGAAAAACAGGCAAAGAGTCAGGATCTATGTGCTAAAAGACTTTCGAGTTTTTTCCCCAAATAAACTCAGCTTATGCAAGCAAAATGAAAGGAAATCATTCAGTAATCCAAAATGCACGTGTGAAAAACTGTGAGTGCATGCATTCATACATGGAATAGTAGGGCACAGGCAATGTCCTTGGGAGAAAAGCATCCTTTTTCTTACAAAGCAGTTAAGTCTGCTTTGACCAGATTTTTTTTTTTTGAGTAAGGGAAGATTATTTTCCTGTACCCCAAAGAAGGCATTGTGAAACATAGAATACATGGAGACACTTCAGACTATAGACTTAGAAACCAAGCTTGATAGATTTACTGTGTCTTAGCTAAGTGTGCCTCAAATTCTAAATCTATAAAAGCATGTATAATAATAATAGGTGCTCCATTGTTTTGTGGTGACTAGGTAATAATTACAGAATATATTTACTACATCAGCCTTCCATGACAGGGAATACATCTCTGCTTAAGAAGTCTTTTGACAACACATTTTATGATTTTGCTTGCTATGAACAACTTCTTCCTTCCTCTGCCTACATTTATTTTCCTTTAAGAGTCTTCTCACTCTAGTGTTTGTAGCCAAATGCTTTCTCCCATTACAGAAAAATAAACAAGTTATGGGACTGGTGGGTCATTATCTTGTCAACAGAAGGGTTCTCCAGCCTCTGTATTGCTGAGTTTGAGACTGGGTAATACCTTGTTGTGGGGGACTGACCTGTACATTGAATGATGAGTTTTATCCTATCCTCTGTCCTACAAGATGCCAGTAGCACACTCAAGTTGGAATATTGCCAAACATTCGAAACTGTACCTTTTTGATATCTATTGGACAACAGTGATTGGTATAAGGACTAGAGATATGACTCAGATTGTTTCAATCAATTATTGGAATTACTGTGTAGGAGATGTGAAATTTCACTGGCTTTGCCCAGCTAGGCAGTTGTAAGGTTAGAATTACAATGGATTTCTTGTCACCAGTTGGCAAGGCTATTCCTGAAACAGAAGCTTATTGTCAGTAATGGGGAAATAGAGGAAACTCTTAGTCCTAGCGATTGTGTTAAGGGCCCTGCAATATTCCTGCAGTTTTTAACAACAAGAAATATAGACTCCCTTCAACTCCCAACTCTCTTTGAACTGGATTCGAAGTAATTTCAAGATGTAAACTTATATTAAACTTGGAAAATGTATTGGAATGGTTGAATTGAAATGGAAATTCAGTCAGTAGTCTGGAAAACAATCTAGGATCAGCAACTTTTAACACTTTCATGGCAAAGAAGCTTCTCAATCTTGAGAAAACTCTTGAGTTTTTCTATGAAAAGATGCAGATAAAAATATCGTTTTTGTACTTGGTCTCAAGAGACTCAAGCACAGTTGCTTGAAGCCCTAAGGGTTTAGGTCCCATGTAGCTCATAAAATAAAGCCACCTGGAGTTACTTGTATTCGTCGTTCTACTTCTCAAGCACTGTCTTAAAAATTAGTTTGGTGAGAACACAACTATTGCAAAATGTGTTAGGCAGTCTGGAAAACTTTCAAATGTTTTAGATAATAGGTAAGCATGCGAGAATGGTTTTTCATGCTATAAGTTAATACCTAATGTATTCTAGGAAGCTGTGACAAAGATACCTTTTGGGAAGCAATGGTATTTTGAGATTCTGTTCCCAATATTGCATATGATTACTAAGCATAAAGAAATTTAACTCAAACAAAGTACCTTGCATACTAAAACCAAAGCATGCACACACATCATGAAATGAGTTTTAAATGTGATAGTTACCACTGACTAAGTTTGCAAATGAATTATAGTCACTAATGTGAAGTACTTTTAGGCTTCTATTTCAAGACTTCTTGGCCGTAAATAGTTTATCAGGGAGAGAAAAACCTGTTCATGCAACATAGCCATGACCAAAGGATGTTTTTAACTTTTATTTCTACTTTATGAATACATTCACAAAGATAAGTTTTGTATCTCAAAGTGGCCCAGATATGATTGAATAAGGGGAGAGCAATGTTTATGGGAGTGTACAGCTTCTTTTGTCTGAATATTTCACTGTCTTTGTGACATTGGAAACCTGATATTGCCGTCTTACTGCTGATTTCAATAGAAAAATGAAATAAAATTATTTTGGGGGAAATATAAATTTTGATCCTTATATTTCCTGCCTAAGTGGGATTTCAGGATTCTAGCATGACAGTTTTTTATAAGCCACTTTACACACCAAAGAGGAGCTGAATGTTACTTTGTCTTAGGTAGAACAATTGTCCTACTTTCCAGTATGTTTAATTAAAAACTAGGAGCTATGTACTTTCAAATAACCTTAGTTCCATTGAACAATCAAGGAATTTCTGGGCTGGATATAACTGAAAGCAAAATAATCTCTGATTTTGAAACATATTACATGCAAATCTATAGTACGTAAAACAGCATGGTATTGACACAGAAACAGATGCATGGACCAAAGTAATCAAATATAGAGGCCAGCAGTGAGTCCCATTTATATATCAGCTGGCTTCTGACAAAGGTGCCAAGAACAGATAGCAGAGAAAAGACAGTCTCTCTATATATAAAAATTAACCCTTAGTGAACCAAAAGCCTCCACCGTAAAAGTAAAATTGTGGCCGTTGTTCTGTGCTTGGGGTTACAGGCTCCTGTATTTAGATTCTGCATTACTCACTATAGTCACTGTCAGGAATCCAGATGTTCATCAGTGACTAAATGGATGTGGAAAGAGTGGCACATGCACAATAGAATGTCATTTAGTCATAAAGAGGGCAAAACACTGCCATTTGAAGTATCACAGATGGAACTAGAGGTAATTATGTCAAGTGAAATTATTCATACAAAGAGAAATAGCATATTATACTTAATTTTTGAAAGCTACTAAGTTAGTGTTGTAGAAGAATGGAATATTGGTCAATAGAGTGATGGGTGAGAGAGAAAGGAGTGGATAGAACTTATTGAAAAAAAAAACACCAAAACACAGAACTGAAGAATTTCTTTTCACTTTTCTTTACACATGAAGGTGACTATTGGGTAGAACTTTCTGAAGCATTTCTAAATGAATATACAAATATGGCGTTTCCAACACAGAAAAGTAATTGATTAATGTTTGAGACAACAGAGTCACCCATTACCCTGATTGGATTATTATACAAGTATGTATGCATTGAATTATCATGGCATACCCAATACACATGTAGCTTATGCTTAAATAAAAACTCCATGTAGCATAAAACAGCACATTGCTTCACGGTGACATCTTCTCAGTTTGTGGTGGAAAATGGACTGAATATAAAAATAATTCTTTCAGTGATCTCGCCAATCCAGTCTTTCTTCCTGAATACCTGTGACAAGCTGTGTGATTTAAGATGGGGAACTGAATGGCTCAGAGATGCCAATTGTGACATTACAGAGCTTCGTGAAGTCTCAGAGTGCAACTTGTTTCCTTGATGTGAACAAGGTAAATTTCTGTGAAAGGTTTTTCATTCATAAGTGAAGAATGACTGATTTACACAATCTCATCTGAAGAATATTTTCATTGCCCTCATATCATGAGTGTTCCCAGAAAGAGGAGTCACTTCCCCTATAGTTCGTCAACTACCACTGCCCAGTTGAGTTCCTAAATCCTATATTGCTAGATGACAAATGACTGCCTGGGTTGGTTTAGTCAGTAGAGATCCAATGGTTTTGTCTTTTAGGCAAACAGCTATTGCTGTTACCCTTTTGTTATCAGTTAGGGAGGTAACAATTTCTATAGCTCCAATTTTCTACAGAAGATAAACACCTTTTGAATGACATCATCTCTTTGCTTCAGATTGGGGAACAATTTTATAATGCTTAAGTGGATATAGTGTTCACTGTGGGAAGCCTGGAGCAACACAACAGATACATTGGGAGCTGATGTGCTTCAGAATTTACCTGTTGATAAATCCTATCTCCTCCAGTTTTATCTATTATACTTATTTGGCTAACACTGAGTGCTGTAATAAATCTCAATAATTTAAACAAATACCATTCTACTTCTCCAATGTATGAGACAAGTACCTTTGACTGCTCATGGTTCTTCTTCAAGTTAGTGCATCTAGAACCCAGGCTTCATCCACTCTGTGATTTATCCATTTTCAAAAAAACGCTTGATATTCAGTTTCTACTTCTATGACAAATATCCAATATAATCACCTTATTAAAAAAATCGTTCTTTTGGCTCATGATTTTGGAGATTATAGTCCATAGTTGCTGGCTCTACTGCTTTCTGTGTGTAGCAGTGGGTTAAGGGTATGAATACATTGAAGACTGCAAGAGTCAACTTCATGGCTGGAAAGAGTGAGAAAAGAGACAAATGACCCTTTAGATGGAGGCTGCTCATTCATTCCCAGGGCCCAGACCAGAAGTAATCACACAGAAACTATACTATTTGAAATACTGTTTGACCAATAGCTTAAGCATATTGCTAGCTAGCACTTATATCTTAAATTAATTTTAAGACCAATTTCTATAAATCTCTGTATTACCACATGATTGCTGCCTACCGGTAAGGTTCTGTCCAGCATCTATCTCCTGCATCTGTCTCCTGTGGCAGCTCCATGTCTTTTCCTTGACTCTGATTACTTTCTCTATATATCTTTTCCAGCCTGGCTATATTCTATTCAGACAATGGTTGAAAGCAGCTTTTTTTATTAACCAATGACAATAAAACATATTCATAGCATACAGCAGGTAATCCAACATCACCTCCATTTTTCTGTCTAAATAAAAGGAAGGTTTTAACTTTAACATAGTAAAATTATATATAACAAAACAGGTATCAAGCAAGAATTATAATTATAATATTTATATCTACTTTATCTTTTATCATAACTAAGTAAAACTAATAATTATCTATTATTCAACTCTATCAAAGACTCCAGAGGATATAATATTATGTAAGTAAACAGGAAGTACATTATAAGCAACTTCCAAAACTCTAGAATTGACAGTGACATCTCACTGCCTGGATAGTCACTCAAAGTTTTTCTGCAACTTTGCGGTATCCATCTTCAGCCTACAAACCATAGTTTCTGGCAGACATTTCCAAGGAAGCAGGAAATTTCAAAGACAGTTCCAACTATATTGGCAGTCTTTCAGTCACTTTCTTCTGCGTCCTGTAGAATGTCTGGCAGACTCTTTCATGAAACAGGAACCCTGAAGGACTGTTTCACCTTTAGGCAAGTTCAGCAGTCATTTTTATGTGGGCCCTGCATGTTTATTTTATACAGCATAACATCAAGCAGTTCAGGCAATAGCAGTTCCTGGTCCAAATGGCTAACCAACTCCATTAGGAGCCTCTTAGATGACCATCATCCTCTTGAAGTAGATTGGTGCTGCCAGAAGCAGATGTGTCTCATTGTCACTAAAAGTTCTAAGTTCTTAAAACATTTTAAATGCCATATTTTGTAGGCTTTTGAAAGTGTTGAAGATTATCTATCTAACTAAAATATATCTCTATTATTTATATTTGACTATTAGAGATGACTATCTATTAACCTGTATTTATTAATTATACATTACATTTTTAAATAAGCTGCACAAACACAACACCTTAATCAAGAGCAGAAACATACAAATAACAAAGTTGACCTTAAATTTGTATCAATAAGCCAAGATCAATACCAATGCAAATCTTTATAGCATATCCTACTTTAAATGTAAACAAACATTTATATACAATATTTGGGAATTTGGGCTTAGTTCTCTCCAAACTGCTTTCTGCTTTTTGTTGGATAAAATATTTTCTTTTGGGTAGTTCACGGAGATCTTTTGGGGGATTTTGGTTCATCAAACCACAATAGTCTGAAAGGAATCTACAGGTTCTCATGTTCTGTGGAAACAAAAGTAGACCTATTTTCTAAAGCAACATATTCTTAGACCCAAATTTTAAAGTCAAGATACCTTTATGTTGGTTTAGCTTAGCAGCCTGTACAATGAAATATCTCTCTATACTTAGCTCATTTGCAATCAAAAACTTCAAAGAAAACACTATAATATACATTAACCCAGATTCTCTGTGTATTTTCCTCTCTACATGGCTTATTTTTCTTTACTACTTTAATCTATGACTGTGTGCACTCTGTCTCTTTAAAGACTTTGTTTTATTTTTTAAAATGATTTACTTTTTTAAAAAAATAACACTCTATACTTTTTTTCTCCTCTCTCCCAAGCCTACGTACATTTATTTAAGACTGTGACCCATTTAGAGGCCTTTTAAATTTGGATTTGTCTTAATTATTTACATATCTGTAATTATTTTCTGACCAAGAGCACTTTTTAAAAAAATGCTAAGTGGTCATATCTAGGACAAACTCCATGGTCCTGTCTGTTGGCTCTGTCTAGTCCAACATAATGGAGGCATGTTTGTGACCTCAGAGAGCCATATGAGCTGCCCCAGGTCCAGGGTATGCAGCAGGTCTTTGTTGTGCCATTAAACAGTTTTTAAGACACTGCTCACAAATCCCATTCAAGTGCTGGGCCTCCTCAAAAACATCAGAGAATTTTGTGTGACAAGCACAAATCAGAAAGCAGCTGTTTCTTAAGGAAGTTGCGCATGTTTATTTTGCTGCTAATTCTGAATCAGGAAGACCTCTCTTAAAGGACCCATGGCACCCTTGCTTGCTGCCAGAAAAAACAGAGCCTATCTGTAAAAGAATGCCGGCTACATAGAAGCTGTGCTTAACTCTGTTCTTTTGCATCTATAATTATTTTCCAAGCTTTCTCAGGTTTTATGTGAATGTAGTCAGCACATGTTGGCATGCCAATTTGTTGATGGAGGCTGCTCATTTGTTCCTGGTTATCTAGATCCAGAATGATCACACAGAAACTACAATATTTGCAATACTGTTTGGCCAATTACTTAAGCATATTGTTAGCTAGCTCTTACATTTTAAATTAACCCAATTCTATTAATCTGTGTATCACCATGTGGTTGTGGTCTATGGGTAGGGTTCTGCATAGTGTCTATTTCCTGCAGTGGCTCTATGGCTTTTCATTGACTCTGCCTACTTTCTCTATATTTTTTGTCCAGCCTGGCTATATTCTGTTAAAACATTGGCTGAAAGCAGCTTCTTTATTAACCAATGGCAATAAAACATACTCATAGTATACAGAGGTGAATCCCACATTAGGACCCGGAAAGTACACATCTGCAATAACTTAGAGGGCCCTCCAACATGCCCTACCTTTTAAAGTTCTCACTACTGTCTATCACTGAGACTCTGGAGACCTAGCCTAAATTAATACATTGGACCCAAACTTTGAGGTCCATGTAAAATCAAAACCATTGCAGTTGCCTTCCATAGTAGGAGGAAAAAACAGATCATGTACAGGGGTCTGCTTGGAATTAAGTTTGAAGGCAAACCTCTTCCCCTCTCTGAGTCTTAGGATAGAGCTTGGTAACATGCAACTGAAAAGGAAGGCTGAAAAATTTACTTGTAGTGTGTTTACATAAAGAAAACAAAATGGATCGAGTAATGATGTAGCCAGGTTCTTCTACACTGTGAAACCTCAGAAATACTTCCTCTCTGTCATGTTTTCTTCTTGGATAATGTTCAAAACACCTGTTCCTTCTGGATTGTTTGGAACACTTGATCATATAGAATTGATCATATAGAATTGTTGATCATATAGAATTGATAACTATTAAATAACAATATTCCAATGACATTTCTTCTAAAATAAAAAAGGTTAACCACCCCAACCCTACTCAATGGAAAATTCTTAGGATCAATTCAAAGTATGTAATTAGAATGAGTGATTCTTCTACCCCAATACCAGATGGATTTAAAAACTGAGGGGATCTGAAAATGGCAAAATATCCAAGGATGTTGAAATTACATAAGCTTAAATCAAATGCAATGCAGAAGAGCAGCAAAAAGTACTATGTTAAAATTGAAGATGGCATTAATAACTTTATGGGAATGTTCTATTACCTGGTTACGACAGGCTTTGTGAAGATATTGATTAGAGAAAATTATAGTGTTAGCTAGATTTTCTTCTTTCTCTTTTTGCATGTAATTGTTTAAATTACAAGACTGCATATTTTTAAAAAGAATTTTACATATCTGCTCTTGTTGCCCATCTCCACATTCTTTCAGATGCTGCCTCATTCATCTCCTTCTCAGCTTCATGTATGTATGTAGACACTGTGCACACTGCCAGTCTCAACTATAGCTTCATGTGCACATCAGTCCTGTTGGGTCTGAAAGACACCATTTCCTTCCTGTCATCCAGCACCTCTCACTCTTACAGGTTTTCTACATCTTCTTCTCTATAGCTCCCTGTGTCCTAAGGAAGATATCCGAGTCCTAAATAAACCCCTTGATTTTATTTATTTGATTATATCATTATTTTACTTACCCTAAAAGTTTTTCTACTTGGCGTATCCTGTCAAAAAACTAACTTTTAGTTCAAATAAACTCTGGATGGATCTCTGATTCCCATTTTGTTCATTTCTACTGTGATCTTCATTATTTCTTTCTATTAATTTTGAGTATTGTTTGTTCTTATTTTTGTAATTTCTTGAGGTGCAATGATAGCCTGAGAACTTTGTGTGTAGGAACTGATGCTTTGAGCAAGCATCATTTGCAATTAACTTCCCTCTGGTACAGCTTTTGATGTCTCTTCCATTGGTTTGGGTATGTTGTGCTTATATAGTCATTTGTTTCAAGGTTGTTAAAAAATATTCCTTCTTGGTTTCTTCTTTGATCCAGTTGCCCAAAGCAAATCATTTACTACCCATATATTGATATACTTTTCTTTTGAATTTTTACTGAAAATAGATTCTTCTTCCATACAATACATCCAAACACAGTTTTCCTCCCTTTGTGTCAGGATTCATTTCTAGTTGCATTGCATGTTGGTCAGAAAAGACACTTGAAACTCTTTCACTTTGTTAGAAAGGTTGTGGTACTTGTGCTTTATCACATGATGTACATCTGAGAGTACTCCATGTGCTGATGGGAAAAGTAATCATCCAATGACTGCTGGATGGAATGCTCTGTAATGTCTGCTGGGTCCACAGGGTCAAGGGTACGACTTAACTCTTCTACTTGTGATTTCTGTCTGAATGTCCAAATCATAAGTCTCTTACGGAAAGTGGGGTTAAAGCTCACAAGAATTATTACTGGAAGCTATTTCTCCCTTCAAGTCCATTAACATTTGATTTATATATCTGAATGTTCCACTGTTGGATATACACATATTGAATGTATTTATTTCCTCTTACTTCACTGCCCCTCTATCATTCTGTAATTATTTTCTCTGTGATTTTTACTGATTTTGATACAAAATCTACTTTATTTGATTTGAATGTTTTTTTCTAGTTTCTTTTATATTCCACTTTTCAGGGAACATTTTAACCTGTCCTTTTGGTTTCATTTTTGAGACCTTAGAAGAGAAGCAAGCTTCTTCTTGTCAGTAAAAGATAACATATCAATGCAGTTGACACGAGTGGTTTATATCCCACATTTAAAATATTAGGGCAATTCAGAAACTTTTGTGCATAACTACTATTTGTGGTGATTTTTAAACCCTCCTATGTCCTGCATGTGTCTGAAGATCTCCCTCCAGCTCATCTCATAGACTGTGTCTGGTAGAAGCTGTTTGTACAGCTTTTGTCTACTGATGTCTTCTTTAGCTTTATAAATGATCAGTTATCTGAAGAGAATATTCTCAAATCTTGTGCTTACTATTCTGTATAAGTGCAGGAAATATACTGTGATATGCTGTCTGATGTTTGGAGTGGTTTTAGAGAAAGTAGCTCCTTGGCCACCTACGTTATCCCTGGGTTCACATCAACAAGAACCCTGCATAATCTTAGGGGTGCAATAAGGGCCATGCTTCTCTGACAGTAATGCAGGTCAAGAGACTATTCTACCATGACATGGGTTTCTGTATGGGTTCAGTTATTCTGTAGCCTCATCCTCAGGCCTTGGCAAGAAAACAGCATTCCTGTCATAATTTAAAGGGTCATTTGTGGAGATTGTCCCATGAATACCAAAGCTGACTCTGAGTTGAAGAATCTCATCTCATTGCCTCAGGGACCTGCACAGTCTCAAATGAACAGTGCACACCCACCTCTTAGATTACAAATTAGGGACATTGAAACTCATCTGCTCTACCAGCCCAAAGGTCTCTATCTGAGGCCAAGGTTGTTCTAGACTGACCTCTGCTTGGGATTGCAAATGGACCTTATGTTTTGTAATTGTGTTGGGCACACCAGGATGCTGGGCTGGTGAGACTCTAAGACAAAGCCTGCTGACAATTTTTTATGTCATCCTTCTAAGAAGGTTGAATCATCTTCCAGTTCTGTCCTTAGAGATTGAGGGAAGTGCAGGGAGCAGGCTGGGGAAGACAGTTCCAGCAACCCAGGCTTGTTGGCAGAGCCATGGGTCATTGTGAAACACTGAGTTTCTCAATGATTAGAATCTTGCTTTGTTTCTAGTATAATACAATTGATGTTGCTTGAGAAATCTAATAGTAAGAACCTGGAAGACATGTAAGATGATCCTGGATAATCAAACTGCAGCATAAAAACCCTAGTCAAAAGGGGAAAGTGGTAAACACCCCTAATCCCAGAACTTGGGACTCTGAGGCAGAAGGCTAGAAAATTTGGGTCTGGCTACATAGTGAGTTCTAGGTTACTATGGAGTATATGACAAAAACATCTCAAAACAACAAAGATTTTTTAAAAAGGAAAAAAAA
The DNA here is from genome assembly GCF_903992535.2 of Arvicola amphibius. Classification (NCBI taxonomy): domain Eukaryota; kingdom Metazoa; phylum Chordata; class Mammalia; order Rodentia; family Cricetidae; genus Arvicola; species Arvicola amphibius. Next base: position 77,561,447 of record NC_052050.1, read on the forward strand.
TAAGGTCAAATAATGGTCTGGAAGGTAGATTTGAATATGCAGAGGTACATTGGTGAGCTCACCCCTAAACATTTAATGGGATGAGATGGTACTGTACAATATTTCTGACGCTTTTCACCCATGTCTTTCTCCTTTTCCCCCAGTGAACTCTGACCTCTTGCCAATTTGATATTTGTCTAAGCATATCTTTAGGACCTCCTTTCTCCCTTAGTCAACTATTGTTCATGACTATGGTATTGAATTAAATGCCTTGAACTTTTCTAGGCCTTTAAGAGTTAATACCCGTTCTTTCCATGAGTCCTTATTTTATCCAGTAGTTTTATTGCAGTAGTTTCCCTTTATAGTTTATTATATCTTATTACCTTTAATTTGGAGAAGTAAGCTTGTAGCTTGTAATTGTGTCCTCACAGTACTCTCTTTTTTAAAGAAAACAAAATGTGTAGTCCAAGTTGGTCTCGAACTCGTGATTCTCTTCCCTCCATTTTCTGCAGCAAATCCTACCGGCAAGTGCAACCACAACTGACCCTCCCAGTATTCTTTAACAGGCTAGGCACACAGTAAACATTCAAAATTTTTTCCAGGAAATGAGTAACAAATGAATATTATTTTTTGTACATTAGCCTTAGTTGGGAGTCTTTGGGTTTTTTTGTTGTTGTTGTCTTACTCAGGTAAGGTATGCACCAGACCTATTCCTCATTTGGTTTAGCTCATTTCAAACCAACCTTGAACTCTCTGAGGGTCGGTGTAAAGGTGAGAGACACAGTAGTCTAAAACAGCAAGGATTATCTAAAATGGTTTGATGATTATCTGACTTAAAGAAAGGGTAATGTCTGTTCCGTCCCTTGCGTAGAATACTATTTTTTATCATTTCATATGATATATGTCTCATTTCTCAAAAGCTATTCCTTATCCTAGTCATGCAGTGTCTAAATAAATTGTGTTTATAAAAATATACTCTAATCTACAGATGAGTGCTGCTGTGGGGGTGGAAAAGTCTCCCTGTTATCTCCAGCCACTATGGGAAGTTCGGCATCTGAGCAGCATCAGCTTTCAAATTGAATTATGCCCTATTTTGTATTTCTAAGTAATGACTAAAACAGCATTTGGACCAGCAGGCTTCCACCAACAGAGCGCTTGCATACAAGATGCTGCCGCGCCTTGCTAGCTGCAGAATCCTTCCCAGATATGAAAAGTTAATCAGCAGTGATTTAATGATTTGTTGTTATTGATTTAAATGCCCCATTTGTTTCAATTGTCATTACAAAGAAAGAGCCGTTCCTCCACCAAATATGCTTACAAAAGTCCTAAGAGAAAGGAGGGGGCAAAACAAAAAAATAAAGAAGAAAAGTGCTTTGGGGAAAGCTCCAACAGCAGTTGGCCATGGTCGGTGAAGAACAGCATCCACATGGGGTGAAGAACACATTGTAACCAGTGGCTTATGACTTCAAAACAAGACCATCTACATCATAATGTCTACTGTAGAGCTGTGAGATTATAGGAACAGAAGGACCCATTATAATCTTAGTATATACAGCACACAGGCATGACTATAACTGAAGCCCCTTAGTGTTTAATATACACATGACTTAAGAGCCATGAGTTTTGAACACTGTGTGTATGCTAAGTGTATGTGTGGATGGGATTAAATGCAGGACTGTAACTGCCACAGGGTCCACATGAAGGTCAGAGGACAAACTCAGGTGTCACTTGTTGCCTCCTGCCTTGTTTGAGACAGCGTCTCTTGTCCAGAGCTGCGTAAACCAGACTTCCTGGATGGCTAATGCCTTGTCTCTATGTCCCATCTTACTGTTGGAATTGTAATTATAGAGACCCACTCCTGACTTGGCTTTACACAGGCTCTGAGGATCTGAACTCAGGCCACCACACTAAGCCAAGTTATTTTCCACAGAGCTATCAGACAACCCCTTTTCATTTTAATTGGGAAAAAGTATCAGCTAGAAACTTCCATGAAATAACAAACCTTTTAGAAATGGAAAAGTTGAAACCTCACTTGTTTCCAGTATTTGGGAGTGACAGTTTAGGAGTTGAGGCATCTTCCTTTTCCTTTGATGGCATTTACACAAAGGCTTGCCACTGGCAGTGTATGTAAAACCCAGTGGTCTGGGTTCTGTCTTCCACACCTGTACAAATTGCAGTGATTTATGGAATAAGGTGTATTTCGAATCTACATAAACATGTACATTTTTTAAATAAAAAATTTCCCTTCTCTTTTATATACATTTCAATAAATTGTTCAAAAGTTATAATAAACCTGTAGAGACCTGCCGAAAGGCCCAACTGAGTTTTTCGGAAATCCCTTTGCACAATGCCTAGTACCCAGTAAACTCTTCTCAGATGCTCCTTGCTACTTACGTCATTACCAGAACCTCACAGGGACATGTCTGCATTGAACAGTCCTGTAACTGCTATAGATCCCCCCAGACACATGTCAAGGTCAACTCTGCACTTACTCACTTTAGTTCTTGACTCGGGCAAACACTGCCTCTATTAATAGACAGATGTGTCGACACCAGGCTGAAGCATCTTACCGCGTTCACTCCATTGCTGCTTCTTAAAAGGTAATATAAGGGTAAAATGTTGGGAGGACATGAATACATGAATCTTTCTTCATCATTCACCAGAAACCATAGTGTCCTAAGTTGACCATCGAGCCTAAAATAATTTGCCTATGGATTTTAAAAATTGCGGATTAACGATGAAAGCAGTGCTAGAGCCTGGGAGACAAACACTTCCTTTAATTATTAAATCATTAGTAAGGTATTTCATTTTCTATGTAATTTGAAGCCTGCCTTTTGCTTACCTGATGATTTTTGGCTGATACCATAGAGAACTAAATGCCAATTCAGTTAGTCCACACTGATGCCTCCTCCTGCCTAGAACAATAGGCGCTACCCCAGCACCGAGCCACTTACTGGAACAGAGCGATCCCAGATTTCAGCTTTATGTTTCACTTGCCTATAGGTCTCTCTTTACTTCCTTATAGACCTCGGCTCATGTTTTCATTTTCCCACATTTTAAAGAAACTCTTACCCCAAACTAGTATATTCAACATAAAATTCTTCAATTTCTTGAAACGGGGACTTGTTCAAACTAAATAGAGTCTAAATAATAACTCACAAGAAGTCACACATGTATTCTAAGATGCCTGTGCTGCCCTATCTCAAGAAGGCCACACATACATGGGTACCAGCCAGGCTTCAAGGCATCGGGCACTCACCCTCACTTCTCTGTCTGTGGGTCCCTGTGGCATCCTTCTCTTCAGCTCGATTCATGCCTTTTCATTCTTTACCTTGGTAGACTGGTTTTCTGTTCTTTCTCTTAAAATTCCTTGACTTTTATCTTCCCAACGCAAGAAAAGTAAAAGATGGTCAGAATTCTGAAATATCATTTCAAGACCCCTGAGGGAGGAGTTGGAACTAACTTGCTTAACTCCATCATCTGTGAGGCACTTTTTGCTATGTGAGGGGATTACATCATACAAATACAACACCAGCATTTTCCTCCTTCCTCCCTCCGACTGTCAGAGTATAGAGCACAGTTTTTTTAGTGCTTGCATTTTAATTCAGTTATTCATTTTGAAAAGATCATTTCAAATCCATATTTTTCCCTTAAAAGATTTTTTCCCATTTTTATTACCTCAGGGAGAATGCAAAGGGGATAATTCTTGCCAAGCAATGCCAAGCCTATTCATATTTCAAAAGCAAATGAAGACACCATAGCTGAGCCCTTGGAGGCATTCTGCACAGGTAGGTAGATGGTACCCAAGAAATGAATCAATTTATTATAACAATTCCAACCAGCTTTCAAGATCTGAGAAGAGCCTACTTTAGTTTTGCTTGTTCAAACATGTGAGTTTTTGCCCTGTACAATATGAAGGATGTATACTAGTCAATGTCAACCTACCAGCCCCCCTATGTACACACACACATGCGCACACACACACACACACACACACACACACACACACACACACACACACAAATTCACAGAATCATTTCTGAAGAAGTGGAACTTTGTTTTTAGAAGCAGTCAACATGCCGTTTATTTTCTATACTCTTATGTTAATAATGCCTAAGGCTCTGTTAGTGCTAGACCCCATATTCTGCCTGATAGTGCAGGGACAGGAAAGTGTGGCCCATATGCATAGAGACAACACAGCTTAGCAGAATGGAGCATTAACCAAGCAGGTTATAAAGATGCAGGAGACAAACTTTCAGATGAATTGGGATAATTTGTAAGAACATTTTCTAGGAGGATTTCTGAAGAGTGTTTGTCAGGTTGAAGCAGAAAAAGTAATGGAGGGTTGGTGAAGATCTAAAGAACTCAAGAAACTGGACATTAAAATCTTAATTAACCCAATTAAAAAATGGGGTACTGAACTGAAAAGAGAATTCTCATCAGACATAGTTCAAATGGCCAAGAGACACTTAAGGTCATGTTCAACCTCCTTAGCGATCAGGGAAATGCAAATTAAAACAACTTTGAGATATCATCTTATACCTGTCAGAATGGCTAATATCTAGACCACCAATGATAGCCTATGCTGGAGAGGATGCGGAGTAATGGAAACACTCATCCATTGCTGGTGGGAATACAAATTTGTGCAACCACTTAGGAAATCAGTGTGGCAGTTTCTCAGGAAATTGGGAATCAATCTACCTCAGGATCCAGCAATACCACTCTTGGGAATATACCCAAGAGATGCCCAATCATACTACAAAAGCATTTGATCATCTATGTTCCTAGCAGCATTATTTATAATAGCCAGAGCCTGGAAACAACCTAAATGCCCCTCAATGGAAGAATGGATAAAGAAAGTGTGGAATATATACATATTAGTGTACTACTCAGCGGTAAAAGATAATGACATCTTGAATTTTGCATGCAAATGGATGGAAATAGAAAACACTATTCTGAGTGAGTTAACCTAGACCCAAAAAGATGAATATGGTATGTACTCACTCATTAGTGGACTCTATCCATAAACAAAGGTCATTAAACCTATAGTTCACAAACCTAGAGAAGCCAAATAACAAAGTGAACCCAAAGAAAAACATATATTGATCCTCCTGGAAATTAGAAGTAAACAAGATTGCCAGGCAAAAGTTGGGAGCATAACGGTGAGGGTAGGGATGGGGGTGAGGTTGGGGGAATGGGAGAGGGAGAGAGAGAAGGGAGAAAGGAATGACTGGAGAGAGCTTGGGGGCATGAGAGGATGGAGATTGAGGAAGGGCAGATATAGGAGCAGTGAAGAAGATATCTACATTAAGGGAGCCATTTTAGGGTTGGCAAGAGACTTGGCTCTAGAGGGGATCCTAGGTGTCCATTGGCATGTCCCCAGCTAGGTCCTTGGGCAGCAGAGAAGAGGGTGCCTGAACTGGCCTTGCCCTACTATCACACTGATGATTATCTCAAATACCACCATAGAATCTTCGTCTAGCAATGGATGAAGATGGAGACAGAGACCCTCATCAGAGCAACGAACTGAGCCCCCAAGGTCCAGTTGAAAAGCAGAAGGAGGGAGAAGATGAGCAAGGAAGTCAGGACCGCGAGGGGTTGGTCCACCCACTGAGGCAATGTGCCTGTTCTAATGGGGGCTCACCAAATCCAGCTGGACTGGGACTGAATGAGCATGCAATCAAACCAGACTCTCTGAATGTGGCTGACAATGGGGCCTGACTGAGAAGCTATTGATAAAGGCACTGGGACTTGTTTCTACTGCATGTACTGGCTTTTTGGAACCCTAGTCTATTTGGATTCACACCTTCCTAGACCTGGATGTAGGGGGGAGGGCCTTGAACTTCCCACAGGGCAGGGTTCTCTGCCCTCTCTTAAGGAGGGAGGGGGAGGGAGGAGGGTAAGTGGGGGTGCGGGAGGGGAATGGGAGGAAGTGTAAATTTTTGAATGGAAAAAAATGTAATGGAGGTAAAAGCATCTGATCTAGAAAATATATTAATTAAGCAAATACTTCCCTGCCATGATTTGTCCTATACATGGGCTACAATGGCAAATGATCCACTGAGTTTGTGCAGTTTCGTATTACGAGGCAGCCCAAGAAAACTGGACACACCCATTAAACTTGCCAGGAAAGAAGAGATCCAGGCAAAGAACATTGTGAAGAGAGCTCAGACATATTTAGGGGGAAAGGTTGAGTCAGGGAAGACATTCAGGCATCCGATGTGGCGGGGGAGGAAAAATCTTTGGGGAACATTATGCAAGATGATGGAGGCAGGGGGTAGTTCTGGACATGCAGTGCCCCACAGACCAGACTAAAAGCTTTGGTCTGGACCCAAGTGCAAGGGGGTTGCACGGAGGGAACAAGAAAATGAGATGCTTGCCTTGCCTTTCATCAATCGTACTCGCTAGTATAGAGGGCAGGTTGGTTTGGTAAAGGGAAGGCAAGAGCTCATGTTGGAGGAGCTTGGAATATGATTCCATCTGATTGGAAGGGATGAGGTGGAGGTAAGCAGTATAGTGTAACAAGTATATGTGATCCACACTCAACAGCAATGCTCAGGGCACTTGTTCTCTGTGTGTTTTTCAAGACCAGCCAAGTGAAATCAATGCTCTCTATTCATCAAACGAAGTCATCTAAACACATGGAACCTTAGAGAAAAGTTGGAGCCTAGAGAGAACACTTTTGATGAAACATCTCAGGAAATAGCTACTGACAAGTCATTCAGTTAGATCTTGTCAGGGGGAGAAAGCAATTTCTAAAGAGACTTTATTGTCTCCTATTCATGCATAACCTTCGCACTGTGATTATGACTCACTTCATAAGATAACTGTTTCCGGAAACTGATATCACACTTGAACTCACATTATTCTGGTTGCATCTTATCTTGAATACCTTCACCATCATACTCCTATCTTCATTCCTTTTTTCCAAGTTGCTCTTGAGAAAGCCACAGATGTTGCCAAGGGAGCCATAGTCCTTAAAAATGAATTGTTAAGCATTTTATTCTTTATGATTCATAATGGTAGTGAGTTGAGCTCAGTGCACGAACTTTCAGAAAAAAAGTTGAGTCTCACATTTATGACCACATTTAAACAGAACTTAGAGTATTGAGGACATGAAATTAAATATATGCAACAGACAAATGTGACATTAAAATCATCCCTTCCAATTATCCCCCCTCAACTTAGTTGACACTAGACTCAAAGATCTGTCTCTATTTTGGGTCTCAAGAAACTGTAAATTCCTTGTTTGTACGCCTGGTTATTTCCACTTGCAGAATCTCACATCATTAAGATGCTCATTGTATTTATCCTGCTTAACCCAAAGTTATTTTATATACTGAGAATTAGATGAGGTAATCTTAAAGACATCATAAGGTACGCTTTGTCAAAGCAGATTTCAGAGGGAATTAAACTTCTGTTTGCCTAAAAATACATCTGGATGAGATTTTAATTTCTTTGTTTTACAGAGGAGGAAAGTAAATACTTTGAATTTTGAATTCAGAAGTAGTTGGCACATTCTCTGTCTTTTTCTATTTTTTTTTAATTACCAAGCAGCACACTACCTAGAAAATGAGTAGATTTTGGAAACGGACAGGAGGTTTCTCAAAGCTGACAGCTACTGTTGTCTGGAGCTAAGCTATTAGAGTCTGTGTTGTCATCTCTGATCATGCAGATAGAGTTCTCAATTTACATGTTAGCGAAGATTTATGAACAATGCTTGGCACACTGTAGTCATTTATAATAGGAGGCATTAGTATTACTAATTATAATTGCTTACTTCTAACACACTAGCCTCTCACATTTCCCTTTCTTCTGTTCTTCTTTCTTAGCCTCACATTGCCCAGGCTGCTTATCTATCCCTGATTATGGCCTGCTACTGGTTCTGGACAGGAAAAGGCCTTCAAGCTTCACACTAGAGGCAGGCTTCACACTAGAGGTAGGCTTCACACTAGAGGTAGGCTTCACACTAGAGGTCAGAACTGAAGTGAGGAAATCTTCTTTCTGAAGCCAGGAAGACACTGTCTACTCCCTTCTCACCCTGTGCCTTTCCTTGTGACTTAGCTCTGAAATTCCCATCCAAGAAGTCTAAAAATGTTCTCCCATTGGACATTGCTGCATTCTCTTCCGGGCTGTGTGTTTAAGGACTTAGTGCTGATTCTTTGGGAGTTTGAGACTAATATAGACAAAATGAAAATAATAGAAGGGCAGTGTTAGTATTAAAGATCACTGTTAAATATCCCTCCTTGCAGCTTATTCCTTACCCTGACTCCCACCCCCAACACACACTCCCTTGGCATCAGAAATGTTTATATAAGAACAACCAACATAAGGACAGGCTGGGCTTGAGCTAAGTGCTCGAGGCTCTGTCTATGACCTCTTGTTCCAGAGTTTTCAACTTCTAAATGATATTCTCATGTAGAATTTAAATCAACTCTTTTATTTTTTTTCCTGATTTAAGCACAGTTAATACCCAATTTCCTGCACTAGTGGAGAGAATAATTTACAGCTGATGCCAGAATTCATTGTATACTGGGTGTTAGTTTTCTCCGGTTCTTCATTTCTAATTATGTTTGGTTGAGGCAGCACTGCAGAGTGCAGCATGCAGTAGCCCAGGCATTAGGTCTGATTTATTATTTTGCTCATAAATGTCGATGGCATTTGACCTTGAAAAGACAATTTATTTCTCTAGGACCCTTAGCTTTTCTTTTCTCCCTCTGGGAAAGGTCATAAATATTTAGGGGAATCTACCCTCTAGGACATAGTGCATATTAATTTGAGCATCCTCGGCATAGACCGCAGGGTCCGGCCATACTAGAGGTGTTTAGTTCATGCTTATTAAAAGAATTGCTTCTAACACAAGCTACCTGTACAATGCAAGGAAAACTCATTTCTAGATTCCATTTTCTTCCGCTGGCAAACAAGAACCTTCCTCTAATTATTTTTGGTGAATACAACAGCTAAAGCAGACACACTATCTCAGACCTGGGACTATGAATGTCTCTTCTATACTCTGTTTTGTACCCCCACAACACTTTTGTGGCTCCATTTTAGGTGGGCAAATAGACATCAGTAGGGTTTAAATAAGTTGGCCCACCTGAATAATGTCCAGGCAAGAAAAAGCTCTCACCTGGGAACACATTAACCCCAACTCCAACTTCCAATGTGCAATAATTCTGTGAAGTTGTTTTATAGTAACGGAAAAAAGAAAGTCAGACATCACAGCACCTTTCTAGTGTGTTGGTGGAAATATCATGCAGGTGGGTTACAGCAAAGCAACCAGCCTCAATCCCAGGCCTCGGATGCCGTCTGACAACGTTCTTAGCTTTGGGTTGGTAAAAATTAGGTTGTTTGTCCATTTTCAAGAGGCTTCTCCAACGGTTGCAAAGGGGGCAGGTCACACACAGAGAAGAACAATGGCTCTTAAGGGTCCAAGGCTTCCTGACATTATTTGTATTTAGGCCTGGAGCCTATATTATAATCTCTCTACGACCCTAAACTTCTAACCACCCTTTATAGTACGCTCAGTGCAGGTGTATCTTTTCCCAAGCAACAGTACCCATTTTTGAGGAAACACTGACATTGTGCTCAGCTTTTCAAACTTGACCTAGTTGTAGGGTCCGGGTCACATGATCAGAAATAAGAATTGAAACTTAATACTAAAACAGCTGAGGGCTCACTCCCTTTGTTCCTTTAGTGCCCTCAGCTCTTTAGACCCAAAAGCATCTCCAGGGAAGGGTAATGCAGATATAGATAAGGACCATACTGATTCAAGCCTCAGCTACTTGAGGTGGGAGGAGCTATTTAAAAATTATGCTTACCTGAGATGAGCAACTTTCTCTTAAGAGAAGGAAAGTAAGAGAGACAAGCAGCCAGAAAGAAAATGATTACCAACCTGGTAGGGGAAGGCCCACAGTGTAGAGGGCTGACATACAGCTTAGAGAATGAGATGACACCGTGTCTTCAGTAGTCACTGTATTCTGTGACCTTGAATCAGCTCTTGAACCTCTTTGAACCTGGCTGTTCTCATTTAAGCATCAATGGTAATAGCACGCCCTCACCCCTGCCTCTCTGTGATCATCAGCGCGAACGAGATGATGTGGTGGAAACATTCAGCCTGAGCCTGGGTGCTCAGTAAGTGCTCAGGAAATGCTAGCAAGCACTTAGCTGGCAGGGTGAGGCATGTAGTTATGCATGTGCTTGCAGCTTCTCTTAGGCATGTAGAATACTGGCACATCCACCTGCACCCGACTGCTCTGCTTCGCCTTGGACTCCCTTCTTTTAAGAGCATCTGCATCATTCTCTCTGCTTTCTGGACTATAATGCAAACTAATGCAAATAGTGCCTTTTGGGTTCACTTCATTGCTATGTGGCAGTTAGTGACGATTAATTAAAATAGACGATGGTGATGCGTTATCACAACTCCAGCCAATACTAAGAAAATGAATGCTGCACAGTGTAGCCTGCCAGTTCACCCTACTGCCATTCTCTCCCATTTCCTACCATCCTTTAATTGTCCTGATTCACCTCCTACACTTATCCACCACAGCCTCCTTTTGTCCTGTGCCTTTCACCTTAAGACGTTTGACTCTGACTTGATTTTGAGTCTAAGCACATAATATAGAAACATGGAAATCCAACAACTTCTGGGTGTCTGTGAGAGAAAACCAGACACACGGCATTGCCGAAGGAATCAAGAGGCAAGAGGGACATGTTCACAAATATCAAATCTCTAAGTTAACGATAGTTGAAGGAGCACAGTGCCCGTGTGAGAGCAGCCTGAATGGATTAATCCTGTAGCACTAACAACTATCTTTCAGCAAGTCTTGGGCCCTGCCATTCAAATGCAGCAGGTCTATCCCTGTGTCTCCTGCAGGCTTGCAGGCTGTGCAGATCTTCTGAGAACTGCAATGTATCTGTTCTGTTGTGCCCGATTTCTGCTCCTTCTCGTTTCCCTTTCTCTGACCATTGCCTCTTCCTAAAAAATGTCACTCTAGCTGCCTCATTGCATTTATGAACTGGACCTATACCATCCTGGTAAGAATACCTAAGGCTGGTTTGCATTATTTAACCAACATTTACTGATAATGTAAGCATTGCATACAGGTCTGTAAACGAAGTAGTGTGAAACTTCAACCTTTTAATTTGGGTATCAGATTTCACTATGCCTGGGATCTAGGTCTACTGAACTCTTTTGTGCTTATGGGATCCCTCTGCTCTGTCCAGTCTCAATTTTGCTGTTGTGTACTCTTAGTTATTAGTTTCCCCGTCGCTGTGATAAAATGTTCTGGTCAAAACAATTCAAGGGAGAAAAGACTTATTGTTGGACCTCAGTTCGGGGTACAGTCCAAAACCACAGGGAAGTCACAATGGCAGCTGGTCACATGGTGTCCATAGTCAGGAAGCCGAGAGTGGTGAATGACTGTGCTCAGCTTACGTTCTCTTTTCCATTTGGTCTGATCTCTTTGTATGAGTCATATGCTTGTTCATATGCTATTTAGAGGGGACAAAGCAGGAATTGTCCAAATGTACAAAAAGAATTACTTACGATAGCTGTGTGTTAATGATGATATTGAAGCAATTTAATATATGATACCACAGAATAGAATTCATAGCTGGTATGGGTAAAAGTAGTAGGAAAAAAAAGGACAAAGGCATCTTTCTGAACATGAATCCACGGAAGGGTAGGGCTACTGAAAATGATCAATGGGAAGAGTAAAGACTAGAATACCTGCTTGGGTAAGCCAACTAATTCCAGTACTTGAGAGAGTAAAAGGCCCACAATCTCGGCAGAAAAATAGCTCTTCTGAGCCTTACCACTCTTCTCTCCATAGGTCATTCTGATACCAGGAAACAACTCAGGACATCAAGGGAGAAGGAAGATGCTTAGGACCTGAATAGTAATATGTTGCTACCACTCTGCCAGATGTCAGGCTCTATCCCAAGTTCTTTCATTTATCATCTCCAACCTCAATGTCTGAAACATGTATATGTTTTTAAAACAAGTATGAAGACTCAGATGCCTATATACAGTGATTGGTGGAGCTGGGGACATGGGATAATGATTGAGGAATTGCTTCACACATTGCCTGATGATAAACTAGGGATCCCATTTATGCAGCTGGCATTACTCACTCAGCTTGTCTCTTCTTTATAGAAGACCCCATGGAAGGCTTAGGAATGAGGATGGAAGAAAACCTCAGCTAAGTTACGTTTCTGTAACATGATTTATGAAGGTTAAAAATTGTTGTTTGTCCTTTCCAAGCCTCCTTCCCTTTGTCATAGATGAGTTTGTTTATAAAGAATTATATAGGATCACCAGGCAGTTGTGGCGCATGCCTTTAATCCCAGCACTCAGTAGGCAGAGGCAGGAAGATCTCTGAGTTCGATGCCAGCCTGGTCTACAAGAGCTAGTTCCAGGACAGGCTCTAGAAACTACAGGGAAACCCTGTCTCGAAAAAACCAAAACAGAAAACAAAAAAAAAGAATTATATAGGATTAAGTTTCTCAGTATCAGTTAAAGCCATTTGACCGTATTATTTTTGAAGAAATGTGCTGTTTGGTCATATGGATGTTCTTATTCCTTTTTTTTTTTGTTGTTGTTCTTTCTAATGTGGTTCAATCCAAGAGGGATAATAGAAAATTTGCAAGAAATGGAAGTTGACTTAAGTGAAATGTTAATATTGCCAACTTGATAGGACCTATAATCACCCTGCAGGGAAACCTGTGGGCATGTCTGAGTGAGTCTCTAGTATGAGTCAAGGTGAGACGATCTGTGTTCAAAGTGGGCAACACTGTCCCATGGGCTAGAGCTCTGAGCCAAAAAAAAGTAGATAGTGAGCTCAGAACCAGCATTCATCTTTCTCTGGGACAATGAGACCAGTTGCCTCAAGTTCCTATAGCCACACCTTCCCAGACATGATGCACTTTCCATCTGTGAATGAAATAAACTTTACCTTTCTTAAGTTGTTTTCTTAGGTGTTTGTTCAAAGCCATGAAGAAAGTAGCAACAATGCCAACTTACTAGAGAAAGATCTATTGCAAAATCTAGAAATCTTGTAAAATGTATAAAGCACCACCTTATATTTTATAAGGACAACTACCCGGCTCCTGGATGTTTGCTTTCTCCTTCTCATATTTCATAAAATTTATCTCCTGGTTAATTCATTTTTCAGCATCTCTGCCCATTCTTCTAGAATTTACAGGGTGGTAATGCAGCAGATGAGATCTCCAAAGTCTATGACCAAACTCTCTGAGTCCTTTGTCTCCACTGGCAACATTGATTTCTGTTTAAATTCTAAGTTGTCAAGATGGTGTGTTTGAGCGGGCTATGCATTCCAGTGTTCAGCTGGCTACAGGAAGATATTCTGTGATGGGGATAAATTAACTATCTTACCTATACTGTGATAGGATATTTTACAAATGGGAAGTGCAGGTGGGGAAGAGAGTGGGGACAACTTTCGATAGGCACAATGTGTGTCAAGAGAAACTCAGAATCATTTAGGTGCAGTGCTCCTTTGACATGCCAGACATAAGGAATATGGAATGGTAAGGGGCTTTTCTTAATGTTAACCAGCAATAATTGAATGTAATTATGCTACTGAGAGGAGAGCTCATGTCATTAGAGGTCATCAACAAGAAATTACGATGCGCAGATGCTATCCTATTTTAACATGCCGTTCCCTCCGTGTTTTATAAATATATCCCTTTCAATAATTTCCATAACTTTAACCCTTACTGATTCTGAAAATATACCTTCTGGCGTGCTAGAGCCCCACAGCTCATGAACTCAAAGGCAGAAATGTGGCTTTGCCATTTCTTCTGACACTTGTAGAGAAAGAACATCTTGCCAAGCTTTGATTTAATCACCTCAGAGCATTAAACCCTAACACTTAAAATAGATAAGTAAATGATTCTTGAAGGAGCATAAAATTCCTTTGTCTCCGTTGGCAAGTCCATTATTTAAAAGAGGACATTCACTACAGTGTTTAAAAGTTGAGTTCTGCTCCAGGCCATGGGCCTCTTGCCAGGAACAAGCAAAGTGCAATAACTTAGAAAAGGCTAATAACTGTGAAATGTTATTACATTATTTAGACATCGCTCCGAGAGAGACTAATAGTGGTAACATTATGTGTGAACTGCTGGGCTCGGAAGTCACAGAACTGAGTTTCTGTTCATCAACAACTCCACAGGGTAGCAGAGCTCCTTCAGTTGCCCTGTGTATAAATCTCATTACGATTTCCAGGCTCCTCATGCTGCCGACCTGCCACATTCTTCTCCAGTTCACAGCTTCCCTGACAGAATTGTTGGTTCTATTTGGCCTTAAGAGGGTTGAGACTGACGGCATTGGTCCTTTGAAATGTCTGGAGGGAAAAAGAAAAGGTATGGGTGCCTACCATAGAAAGAAAATGCAAAGATGAGAAATTCTCACAAAATACCATAATTAGACACCTTTGGTGGCAACAGCCAAACAAGCTAACCCATGTTTCTCTGATAGTTTCTGGAAGTGACCCTCAGATGTAGGAAAAAGAGAAGGCACAAATAATGTAGGGATGACATTTTCTCCTGAGCAAGTGTAGAGGCACTTAGTTTCCCTTGAATTTTAACTAAGAAGGCATTTAAACTTAAGAGTTGTGTGTGTGTGTGTGTGTGTGTGTGCGTGTGTGTGTGTGTGTGTGTGTGTGTGTATTAAAGGTCAATTATCTGCCTGGAAAGCTTATAGAAGGGGTGCTTTTACCTTTATTTAGTTCAACCCAAAGAGCAGCAGAAAATGAAAAGGAGTTTGAGGGCTGAGGGCAATGGAAAAAGAATGTGGCACTAAAGTTGTTGGTTGAAGAAGTCTTCTGTGAGGTGTCAAAATTTTAACACATGCTTTCCCTGTTTTTGTTTTAAATGACAAAGCGCAAACAGTTCTCTTTGAGGAAAGAGAAAGCCTAATGAAACCATTCTTCGAGTTTTCTTTACTAATACAATCCTGTCAAGAAATCAGCTAGGCTAATAAATCAGTAAGCTGCTATGAAAATAAACTTTTCAAAATGAGTATGTTTTTTCCTGACAAGTTTTGAGAGCTGGACTGTTCTAAACTGTTCCATAATAGAGGCCAAATTCATAGCAATGGGAGAGTTTATATTCTACAAAGTATGGTGACTTTGGCTAGATGATAGGTCTGATGACTTGTTTTTCTGTAATGGGTGCTACCATGCCAACCAGAACCAGTATATAAGGGGAAAGACAAAGAAGGAGAGTATATGTATTAGAGAAGACACACTGAAGGTGCAGTCATTTCTCTTAAGACAAAATTAGAAGTACTATTGATGACTATTGGATTTTTCATGTACAATCAATTTTCAAATGAGGTAATTTGGCCAAACAGCCTCTCAGTCATGAACTGGAGGAGAGATACCATTGAGGAATGTTGAATTTGTTTCTGGTTGGTTGTTAGTTTCTAATTCCAAGGAGAAGCAGTATTTGTCTTCATGAGCAGTGGCTGGTAGAGCATACCAGCCCTGCTGAAGCTGAGCCCCAGAAGTCCTGGCAACTACCTTTGCCATTAATGATACCTGGAAACCTTCTACTAGAGAGTAGAGAACATCATGAAGTTCTCAATAAAACCTAAGGCTCTATGAGACTTTGAAACAAGAAACACGAGGCCAACAATGAGAGACATAAAACTGGGTCTTTTGTAAGTGTTTTATTGCCACAAAGAGATACCATGACCCCTGGAACTCTTATAAAAGAAAACATTTATTTGGGGCTAGCTTACAGTTTCGGAAGTTTAGTCATTATCATCATGGTATGTAGACACAGTGCTTGAGAAGAGGCTGAGAGTTCTTTATCTGTATCTGCAGACAGCAGGAAGTGACACTGGGCTGGGCTTGAGCTTTTAAAACCTCAAAGCCTACCCCCAGTGACACACTTCCTCCAACAAGACCACACCTCCTAATCCTTCTCAAGTAGTGCCACTCCCTGATGACTAAGCATTCAAATATAAAAGCCTATATGGACCATTCTTATTTAAATTGGGTCTCCTGTTTCAGGAGGCAGTACAAGTGGGATGCTAGACAGTGGAAAGAGGAAGGATCAGGGGAGACACTTCTGACATTGTTACCCTGTAGGTTTATCAGGGCTACACTGCCACTAGGTGGTTATGTTATTATTGTTACTGTTTTGGTTTTTGGTGGAGTAGTTCAAGAAAAAAGATGATAATGTTGAAGTACAGAAAAAATAAAATGCAGAGAAGTCCATTTTGATAAATTTTCTTTCATTTAAATCATAATTCATTTTTTATTCTCCATGAATATTATCCTGTGGACATTAGCATACTTGATAAAGTTAATTTAGAGTTTGGTACCAAGTTCTACTCACAGAATATTCTGTCCCTAGCAGGTAGGTTTTGAGATGAAATCAAATTTAGTTTTCCCTGTAAGATAAGACTTCTGCACTTTAGAAGGAAAGAAAATTCTAAATTATGGAAAATAAACACCTAAATTAAGTATTAGCCATCTCTTCAAGATGATTATGTAAACAAGAGAAAATATTTCAGTTATTAAAATTGAGAATGGAAGAGGGTACTTTAATATGACCCTTACACAAATGAAAAGAATCATAAAGGAACACAAAGATTGCATGTCAATTACCTCATGCTCATGATTAAGTGAAAGTATTTCAATAAACACTAAACAACAAAACAAATCCCAGAACTAATAGAATTTTGGAGTAATTAATATAAAAGGTAAAGAGGATGAATTACTAGCCAATATCTTCCTGTTAGGAAAACCAAAAACAAGTGACTTCACTGGTACATTTTGCCAAATATTTGAAGAAAATACAGGGCCTAAAGAGATAGCTCAGTGGTTAAGAGCAGGGCTTCTCTTACAGAGGAATACCTACAGGAGATTCCCAGCACCTATAATGGGACTCACAAACTTCTCTAACACCAGTTCCAGTAGATGCTGTACTCTTCTGGTCTCTGTGAACACTACAGGCCAGTGGTGCATGCACATTCAAGAAGTAAAATAAATAAATCATAAAATTCATAAACAAACCAATATTTTTTCTTTTTTAATTTTTAAAAATCTATTTTTTCTCATTTTACATGCCAAATCCAATTCTTACTCCCTCCCTTCCTCCCATTCCCTCCTTCTTCCCCCATTCCACCCCTTGATATATGCCTCAGAGAGGGTAAGGCTTCCCACGGAGAGTCAACAAAGTCTAGCACATTTCTTTGAGGCAAGACTAAGGCTCTCCCCACTATATCTAGGCTGAGCAAGGTATTCCAACAAAGAGAAAGGGTTCCAAAAAATAAGAACAAGCACTAGATATAAATCCTGGCTGAAAATGGATGGAACTAGAAAAAAACCATACTGAGTGATGTAACCCAGACCCAGAAAGATGAGCATGGTATGTATTCACTCATATGTGAGTATTACCTGTAAAGCAAAGGATAAGGAGCTTATAACCTATAACCCCAGAGAAGCTAAATAACAAGGAGAAGCCTTAGAGAAACATACATAGATTTCCCCTGGGAAGGGAGGGGAGGAGGTGAAAATTTGTAATAATAATAATAATAATAATAATAATAATAATAATAATAATAATAATAATAGAAAATTGGGAGCATGGGAGTAGGGGGCTAAAGGGGATGAGGAGGGGAGAAGGAGAGGAGGGAGAGAACTTAAGAGAATGGGTTGGCCAAGAGAGGGGAAGAACAGAAATGGAGAGCAAGGAAAGAGATAACTTGATTGAGGGAGTCATTATGGGGCTAGCAAAACACCTGGCACTAAAGAAATTCCTAGGAATCCACAAGGATGATTCCAGCTAAGACCCTAAACAATGTTGGAGAGGGTACCTGAACTGGCCTTATCCTGTAGTCAGATTGATGACTTTTGTTTGTTTTTGAGACAGGGTTTCTCTGCAAGTTTGTAGCCAGTGCTGGAACTAGCTCTTATAGACAAGGTTGGCCTCTAACTCCCAGAGGTCTCCCTGTTTCAGTCTCCTGAGTGCTGGAAATAAAGGTATGCACCACCACTGCCCCACTAGGTTGATGACTATCTTAAATGTCATCATAGAACCTTAATCCAGCAACTAAGGAAGCAGATGCAGAGAACAGAGTGAAGCACTGGGCTCTGAGCTCCCAAAGTCCAGTCAAAGAGTGGGAGGAGTGAGAATACACACAAAAACGTCAAGACCATGATGGGGATACCCACTGAAACAACTTACCTGAGATAATGGGAGCCCACCAACTCTGCCCTGACACTGAGGGAATTGGCATAGGACCAAATTAGGCCCTCTGAATGTAGGTGACAGTTGTCTGGCTAGGGCAGACTGTGGGACAGACACTGGCAGTGAAACCAATATTTCTTAAGAATATAGGTGTAAGCCGGGCGGTGGTGGCTCACGCCTTTAATCCCAGCACTTGGGAGGCAGAGGCAGGCGGATCTCTGTGAGTTCGAGACCAGCCTGGTCTACAAGAGCTAGCTCCAGGACAGGCTCTAAAGCTGCAGAGAAACCCTGTCTCGAAAAACAAAAAAAAAGAAAGAATATAGGTGAAAATTTTCTCATGAAATTTCTGACCACGAACAATCAATGACATATATGCAGAATAATACAGCATGACCAAGTGAGACTTGCTCCTTGTTAGGGATTTATAGTCTGTTTAAAATACAAACTTAACATATAAAAAATAGAGAGCGTAATATACTATATTAGTAGAATGTAGTAAAAAAATAAAAATAACAATAGAACAATATGGGAACATCTCCATAGATGCCAAATGTTGCTTTTGTAAAGCATTTAACAAAAGTCAGTAAACATTAAAAACATTAAATGTGCTTTTATAATAAAAAATATCGAGGAACTTAGGAACAAACAGAAAAAAGCCTCATCAATCTTCTAGGGTACATGTACACACAACCTACAGCTAAACTAACTTCATCCTTTACAGAGGATGACTTGTATTTTCTCCTTAAGATCAGGAATGTATTCAAGACATCTGTGCTTACTAATTATGTCAGACACATGAAAATACTTTAAATTATTTGCTAAAATAATAGAAACATTTTCAAAATTATGTGAGTGTGTATTGTGTGTGTTGAGAGAGAGAGAGAGAGAAAGAGAGAGAGAGAGAGAGAGAGAGAGAGAGAGAGAGAAAGAGAGAGAGAGAGAGAGAGAGAAATCTAACTTTGTTGACTGGAAATCTTAGGTGATTTGTCATAAAAAATAAATAACAGAAACTTACCTCTCTTCCTGCAACCTTGGTGGAATTCTGAAACACAGCTTGCTCTAATACTGAGGGGCCTTAAAAGATGAGAGAACAGCCATGCGGAGGGACACCCCACTCTCTAGTACCTCCACAGTTGGACAAAACCCCAGGTCCCTCTCCCAACTGCTTTGGCTTTTCTAGCCAGCCAGCAGGGATTTTCCTGCAGGTAGGCTCCCCCAAAACCCAACCCCATACACTGGACCCTCCAAGCTACTAGCCACACTCCAACTAAGAGCTGAGAGCTTGATATAATATTGAGGGGACAAAGAGCTTGCAACAATACTGAGGGGACCAAAAGAGAGCACCAAGAGAGCAAACCAGGAGAGAAGACCAAGAGAACAGACTTATAGGGACCTCAGAGGCTTTCGAGACAGACATTGACAGTACAGAGCAGACCAAGAAAAACTCCCAAACACTCAGACAGCCACTGCAAGGATTGGACTAACACACAAAGACACCGCATGCCTCATTTGAAGAAAGAGATGGGTAGGCGCCAATGCAAGCATTCTTCCAACAACCTAAAAAGCAACATGGTAACACCAGAACCCAGTGGTCACACAACAAAAAGATTTGATCATCCTAACCCAGAAGAAGTAGAAGAAAATGACTTTAAATGTAACATTACAAATATGATGGAGACATTTAAAGAGAAAAAACCAAACAGGTGAAGCAAACAGTGCAAGGCTTGAAGACTGAAATAGAGGTAAAAAAGAAAACACAAACTGAGGGAATTCTAGGTATGGAAAATCTGGGTAAATGAATAGGAACAAGAAAGACAAGTATAACCAACAGAATACAAGAGGTAGAAGAAAGAATCTCAGGTGCTAAAGATACTATAGAGGAAATAGACTCATTAGTCAAAGAAAACAGTAAATCCAACAAATTCTTAACACAAATCATCCAGGAAATCTGAGATACCATGAAAAGACCAAGCCTGAGAATAATAGGGGTAAAAGAAGAACTCCTGTTCAAAGGCACAGAAAATATATTCAACAAAATCATAGAAGAAAACTTTCTGAACCTAAAGAAGGCTATCCTTATAAAGGTACAAGAAGCTTACAGAACACCAAATAGACTGGATAAAACAAAAACCATTCACTCACCAAAAACAATCCCCTCACCATATACAATCAAAACACAAAACATACAGAATAAAGAAAGAATATTAAGAGCTGCAATGGGAAAAAGTCAAATAATATATAATCAGAATTACATCCGACTTATCAGTGGAAACCATGAAAGCCAAAAAGTCCTGGGTAGATATACTGTAGGCACTAAGAGATTACGGATGCAAGCCCAGACTATTATACCCAGCACAGCTTTCAATCACCATCAAGGGAGAAAACAAGACATTCAATGACAAAAACAGATTTAAACAATACATATTCACAAATCCAGCCCTACAGAAAGTACTAGAAGGAAAACTCCAACCCAAGGAAGCTAACTGCATCCATAAAAACACAGGCAACTCATAGCCCCCCACCAGCATAACCCAAGGAAGGGAAACACACAAAGACTACTACTGAAAAATAACCTGAATTAATGACCATTGGTTATTAATATCTCTTAATATCAATGGGCTCAATTCATCTATAAAAAGACACAAGCTAAGAGTATGAATATGAAAACAGGATAAACAGGACTGTCAAATCTTGCCAAGACAGGATAAGACAGTTTTGAATAATTTCCTAGCTCTGAAAATGGTTTGTCAGTTATCCTAGGCCTTAGCCAAAGCTGGTTGCTTCAACATTGCAAATGAGACTTTGAGTTATTGCCCAGGTAGCCAGTTGTCTCTGTCATTTGTTGTACATTTTGGAAGTTGCTTGATTGCACTTCCTGCTCACTCAAGTATTATTTTCCTTCTTGGATCTTGGATGGGGTGGAAGACTAGATAGTTGTAGTTACTTTCCTCTCATGACTTGGTCAATTTATTTATTTATGCAAGACTTAAACTAGTTAGGATAGGATAATTATTAAATATATTTGTTCTTATTGTATATAATTTTGTATTAGACTTAGAACTCTCTTATTTAAACAAAAGAGGGAGGTGCTATAGGAAGTCTTACAGTCACTGGTTGTCTGACCACTGGGGCGTGGCCTTTTTTTTTTTTTTAACCATGTAAGCCTATGTAGAGCAAGTGTCTGCTCTTTCCGGTTGCTGGATTCAGTTTCTGTTCTCCATTCAAACAGAGGATTTTGATTTGTGATTTTACTCGTAAATAAATAACCATATATTTTTCAATTCTGAGCTAGTATGGGATTCCCTTTTAAGCATCCTTCCACACACAAGTAGGACAGACAGTGAGAACAACAATAAATAAATGGGACCTTCAGAGACTGAGAAGCATCTGCAAAGCAAAGGACACAGTCAATGAGACAAAAAGGCAGCCTACTGGATAGGAAAAGATCTTCATCAAGCCCACATCAGACAAAGGACTGATCTCAAAAATATATAAAGAAGTCAAGAAATTAGACATTAAAATTCTAAATAACCCAATTTAAAAATGTGGTACAGAACTAAGCAGAGAGTTCTCAACAGAAGAATCTCAAATGGCCAAAAGATACTTAAGGAAATGTTCAACATCCTTAGCCATCAGGGAAATGCAAATCAAAACAGCTCTGAGATACCATCTGTCAGAATGGCTAAGATCAAAAGCACCAAAGATAGTTTATGCTGGAGATAATGTAGAGTAAGGGGAATACTCATCCATTGGTAGGTAGTAGGAATGCAAACATGTACAACCACTTTGGGAATCAGTATGGTGGATTCTCAGAGAATTGGGAATTAACCTAGCTCAGGATCCAGCAATACCACTATTGGGAATATACCCAAAAGATGCTCAATCATACTGCAAAAGCATTTCTTCAACTATGTCCATAGCAACATTATTTGTAATGGCTAGAACCTGGAAACAACCTTGATGCCCGTCAGTTAAAGAATGAATAAAGAAAATGTGGCATATTTACACATTAGAGTACTACTCAGTGGTAAAAAAAAAAAAAAACAATGACATCTTGATTTTTTCAGGCAAATGGATGGAATTAGAAAACACTATCCTAAATGAGGTAACCCAGACCCAAAAAGATGAATATAGTATGCACTCACTCATAAGTGGATACTAGCTATAAACAAAGGACATTGAGCCTGTAGTTCATGATCCTAGAGAAGTTAAGTAATACGGTGAACCCAAAGATAAACATATATAGATCCACCTGGAAATTGGAAATAGATAAGATCACATGACAAAATTGGGAGAACTGGGGTGGAGGGAGAAGGGAAAGTGGAAGGGAAAGAGGAGGGGAGAAGGAGAGGGTTGAAGAGAACTTGAGGGAATGGGATAGTCAAAATGAAGGAAGGACAGAGATGAGATCAAGGAAAGAGATATCTTTTTTTTTTTTTTTTTTTTTTTTTTTTTTTTTTTTTTTTTGGTTTTTCGAGACAGGGTTTCTCTGTAGCTTTGGAGCCTATCCTGGAGCTAGCTCTTGTAGACCAGGCTGGTCTCGAACTCACAGAGATCCGCCTGCCTCTGCCTCCCGAGTGCTGGGATTAAAGGCGTGCGCCACCGCCGCCCGGCGGAAAGAGATATCTTGATTGAGGGAGCCAGTATAGGGTTAGCAGAAACCTGGCTGTAGAGATATTCCCAGGAATCCACAAGGATAACCCCAGCTAGGAACCTAAGCAATAGAAGAGAAGTGGTCTGATCTTGACTTGCCCTGTAGTCAGACTGATGAATATCTTAAATATCACCATAGAATCTTCATCCAGCAACTGATGGAAACAGAGTCAAGGACCTGCATTGGAGCACGGCACTAAGCTCCCAAAGGCCAGTTAAAGAGTGGGAGGAATGAGAATATGAGCAAAGAGGTCAAGACCATGATGGGTTCACCCACTGAAACAGTATACCTGAGCTAATGGGAGCTTACCAACTCTAGCCTGACTGGGAAGGAACAAGCAAAGGACCAAACTAGTACCTCTGAATATGGTTGATAGTTGCATGGCCGGCACAGACTGAGGGGCCACTCACAATGGCACCAGGATTTATCCCTACTCCATTTACTGGCTCTTGGAGATCCTATTCTCTTTGCATGTATACCTTGCTCAGCCTAGATATAGTAGGGAGTTGCTTGGACCTTCCACAAGGCAATGTGCCTTACCCTCTCTGAGGATTGGATGGGGGTGGGGTGGGAGGATGTGTGGAAGGAATGGGAGGAGGGGAGAGGGTGGGAACTTGGATTGATATTTTTTAAAATAATCTAATAAATCAAAAAAAGAGAAAAATGCAAAAAAGAAGAAAAACTGTAAAAAAAAGAAAATAACAGATCTCTAGTGTATTCAACTAGATATATCTATCCTTATATGACTCATCATACTCAGAGTATTCTAAAATGGATAAATATGACAGGCAGCATGTAAGTTCAGCTGAATTTAAGAAAAAAACCATTCAATTAAAATCTGCATACAGATATATTTTATTGTGGTGTACATGTGCCCAGTCTTCAATATATAAAATAGAGCTTCCTAGGTTTATAAGTACTTTTGAAAATCTGTAACATTTTCACATAAAAATATGTAAAAGGGCCAGAAGTTTGTGGCACACACCTTTAACCCCAGTACTTGGGAAGCAGGGGCAGGTGAATCCCCATGAGTTCAAGGCCATCTTGGTCTACAAAGTCTGAAAGAAGGGAACTGGTACAAATGTTCTATAATTTAATGTGATGATGATGGTTGTAAAAATGTGAATTCATAAAAACTTACTGAAATTTTTACTTCAAGTCGGTGAATTTGATGGCAAGCAAGCTATATATATATCTCCACAAAACTCTTTAAAATATATTTAGGGCTTTCAAGAAACAACATAGATACGATAACATCACTGACATAATTAAAATGTATTTAGAATGTTAACATGATATCAATTACTTTAGGCGACTGACAAGTTATTTGTCACCAGTTCATACTTACTGTGACTTGGCACTTGTCCCAGACTTCTCTAAGCTCTTGAGACAGTGTTGGGAGGCATAAGGGAGATGCCGGAACTGCTATTTCATTCACGAAACAGCTGAATGGTATCAACAGACTTCCCAGCGTAGATTGCGCAGCATTTAATACCAGAAGAGCAGTGCCAGATAGATCAAGTAGCCAGGGAAAGAGAAGCCCACTTCCCATCTGTTTAAATATACTTCTGAAGGATTGAGAAGAGCCGTGAGTGTGTTATGGTTTTAATATAAAATGTCCTTCACAGGCTCATGTGTTTGGGAGGGTTGAAGAAACTTTGTGGGAGAAAGTGAGACACTGAGGGTGGGGCTTGAAATGTTACAGCCTGGGCCTATCTACCACTCTCTGCTCCCAAAGCACGAAATCAGGAAGATCTGTCTTGTTACTGCTCTTGCTGCTATGGCTTCCTCTCTATGGTAGACTGTATCCCTCTGGAACTGGAGGCCCAAGTAAATCCCTTACCTCTTAGGTGATTTCATCCAAGTATTTTCTCAAAACAACAAGTAAACAACTTTAACAATATGGTAGTCCAGTGTTTCACAATGGGCTTTATTGACATTCTTTGGAAAGTCTTTAGTGAGATAGACCAACCCTGCAACATTCTGGAAGATTCCATCTTGTTTGATCTGGAATGAAGCCAGGAGCACTCTTTTAGGAAATCTAGACTCACATATCTCACTTCGCTCCTTAAAAATTCACAGAAGAGATGTCAATGCCCCAAATACTTGATTTCTGAGGAATATGTATGCACAACAGTAAACAATTCCAGAAATAAACTATCAAGAGAAACTTCAAGTTGTAAGGAAATTTGAGTAATTTTAATAAATAATGTTCAACTTGAATTGGTAATGAGCCTCCTTTATATATTCTTCAAAAGCAAGTTATCATTCATAGTCTTCAATGGCATTTACAAACAATCAAATCTGTCAATCATAAACAGATGGAGCAGACTCTACAGCTAAAGAATTAGTGTGATAGCTTCGTTTTTCAGGGACCAGGCACTGAAGGAATACAGCACGAATGAATCTCGGAGAACTCAAAACAAATGGAACTTCCTGAACTTAACGAGTGAAATAAAAGATGGAACCAGAAGGATTTCTCACTCCCACACTAAACGGGTCAAATGTACATTCTTAAGTAGTGTTGCTGTTGGCACATATTATTTCTTATTTATATTCATCTGTAAAAAAAGAAGAGTTGACAGTCATAAAGCCAGTTTTCACAGCAGGAATCTCTTCATTCAGTGTATCCGACTTATCCTAATCTATACATCTAAATGTTAGCCTTGAGTCTAAAAGCCCCAGTTTTTTTCCCATCTCATTTATTACTGATGTTTCCTTTCAACAAATATCAACATTCTACAGTTTGAGTGATTTTTAAGTCCTTGATAGGCTAGTATTAACTAAATATATTAATTCAATATCTCCATGTTCTACATTGTATCATCTTAACTTATTACCCTGGATTCCTCTGACTAACTTTTCACCTGTCCCCACCTTTCCACTATCTGGGTCTGTGATTTCATTAATTTTAGATCCCAAGTAAATTAGACTATTTGGTATTTATCCTTCTGTGCCTAGCTGATTTCAGTTGGCATAATACCTTTCAGATTCATCAATTTTGGTTCAAACAAGGTTTCGTTTTGTTGTGTCATATTCTATTATACATATTCATATATGTATAACATACACACACACATATATATACACATTTGCACATACACACATTCATCACATTTCCTTCATCTGTTTAGCCATTGTATGTACTTGTGTTGATCCAGGTGATGATGACTATTAACAGTGCTACTGTGTACCTAGGAACATAGATACTATTTAACATACGGATCTCACGGATAAAGAATAATACTTCTTAAAACTTCTTTTCTTGATCCTGTGTTTTCATGGTGCTGCTTGTACCATCCCTGTGCACACATGTTTTTGTACTATGTGTGTTTCTCCCAAACGTCTGCCCTCTTCAGTCTCAAAGCCTGTCTGGCATGCTCTTTCATCTGAGGTCAGCTAGTTTTGATTCAATATTTCTTTAATTATTTTTCAAGTATTTTCCTGAAACTGACAAAAATAAAGCATTGTCCTGGTGCTGATTTTAACGGTGAGACTGGTTAGGACTAGAAATGGAGGAGATGCTATTCTGAAGATGGGTAGGAAGGGGGGGGGTAATGTAACTCCTAGTGGTTTTAGACCAGTGGCTATTGTGCCTAATAATGAAGTGAGCATGTTTTCCGAAGAAAGTAACTAGCCCATGATACCAAATAAAAATAGCCCATGGGACACATTTTATTTCTATGGAAGCAAGTTCACAAACCAACACATAAAGTGCACCCACAGCCCATACTATAAATGACTATAAATAATATAGTCTATGTGCCAGAATACTTGCTGAAAGGTCTGTATGTTTCCCCTGGTAACTAAAATTAAAAGTTACGCTCAGATGATTTGCATGGTTGATCTGCATTTTCTCGTCTCATAAACAGACTATTTTGAGTCTGACTGATTTTAAAAATCTGTGCTCATTTTACAGCACTTTTCACCAACTATTAATTATAATAATGGAGAATGAAATGGTAGAAATGTCAAACTTTGCCCAGAGAACCATGTAGTCTTTTTGCAAAGGCAAACAGTAACCAGGAGAGAATAAATATCCTTTCCACACTCCACAGTATATCTGGAAGAGTTTTCAACTCTATTGTACTTGGGTGTGAGATGTTGAGGCCCACATACTATTTTCTTGCGTGAGCCTTTTCTCTCAACAATGTTTGCACATATTTTAATAGAGTGTTGTTTTTAATACCCTGCCAGCCACATTCTCCTCTTCTGCTCTGCTATATGTAGCTGAAGACCTCCAGGGATAACGGAAGGGTATTAAGTTTTATGTCTGTAATGTTGTATGGCATGTGTTCTCAATTCCTATGTCCCTCTTACTTTTTGATATTTACGGAAGGAAGCTGCTAGGCTATTCTTTAACATTTTAAGAAGAAAGAAGCAGCAAGAGATTTACTTAATAAAAGGATATGGGGATCACCCCCCTCTACCAGTTTTAGTAATCAAAACATATGCTGATGAGTTTAAAGGGGGTGCTTATGTGTGTGGGGAAAATTATCGCAATAAAACCAGTATTTTGAATTTTCATTAAAAGGTTTAGAGTTCTATTACTAATTTACTATTCTTTGATGATATTGAAAGGAGCGACACTATTATTTTCCTGAAAAGAGTCTCAAAATGAATAATACATAAGATCAACTGATCCATAAATTCATAGATCTTTTTTATCTGCATAGGTCTATAACAATTAAGATAAATACTGGGACTTACACAATTTGGTTGATAGATCACATTCAGTAGCTTTAACACTCTTTTAGGAACTGTGCCTCTTAACTCTGGACTCCTTCATTTTTTGTCCATATCTAACATTGCTGAACTCTTATTATTCAATTGTGCAAGACCAATAATTCTACTTCCTATTTTATAGATGAGGGAAACAAGAGTAATGCAGAGGAAATAGACCTGAACGAGCAAGAATCTATAAAGATGTTCGATGATTGAGGCTTCTATGTATTTCAAGAAAGCAGAGGATTCGGTTTGCCAGTATTTTATTGAGAATTTTTGCGTCAATGTTCATGAGTGAGATTGGCCTGTAATTCTCTTTCTTGGTTGAGTCTTTGTGTGGTTTAGGTATCAGGGTAACTGTAGCTTCATAGAAGGAATTTGGCAGTGACTCTTGTGTTTCTATATTATGAAATACCTTAAGGAGTATAGGTATTAGGTCTTCTTGGAAGTTCTGGTAGAATTCCGCATTGAAACCATCTGGTCCTGGGCTCTTTTTGGTAGGGAGGTTTCTGATAACAGTTTCTAATTCTTCGCGACTAACAGGACGATTTAGAGCATTTACCTGGTCCTGGTTTAACTTTGGTATATGGTATTTATCTAAAAAACTGTCCATTTCTTTTACATTTTCCAATTTTGTGGCATACAGGCTTTTGTAGTAAGATCTAATGATTTTCTGAATTTCCTCTGTGTCTGTGGTTATGTCCCCCTTTTCATTTCTGATCTTGTTATTTTGCGTGTTCTCCCTCTGCCGTTTGATTAGTTTGGCTAAGGGTTTGTCAATCTTGTTGATTTTCTCCAAGAACCAGCTTCTTGTTTCATTGATTCTTTGGATTGTTTTCTGTGTTTCTATTTTGTTGATTTCTGCCCTCAGTTTGATTATTTCCAGTCTTCTACTTCTCCTAGGTGAGTCTGCTTCTTTTTTTTCCAGAGCTTTCAGGTGTGCTGTTAAGTCACCAATGAGTGCTTTCTCCGTTTTCTTTAAGTGGGCACTTAGTGCTATGAACTTTCCTCTTAGCACTGCTTTCATTGTGTCCCATAGGTTTGAGTATGTTGTGTCTTTGTTTTCATTAAATTCAAGAAAGACTTTAATTTCTTTCTTTATTTCTTCCTTGACCCAGGTGTGGGTCAGTAGTTGACTGTTCAGTTTCCATGAGTTTGTGGGCCTTCTGGGGGTAGCATTGTTGTTGAATTCTAATTTTAATCCATGGTGATCCGATAAGACACAGGTGGTTACTAATATTTTTTTGTAACTGTGGAAGTTTACTTTGTTACCAAGTATATGGTCAATTTTCGAAAAGGTTCCATGAGCCGCAGAGAAGAAGGTATATTCTTTCCTATTTGGGTGGAATGTTCTATAGATGTCTGTTAAGTCCATTTGGTTCATTACCTCCATTAAGTCTTTCAATTCTCTGTTAGGTTTCTGTCTGATTGACCTGTCCATTGGTGAGAGAGGAGTGTTGAAGTCTCCAACTATTAGTGTGTGTGGTTTGATGGCTGCCTTGAGTTCTAGAAGTGTTTCTTTTACATAAGTGGGGGCTTTTATATTAGGGGCATAGATATTCAGGATTGAGACTTCATTCTGAAGGATTTTTCCTGTTATGAGTATAAAGTGTCCCTTTCCATCTCTTCTGATTGATTTTAGTTTGAAGTCAACTTTGTTGGAAATTAGTATGGCCACACCCGCTTGTTTCTTAGGACCATTTGCTTGATAAACCTTTTCCCAACCCTTTACTCTGAGTAGGTGCCTGTCTTTGTGGTTGAGGTGTGTTTCTTGTAAACAGCAAAATGTTGGATTCTGTTTTCGTATCCAGTCTCTTAGCCTGTGCCTTTTTATAGGTGAATTGAGTCCATTGATATTAAGTGATATTAATGACCAGTGGTTGTTAACTTCAGTCATTTTTAGTAGTAGAGTTTGTGTGTTTCCCTTCTTCTAGTTGTGCTGGTGAAGGGTCGCTAGATGCCTGAGTTATTGTCGGCGTTGTTGGACTCCTTGGTTTGTGATTTTCCTTCTATTACTTTCTGCAAGGCTGGATTTGTGGCTGCGTATTGTTTAAATCTGTTTTTGTCCTGGAATATCTTGTTTTCTCCATCAATGGTGAATGCAAGCTTTGCTGGGTATAATAGTCTAGGCTTGCATCCATGTTCCCTAAGTGTCTGTAGCACATCTATCCAAGCTCTTCTGGCTTTCATGGTTTCCATTGAGAAATCAGGTGTAATTCTGATAGGTTTCCCTTTATATGTTACTTGACCTTTTTCCTTTGCAGCTCTTAATATCTGTTCTTTATTCTGTATGTTTTGTGTTTTGATTATTATATGGCGTGGGGATGCTTTCTTTTGATCCATTTTGATCCAGAACAC
The DNA here is from genome assembly GCF_903992535.2 of Arvicola amphibius. Lineage (NCBI taxonomy): Eukaryota > Metazoa > Chordata > Mammalia > Rodentia > Cricetidae > Arvicola > Arvicola amphibius. The sequence goes on from NC_052050.1 coordinate 77,591,385, forward strand.
ATTAGAAAAATTATCCATTACGATCAAGTAGGCTTCATCCCAGAGATGCAGGGCTGGTTCAACATACGAAAATCTATTAATGTAATCCATCATATAAACAAACTGAAGGATAAAAACCATATGGTCATCTCATTAGATTCTGAAAAAGCATTTGACAAAATTCAGCACCCTTTTATGATAAAGGTCTTGGAGAGATTAGGGATACAAGGGTCATTCCTAAATATAATAAAAGCTATTTACAGCAAGCCGACAGCTAACATCAAATTAAACGGAGAGAAACTCAAGGCTATCCCACTAAATACAGGAACACGACAAGGCTGTCCACTCTCTCCTTATCTCTTCAATATAGTGCTTGAAGTTCTAGCAATAGCAATAAGACAACATAAGGGAATCAAGGGGATTCAATTTGGAAAGGAAGAAGTTAAACTTTCATTATTTGCAGATGATATGATAGTATACATAAGCGACCCCAAAAACTCCACCAAAGAACTCCTACAGCTGATAAACTCCTTCAGTAACGTGGCAGGATACAAGATCAACTCCAAAAAATCAGTCACCCTCCTATACACAAAGGATAAGGAAGCAGAGAGGGAAATCAGAGAAGTATCACCTTTCACAATAGCCACAAATAGCATAAGATATCTGGGAGTATCGCTAACCAAGGAAGTGAAGGATTTATTTGACAAGAACTTTAAGTCTTTGAAGAAAGAAATTGAAGAGGATACCAGAAAATGGAAGGATCTCCCCTGCTCGTGGATTGGGAGGATCAACATAGTAAAAATGGCAATTCTACCAAAAGCAATCTATAGATTCAATGCAATCCCAATCAAGGTCCCATTAAAATTCTTCACAGAGATTGAGAGGACAATAATCAACTTTATATGGAAAAACAAGAAACCCAGGATAGCCAAAAAAATCTTATACAATAAAGGTACTTCTGGAGGCATTACCATCCCTGACTTCAAACTCTATTACAAAGCTACAGTATTGAAAACAGCTTGGTATTGGCATAAAAACAGAGAAGTTGACCAATGGAATCGTATAGAAGACCCAGATCTTAAACCACAAACCTATGAACACCTGATTTTTGATAAAGGAGCCAAAAGTACACAATGGAAGAAAGAGGGCATCTTCAACAAATGGTGCTGGCATAACTGGATATCAACCTGTAGAAGAATGAAGGTAGATCCATATCTATCACCATGCACAAAACTCAGGTCCAAATGGATTAAAGACCTCAATATTAATCTGAACACATTGAGCTTGATAGAGGAGAAAGTGGGAAGTACTCTACAACAAATGGGCACAGGGAACCATTTCCTACGCATAACCCCAGCTGCACAGACATTAAGGGCAACATTGAATAAATGGGACCTCCTGAAGTTGAGCAGCTTCTGTAAAGCAAAGGACATTGTCACTAAGACACAAAGGCAGCCTACTGACTGGGAAAAGATCTTCACCAACCCTGCAACTGACAAAGGTCTGATCTCTAAAATATATAAGGAACTCAAGAGACTAGACGGTAAAATGCCAATTAACCCAATTAAAAAATGGGGCGCTGAACTGAACAGAGAATTCTCAACAGAAGAAGTTCGAATGGCCAAAAGACACTTAAGGTCATGCTCAACCTCCCTAGCTATCAGGGAAATGCAAATCAAAACAGCTTTGAGATATCATCTTACACCTGTCAGATTGGCTAAAATCCAAAACACCAATAATAACCTTTGCTGGAGAGGTTGTGGGGTAAGGGGCACACTCATCCATTGCTGGTGGGAATGCAAACTTGTGCAACCACTTTGGAAAGCAGTGTGGCGGTTTCTCAGGAAATTCGGGATCAACCTACCCCAGGACCCAGCAATTCCACTATTGGGAATCTACCCAAGAGATGCCCAATCATACAACAAAAGCATATGCTCATCTATGTTCATAGCAGCATTATTTGTAATAGCCAGATCCTGGAGACAGCCTAGATGCCCTTCAGTGGAAGAATGGATGAAGAAACTGTGGAATATATACATGCTAGAATACTACTCAGCGGTAAAAAACAATGACATCTTGAATTTTGCAGGCAAATGGATGGAAATAGAAAACACTATTCTGAGTGAGGTAACCCAGACCCATAAAGATGAACATGGGATGTACTCACTCATATTCGGTTTCTAGCCATGATTAAAGGACATCGAGCCTATAAGTTTGGGATCCTTGAGAAGATAATAAGAAGGTGAACTCCCAAAAAAGATATAGTAATCCTCCTGGATATTGGAAGTAGACACGATCACCAGGCAAAATTGGGAACTTGAGGGTTGGGCAAGACTGGGCCAAGGGAAGATGGGGAGAGAAAAGTGTGAAGGGGAGAGCGGGGGGAGCTCGGAGGAATGGGGTGCTTGGGATATAGGAAGGGTGGATATGAGAGCAGGGAAGCATATATCTTAATTTAAGGAGCTACCTGAGGGTTGTCAAGAGACTTGACCCTAGAGGGGTTCCCAGGTTTCCAGGGAGACGCCCCCAGTTAGTTCCTTGGGCAGCTGAGGAGAGGGAGCCTGAAAAGGCCAGTTCCTATAGCCATACTGATGAATTTCTTGCATATCACCATAGGATCTCCACCTGACGATAGATGAAGAAAATGACAGAGCCCCACCTTGGAGCACCGGACTAAGCTCCCAAGGTCCTGATGAGGAGCAGAAGGAGAGAGAACATGAGAAAGAAAGTCAGGACCGTGAGGGAACCTCCAGCTGGCGACAGATGGGGAAGATGACTGAGCCCCACATTGGAGCACTGGACTGAGCTCCCAAAGTCCCGATGAGGAGCAGAAGGAGCAAGAACATGAGGGAGAAAGTCAGGAACGAGAGGGGTGCATTCACTCATGGAAACGGTGGGACAGAACTAATGGGAGATCACCAACTCCAGTTGGAATGGGACTGATGGATCATGCGACCAAACCCGTCTCTCTGAGTGTGGCCAACAGCGGGGGCTGACTGAGAAGCAAAGGACAATGGCTCTGGGCTCTGATTGTTCTTCATGGACGGGCTCTGTGGGAGCCTTCTCAGCTTGATCGATCACCTTCCTGGACCTGGGGGGAGTTGGGAGGACCTTGGTCTTAGCATAGAGTGGGGAACCCTGATGGCTCCTTGGCCTTGAGAGGGAGGGAGGGGAGATATGGGTGGAGGGGAGGGGAGGGAAGGGGGAGAAGGAGGGGAGAGAAGGGGGAGAAGGAGGGGAGGGAGGGGGGGAGGAGGAGGGAAGGAGATGGAAATTTTTAAATAAAAAAAAAATAAATAAAAAAAAAAAGAAAGCAGAGGTAAGAATGAAAATCACAATTCAGATCTAGACTTGTGTGACTGAAAAAATTCATCTTTCTTTTCCATCCCATTATACTCCCCATCTCCATTTTCCCTGAGACTGTCTAACTAGGTCTCAATGCCTCAGGTGGACACCTACAATTGAAGAAAATTCAACAGGGAAGAAGGCAGAGATAAGAGAAAAGAAGCAACCTGGATGCCTTCCATACTTGGCAGTCAAGAAGAAACTGCACAGCCTGTCTGTGGAGGGGGTCCAAATGCAGAGTGAATCATCCTTTGCCTTTGGAACAAGATAGATTCGCTTCATCTTGCAGATTGCTTTCTAGCAAATCTGTGACTCCATGCCCATGGCTGGAATGGTCAGGGACCTCTCACTAGGATGCAATGGCTGCACCTTTTGTATCCCCTTGATCTCAAACTGTTGCATACAAACTTTTTCTCCATCATCTTTCCTGATGGATTCTTACTGCTGACGAAGCCAGCTTGCTCACACGATATGCTGGTGGCATACTTCTGGCAGGCACTTTCTCACAGCCAGTCTTGTTTATGGCCTTTCCAGCTGACTGCATGCTCTAAAGCTCACCCGAGCTTCAGAATCAGAAGAACACAGATGCCTGTAGGTACGGATCTTCCTAGGTCATGTCAAAATTTGTGGGTTAAATGCATATTTATGATATTCATCATTTCCTGCTAGCCAAGCAGCAGTAGCACTTTGTATTGTATTCTGAAGTTGCATAAACATAGAAAACCTTTGCTTAGCTGAAGACCACTGCATTAACTGACAGAATTAAAGGATGTGGGAAAATGTTGATTCGAGGTTTTTTCCCCCTGATTACTCAGATCAATGAAATTAGACTGCTAATGGGTCCAGTTAAATTAGCTCAAGGACAGAGAATGAATTTATTGACTCACACAACTGAAAAGAGCTTAGCTTTTGTAATAGCTGGATCCAGACACTAAATAACAGCAGCAGTCTCTCCATGGCTTCTGATAAAGATCTCTTTCTCTCTCCTTTCTCACATTCCATACCAATGTTCCCACAGGAAAACCCCAGCATCCCATGGATGACAGGTAAGCAGGACACATCACTCAGGCTAGAAGGATTCTTAGATTGTCGCCTAAAGCACACCCTGGAGATGGCGAGTCCAGGGGATCTTGATTGACAGTCAAACTTGAAGTTATCCAGAAAGACTCTGAAATTGAGTTGCTTTCTCAGTGAGAAGGCCAGCAATTGAACTGGGTTCCATAGCTCCACAAGAAAAGGAAGTGCAATATAGTACTTCCTTGGAGAATTAGTCCTTTCCCAATGTTTTCTTCCATTTTTGTTTCCAAGATGGAACAATTTCCCGCTGTCACCATCACCTGCATTGCTGTGGTGGCACACACCTTTACTCAGTACTCAGGAGGCAGAGGCAGGAGGATCTCTTTGAGTTCAAAACCAGCCTGGTCTACAAAGTGAATTCCAGAATAGCCAGGGCTATACAGAGAGACTCTGTCTCTAAAAACCAACCAACCAACAACAAAACCACATGATGTCCTAGGGTGGATCCATCAGCTAGAGTTCATTCAATTCCTTCTCTGTGTGCTTATTCCTAGACATGTTGATGCAGGACAGTGGTTTCCTTCTTATTGGCTTAACTGATAAATCTTTTCTAGTCCACGAAGATTTTAGTAACAAAACAACTATTTTGGGGTTACGAGCTCACCACATTATTCTCATTTTCCTGTTATCTAAGATTTAATAAAAGAAATTTGATAACTATACTTCCCTTAGTACAGTTCAGCCCAATGCATTTAGTTCGTACATCTTTCAGCCCAATAAAACCATAACAAACTATAAAAAATAATCATCAAATTTAAATGCCTTAAATTACATCATTACATTTCTTTAGGCCTTGTCCATGGCCTCATTTTTTTTTATTAATAATTTTCAGTGTTAGGTGACACCAAATCTCTATGGAATATTTGGGTATTTAAAATTTGTAAATTTACAAAGAAGAATATGTGCGAGATATATTTTATTGGCCATAAAACTGGAAATCAGAAAGCTAAATTGTTCAAGCAAGACTCTGGAACTAGTGAGGAAATGTGCTCTATTCATAACAGGCCTGTCTCGCTCTTTGCTCATGTAGACCATTTTTCAGGATACCACATTAATGTGCTTTTTGTCATTTCTGCAATGATGGCTTTCACTTGAATTGGCTTTATCAGAGTTAAGCAATGCCTCTCTTAAATACAAAAATGTTCTGTATTTTTTGACAAGACTGGAGAATAGTGTTCATTTAAGTCTTCTGGCCTGCAATTTGAATTTCTCATATCATGGTTTTGCTGTTCTGTTCCTGTTAAATTAGTCCGTGAACTCACATGATCCTAGTGCAAGAACATCACAGAAAAGTCTATAAGAGGCCGAAATAACAATTGAGCCACTTGAATCCAACTATCTCCTTTGCAAAACAAAACAAAAACAAACACAAACAAATGAAAACCAGGCAATAAATAACTCACAGGATGGTAGTAGGCAACAGAGAATGTCCTTTGTGCTTATTTTTTTAAAAATCCCATGTAAATTCTGATTCCTGGGACTACCATCTGACAGGTAAGGACTAGGACAAGCCCAGGTGAGAGAAGTACAAGGAATCCACCATGAGTCATCATTTTGAAATAATTCTACCTAGGAATCAGGAATTACCTTAATTTACCTTAATTCTTCTTATGTGTGTTCTCTCACAGGCAGACTGAAAATAAAAAACACAGCTTATACTTGCTAAATTACTTTGGAAACAATAATAGGATGAAAGTAGACTAGAATCCAGAGTCAAGGATAAATACTTTTCTCAGGGTTTGTATAATTATGAATTTTTTGATATAATTTTAATAGTAACCTTAATAGATTTTTCCCACTTCTTCCAATACGCTGAAACCCAAGATGTGGATTCCATGTCTTTAGATGTAAGCCTATAATATGTACATAATCACTGGCAAGCAAACCATTAATTACATTGACTAGGAAAAATAGGCATGTTCTTCTTGATCATTTGTTAGTTGAAGGAGAAATGTAACAGACTTGACCAAGGTCCAGTAAAAACAATAAAGAGAATCATTTGGGAGTATTGATTCAATTGTAAACTTGTCTTTCATTGAAACCAACTCTGATAAACTTGATGTCCCAGAAATATATCTGTTTCCAAATTTGTTCATTGCAAAAGGCAACATAGAAAAAAGAACAATAAACAAGGCAGTATTTGACCCACCAATAAAAGAAATGAATTCAATTTAAAATGGTTGCCTTCTGTCCATGAAAAATAAATTGAAAAATATTTGAAGATGTACAAAATTCTAACAGCATTGGGAAGAATGCAGTGAGCAGTTTACTCTCTAGAGATGATGTGCAGCACAGTCTGGTGGCATGAATGGCATTCATCAATGTATTCATTTGACTTTTCATTTTCTTTATAATAAAACATTGCAAATGGGAAAAAATATAAGTTTCTCTATAGCTGATTCCCAAAGATTAATGGGTAATCAAAAATAAGGACTTTGTATGATGGAGTGTTTATGGCAGTGGTTCTCAACCTGTGGGCCACAACCCATTTAGGGTAGCATATAAAATATTTGTATTGTTATTCTTATCAAAAGAAAATTACAGTTATGATATAGAAACAAAAATAATTTTATGGTTGAGAGTCATCACAGCATGAGGAACTAGTTTCCAACACACAAACTACAGTGAACACTGTTAGATTAGTTGCTGTATTGAATGGCTACAACCTAACAAATTCTACATGGCAGATATTTTAGGGAGGATTTTTGATATAAGAAGTGTTTATCACATTTTAGATCATGAGCTAACTCCCCACGGGCAGAGAGAAGGGCTGAAGCTATTCACCTTTCAATTTATGGTCCTAGGAAGCTGTTGGCACATAATGCTGGTAACTCAAATGTTGATGATACAGTCAATGTACCAATGTCATAAATCCCACACTTGCTATTAGTGATAAATCACTACAGACTTTATGAAGACACAAGCCACACAACCTTTGTCTTTCCTCTCTTTACTTAAATTTATTGCCATGTTTATCATAGTGGGCAGTGGTTATAATATCAGCTCTCAAGTGAAGAAATTAAGAGGATTAAGAGTGGTGTGTCAGTGCGAGATGCACAGTGGGTTCTAGGCCCACTACGGCAATAAGACCTTGTCTCTTTAAAATGAACAAAAGGAACAATTACTCTGAGGATGGGCCTGGGCGTGGGCCTGCATCTGGGCAAGAGCCTGTTGAGGAATCATTAACAACGGCCTATTCTCACTCCACAAAAACCATTCCTGGGGGCAGTTGGAAGTTCTGGATGTTGGTCGGGTTCTGATGCAGCTGCAGCAGGCACAGGGCCAGTACGGGGGAGGGGGATCATTGTAGTGCCAGTGGTGGCCACTGGTATCTTAGTGGTGGCCTCTGGCTTTTGCGGCAGACTGGGAATTGTTGCAGGCATGCACTTTACCAACCCCTCAGGAGGTCTTATGTGCAGGCCCTAGCAGTGTGCCTAGCATGATGGCCCATGCAGCATGCCATCTTCTGCACCCTCAGTCATGACCCTTGCCATAGCCACAATTACACACAGTTATAAAATTACAAATAGTTTAAAAAAATGAACCAAAGTCTTTGAAAAGTGAAAGTAATCTAAAGAAAAGCCATGTAAGGATGGAAAATACACAGAAAGTCTGGATTATGTATACTATTGTGTTTTCATCGAATTTTTCACTGTTAATGATTTAACTACAGGGAGATATTTTATTGTGGGGACTGCACACTAAACCAGCATAAAAATATCTTTACTTCAAAATTTGGGCCTAAGGATACATTTCTTTGGAAAAGAGGTTCTGCTTTTGTTTCCACAGAAGATGAGAAGCTATGGATTTCTTCTGGGCTAATTTGGTTTGATTAAGTAAGTCCCCACTCTCCCCAGCCCCCAAGAGGTCTCCTTGGGAATGATGTCCCAGGTAATTCAACATCAGAAACAGCTTCAAGGCAACTGACTTAGACTATTAAGCCTCACAGGCAACTACAGCCAACATTTAACCATAATTCTCAATTTTCTCAGGATCCCCATAAGATTACCAGAGTCCCCAGTCAGCAGCAAGTGATATGGAAAACTATGTCCAAGTTCCCAAAATATTGTTTATAAATGTCTGTTTTCATATAAAGGGTGTTGGTTATGAGTGATTAATAGTTATAGTCAATCTCTATTTAAAGGAAAAGTGGGGTATGATATAGAAACGATAAAAAGGTTAATCATTAAGTCTACTTTAATTCAAAAGCAACTATTAGTCTCAAAATACTTTAGATTGGTAAATATTTTGGTATACTGATATTAATTTAAGGTCAAATTTGTTATACTCTATGTATATTTCTACTTATGTTTAAGGTATAATATTTATGCAGCTCATTTTAAAAGGTTATGTATAGTTAAGAAATACAAATTAATAGTCATCTATAATAGTCAAACTTATATTCATATTAATTAGGCTTCTAGATATTCAGAGATATATTTCAGATGTATTTCAGATGGATAGATAATCTTCAATTACTTCAAAGATCTATAGAATATGACATTTAAAAAGTTTTAAGAACTTAGGCTTTTCTCGACAGTGAGACATGTCTGCTCCTAGCAGCATCAATTACTTCAAGAGGGTGATGGGCATCAAAGAAGCTCCTTATGGAGTTTGCTTTCAGTGTGGCAAAGTTAGTTATTTGGGCAAGAAACTGATTTTGCCTGGACTGCTTGACAATATGCTATATAAACTGAATATGCAGGACAGAGAAAATGACTGCTGAACTTTCCAAAACAGGGTGAGACAGTTCTTCAGGGATTTTGCTTCATCAAAGAATCTGCCAGACATTCTGCAGGACAGAAAAGGAAATGACTGACAAATTTTGCCAAAATAAGTAGGACTTTCCTTCAAACTTCTTGCTTCACTGAGAAATCTGCCAGACACTTTATGACTATGTGGTGAAGATGGATGTCCAACAGTAGAGAAGAACTTTGCATTGATTGTCGAGGCAGCCAGATATCTTTGTAATTTCTAGAGTTTTGGAAGTTGTTTACAATGCATTTCCTCTTTACTCAGGTAATATTGTTTCCTCTGGGGTCCTTGAATGGAATTGAAGACTAAATAGTTATAATTATAGTTTTCCTTAGTTATAATAAAAATAAATTAAATATAAAACTGTAGACTCACAAAGATAAAATAGATAACAGAATATTTTCTTTAATTTTGTCAAATACAAATAGACTAAATACTATACTTATAATTCTTGCTTGATACCTATTTCTTTATATATAATTTTGCAAGGTTAAAATGAAAACCTAATTAGTCAGAAAAGGGGAATGATGTGGGATATCCTTCAGTATGCTGCAAATCTGTGTTGCTTTTATTGGTTGATGAATAAAACTGCTTTGGCCTATAGCAGGGCAGACTACAGCTGTGTGGGAAATCCAAGCAGAGATACAGGGAGAAAAAAGGTGGAGTTGGGGGAAATGCCAGAAAACTGCAAGAGGAATAAGATGCCAGAGCATTACTGGTAAGCCATGGGCCACATAGCCATACTCAGATAAATAGAAATGGATTAATTTAAGTTGCTAGAGCTAGTTACCAATAAATCCGAGCTAATAGGCCAAACAGTTTGTAATTAATATGAAGCCTCTGAGTGGGTATTTTAAAAGCAGCTGTGGGACAGGGCAGGATGAAAAGCCTCCAATTACAAGCAATTGTTGTTTATTTTGCTCTCTCAAACTAGTGGTTAACATTTTTATAGCAATGAAATGTATGTTACACAGTCATTTATGAAGGTTCAAAACTGGACCTACTCAAACCATAGTATCTGAGTTCTTCACTACTTATGAAATGCTTTTATAGCTTCATTCTTGTCTTACTGTTTTTCTCCATCCTTTTACACTATTATTTCCATTCTCTTTATAACTAATTATCATAAAGAAGGGGCTAAGTAGGAGAATAAACAAAATATAGAAACTGTTGATTTCATAGGACTAACATGAGGAATATCATAGTTCTAGGTGTTTTAAGGAAAGAAAATTATTCTCTCCATTCTAGAGATTGGGATATCTATGATGATTGCAGATTCATTTCATAATGGAGGGAGGCACTCTTCTGGACTCACAGAAGATTTCTTGCTAACTGTGCCTCATATAGGCACATATGTGCCTCATAACTATATGTGCCTTGAGGAAGAAAAACTGCCCTTACTATTATAAAATAACAAGCCAATTTTCAAAGTCCCAACTTAGAACAAACTTAGACCTAGTTCCTCTCCAGAGATTTCATATTTAAATGTATCAGGTAGGGACTGTACACATGTGGATCTCATAGCAATCACCCTAGAACATGATCTGCACTATGGCAGGTCATAATTAATCCATAAATTATGTGAACAGTAACAATAGTTTGGTGTATTTATTTAGTGCCTACTTTATATGCTGGATATTTAACATCTAATTGCATCACATGGTCTTCAGAAATAAATTAATGAATCTACTATTGATAATATTCATCTTTCATTTACTAGTGAGACAAAGAAAGCCAAGAATTTAGACAACTTGCCAAGAGATTCACATTATGATGGTTAAAACTTTAGTTCTGTTATTTACAGCACTGAAATCCATGTTCCTAACCACAGGATCTTTTACTTTGCTGAGAGAATTGTATAGTCTCTGCCCACATTTGCCACTGAAGTTGTAACAATTATATAGATCTCACCTCATTCATTCCACTTGAATAGCTACCCTCAAAAGACTTTTCAAATATATTTATAAAGGGACACTTGGGTTATTTTTATGCATTTTGCCTGAAACAAAATCACGCTGCTCTTCAATCATTCCTCTTTATTGAATACTGGTTGTGTTTCTGCCTTATATAAAACATAATATAGGCACTGAGGATTCTTTCTTCAGCCAAAGTTCAAATGCTTTTACAGATATGTATTTCCATGAACAAAAGTCATATATCTTATAGCAAAACATCTCCAAAGGCAAGTTGTCATATATCTTCAGGAAAAGTCTTTCCATTCTAGTGTTTAGGGTCACGTGCCATTTTAGAGGGTACTCTATCACTGGATAAGAAAAGGCTGGCTCATAGGTAAAACAGTTTTTGTTGGGGAGAAGGTTAAGAGAAAAAACTGGAAAAGAATGATTTAGGTTTGGAAAAGAAGAGGCAGCTGAGGAGAGGGAGCCGGAAAAGGCCAGATCCTATAGCCATACTCATGAATATCTTGCATATCACTATAGAACCTTCACCTGGCAATGGATGGAGATAGAGACAGAGCCCCACATTGGAGCACCGGACTGAGCTCCCAATGTCCTGATGAGGATCAGAAGGAGGGAGAACATGAGAAAGAAAGTCAGGACCATGAGGGGTGTGTTCACCCACTGAGACAGTGGGACAGAACTAACGGGAGATCACCAAGTCCAGTTGGAATGGGACTGATGGAACGTGACCAAACTGGACTCTCCGAATGTGGCTGACAGTGGAGGCTGACTGAGAAGCCAAGGACAATGGCGATGGGCTTGGACTCTACTACAATAACGGGCTCTGTGTGAGCCTTGTCAGTTAGGTTGCTCACCTTCCTGGACCTGGGGGGAGTTGGGAGGACCTTGGACTTAACATAGTGTAGGGAACCCTGATGGCTCTTTGGCCTGGAGAGGAAGGGAGTGGGGGTATGGGTGGAAGGGAAGGGAGGGAAGGGAGAGGAGGAGGGGAGGAGATGGAAATTTTTAATAAAAAATGAGAAAAAACTATAAAATACTCAAAAAAATCAAAGTTTATTGAAATAACTTATAATGTGATAATGATGCACTTCAAACAACTCCCAATCCTTATGGCTTAACAAATTTATGTTTTTCACTCATTGGCTCCTTAGGGCAGATGATTATCAGGGGGATGAATGGCAGGGCCAGAACTAGCTATATCAAAGAGTTTAAGGGAGAATTCTTTCTTGTTTCTTCTAGTAGTTGCCAGTACACTTTGTTAGTTTATGGTAGCATTGCTCCAATCCGGTTTCATGTTAAAATAGCCAACTTCCCTGAGGATGCATGATCAAATATCCTCTTGTTCCAAGGATACTGTAATTGAATTTGAGTCTCTCTAATAACCTATTGCTACCATGGTTATACTTATAGTATCTCTTCTCTCTTTGCCCAGATTTTGGTCATATAGTCTATTGCTCTTTATGAAATATATTTCTGTCTGTCATTGGCTTCTGACTCTTAAAGTACTGATTTATTCATTTGTGTCTTTCATTATATTGTAGGTTTTGGAAGCTTGTTCACTTATATATTACCTGTACTATTTGGTATTTTGCAGGAAGTGAAAAAGATACATTTATTTTAATCAAGAGCAATGGTTATTCTGATATAATATCAACTCTACTGAATTCTAGTCACAAAAGTCTCTGTTACAAGGTATGAGAAATCAAGCCCTTCTTTTGGAAAGCATATTAAAGGGATGTGGAATTGGAATAAAGAGCTCCTATTTAGTATTCTAATAAATGACGCTATTAGGTATGATTTTTGAAGACATCTCTAATTGGAGTCATGCCTTATTCAGAAGTCATTAAAATTGTCATTTAGATTTTTTTAAAAAATCAAACTTCTCTTTTTGATTACATCTGTAATTATAATGCATTAGCAGAACAACTATAAATACAGAAGTCCCATTTGCTTCTGACACCAAAATGTAGTTGTAAAAGAAATAAAATCACCTTGCTGTTGTGGCAGCCAAAGCCATGTTAATTGTGTTATGATGTCCAGTCCTATGTTATAAGGTGCTACAAACAATATATTTTATAAATTTGTGCTTCTGCAGGTAATTGAAGGTCCTCCTACTTAACATTCTGGGTGAGGTTCCAATATTTCCATTCTATACCAAAGCCTACCTGATAGATGTTTGGAAACATTTGTAGTTAGAAGAATAATTTGAACAATCCTTCAGGCATTTATTGGCTTTCCATTCTCTTATTTGTAGGAGGTGAAACAGATGTAGCCATGAACTGATGGTAGAACCTGGGCTTCTGTCATTGGCAGAGGTACACTCGATATTTTACCTCTGCTAGCATGCCTCCCAGACAAAACGAATGTGGCAAAAATAAAATTCAAGCCAGCTTGGAACTTGCACATTCCAGGGAATCCAGACCGGTGCTTGCACATGATCCAGTGATGTCATATAGACACAGTCTCTCCTTTCTCATCTTGCCTCTCTGTTTTCCTTTTTGTTTCTTCAACACCCAGATTGTCTCTAAGTGTTGGCAATATCCCTACCAAAACAGTCACAATTATGCCCCGTCTTTCTTCAAATCTAAGTGAAATAAAGGTCTATCCCAATAACATGTACATAAGCCCCTGCATTTTCTTCCATTCTTGGACTGACATGGTTACTGATTTGTATTCTGGTAAGTCACTAAGTTACCAGTGTAGGTTAACTGGACAGACTTTGCTTGCACTTTCACACTGGAGTTGAGGGGCATATGAGTACAGGAGGGTGGGGATGCACTAAGATGGGGGAGAACAACTAAGGTGCCCGTCTCAAGGTTTGACACTGTTTAGCCTGAAGGGCATATGATGATGATAAGAAATAAACAGAAAACTCTGAACTTCTGATAAACAATTATCCAAAAATGCATCTCTTATTGCCCATACCCGAAGAGAATGACTCACATATTTAATCCACTTAAGTTTGGTAATCAACTGTCTTCTTAAGAGTATAGACAATATAGAAAATGTTCATTATAAATGTAGATTCATAAATTGAAGATGATTAGTTATGTTGATTGCATCTTTCCAAAGAACACTGGAAATAGTCATGAAGAGCCAAAAGACTGCCCCTTCTGTTTTATTGAAGAGAAAACTAAGTTTCCTTGAGCAAAAATGAAGTTCATGGGGTTATAGAACAAATCAAAGCCAAAAGCTAATGTTCCCTATCCTGGGGCTTTTTTATTCATAAATCAAATAGAGCATTAGAGTCTAGTTTCCATAATCGGTACCTTTTTTTCTAACAGAATTTGTATGAAAGTGAACAGAAAATCACGAGTTACAAATAAGTATGATGCATGTAAATGTGAGGTGATGGGTTGATAAGTGTCAGGATAATAGATTCCATTTTGCAGAGGCATTAGGAACATCTTTACTCTGATAAAAGCATACCTATTTTTTCTCCATTCAGCTTGTACCTTCCTAGGCATAGATTTTATTATTATTATCTAAAATGAGAACAGGGCAACGTTTTTTTCTCACTATCTAGGGCAGCACTCTGGCTTAGTTGATGGTTTAAAGATAGAATAAAATCACTATTTAGAGCCCTAGTGTGGAAACACATAAAGTTTTAAAAGAGACTGATACTAGCAGGGGAGAATGGGATGCTGGGAATTTTCCAGCTTTGCCTGCAAACTTTGATGCTCATGACAATATAGACACTGTTTATAGACATACAAGCTGCCTATTTACTCCAAAATTGATAGATTGATTATTAAAACAATTCATTGAACAAATATTTCTAAGATATTTGCATTTGAAAAATAACACATATGCTATGCGAGGTAATATAAGTGAATGAGGTAGACAGAACCCTTCAATTTATGAATACAAATTGTAGCAAAGGAAAAAGATTGCAATGAGTGTAATAAATAAGTTTAGCATATAATACCATGGATGGAGAAAAACAATGGGGAGAAAAGGAAAGGATCAGAAGGATAGTAGGTAGGGACTGTCTTTAGAGTTAAGGGAAGATAATGATAGTGCATAATGCTGCAAGGACAGGGCTCATTGAAAGACTTAAAGGAGGTGAGAGAATTATGCAGGTGCTGGAGGGACAGTTCCAGACAGAGAGAAGAGAGAGGAAACTAGAAAGAAGCATGTACTGATCATTGAGGTTGAACAATGATGTCAGCTTAGTTGGAACCTAGAGAAGCGAGGACCTGGGCCCTGGGAGGTATGCAGTAGGATCACACTATATGCAGGCTTCTGGATCACTTTTTAAAAATTCTCTTTTGTTCTGTTAGTAATTGGGAGACGCTGATATATTTTGAGCACAGCAATTCCATGATTTGACTTTTCTTGTAAAGGTCTCACTCTTAATGCTATAAAAGCAGTGCAGGGGTGAGTGACTTATGGCTGGGACAGACTCCCTGGTAAAAAAGATAAAGAATGGAGGTTTTATTTTGATTCATAGTTTAAGAGGGGATACAATTCACCATGGTGGAGAAGGCATGGCAGTAGGAACATATCCATAGCTATGAATATCCATACTGCCATTCCTACTGCCATAGTCTCTAATCCATAGCTATGAACCAGAGAGAGATGAGTGCTGGTGTTGAGCTTGCTTTCTCCTTTTTCCATGTTTATTCAGCATGGTAGGACTGTTTTACAGACATTCTCCCAGGTGTGCTTCCTAGTTGCTTCCAAGCAGAGAAGGAAGGTTAATCTCTACCACATAGACACAGGCATGAAGAGCAGAAGAAGAAAGCCCACTTAGAATCTGTTGAAATAATTTCAGCACAGTGCAGTGGTAACTCAGCCAAGTGCCTATACAAAAGGAAGTGAGTAGTTGTAATATGTTAGATATATTTTAAATTGGTAGATAATAATTTTCTAATAGTTTAAAAGAAAGGGGAGAATAAATATGACTCTATATCAATAGTTTATTGGGCAGAGAACCCTGTGAACTACATAATACTAGAGTGGAAAGGTATATCCATGAGTGAAAGAGTTGTGTGGGTAGGTAGCTTCTTTTTTTTTTTCTTTTAAATACTGCCTGGCCCCTGGCCCGTTATCTGTAGCTTCTTATTGGTTGATTCTCATATCATGCTTTAACCCATATTTAGTAATTTATATAGCACCATGAGGTGGATCGCTTACCAGGAGAGATCTTAACCTGCATCGATCTCAGAGAGGAGAAGCATGGCGACTCACTATGGCGACTGCCTGAAGTTTCTGCCCGACAGCTTTCTTTGTCCCACAATTCTGTTCCTTAGTTATGATAAAAGATAAAATAGATCTAAATATTGTAACTGTAATTCTTGCTTGATAACTGTTTTGTTACAAGTAATTTTACTATGTTAAAGTTAAAGCCTTTCTTTTTTGTTTAAACAGAAAAAGGGGAAATGATGGAGAAGTGTCTATGTGTTACTTTCATTGGTTTATTAATAAAGAAACTGCCTTGGCCCTTTAAGAGAACAGAAAATTAGGTAGGCGGGGTAGGAAACTTCTTTATGATTGCATTTAATACCCATTAGAAAGGAAGAAATACATGCCCGGTGCTGTAAATCTGTTCAAGAACCTGTGATTGGGGATCTCACAGGTTCCAGCAGTGAGCCTACTATATTGACATAGTATCAAACTGCAATCTAAATTTATATGTCTATACTCACAGATCAGTGAAACTTTCACAATTCATCTGAGAAGTTTCATTGGGAAATGGATGCTGGCTAATGCAGTAACTCACAACTGGTACAGAGAAAAAAATCTGTATATTTCTTAGCCACAAATGTTATATCTGTATCACTGTCCTTCCAGGAAGGCTCAGGGATCATGGTGGAAGAGGGTGTGGAAAGATTATAAGAATTTGAGATCCAGAAAGACTGGAACACAATAATGTCCTTTGGTCATGAGAGAACCATTGCTCCCATGAACACAGCAGCTGTGGCTGCCCCCATAGGATCTACACAAGATCAACCCAGGTACTATTCTTGCATGGCACAGAGGTGGGGCTGATGAGCCCTTACCTCTAGTGAAGGGACTATTGGCAGATGATGTCTTTGGGTAGGAGGGTGAGCCAGCTTTCCATAATGGATTTCCATGATTATACCAACCATAAGAAAAGTCTGAGCATATGGAAGTGGGTGGACAGGTGGGGGTGAATCTAGGAGGAAGTGGAGAAAGAATGGAGGAAGTAAACATGATTTAAGCATATTATATGCATATGTACATAAAATTATCAATGAATTAGTAAAGTTGTTATATAATGAGATACTATCAAAGAATTCTTGACAATAGTAAATGAAATTCTTATAAATTGGGGAGAAAAATCAGTTTGGATTTTTTTGTGATGTGCATTCAGCACACAAATATAATATGAAAATTAGCTTGGATTATAGAAAAGTGTTAGACATTTAAGACATCATTTAATGCACTCTAGCTTGAAGAGTTCAGTGTAGACTAAAAACCAACACAGAACTCTGAAAAGAGACAATTAGTGCAGACATAGGACAAATCAGAGCAGAGACAGTTACATCCATGATCAAAGTGTCCTCTGATAAATACCCAGGTCACTCTGAATTCTATAGAACATCCATAATTTCCCTAGTCACTCATGAAAGGGTTATAACATATTTGCTCTGTGTTAAAGGGGATGTCAGGGATAAATCAATGTTTAGAATCAGAAAAGCTTTACCATTTGTTTTTTATCAGAAAAAATATACAGAGAAATTACTATTTCTCACATAACAGTAGTCAATTTGAGTGTGGGCCACTTTTATTCTTATGTTCCTGGAGACAGGTCTTTCCTTACCAGGGATCTGAGATCAAATTTGAAAACAGGTGCTGGCCTGCTTGTGTAAAAACTCACTCGCTCTCCTGGGAGTCTTTGGCATCCATGGGTCACACTGTCCCGGTGACCATATTTGTTCAGGAAAAACAAATGATACAAAGGACTAGAGACCTGAGTGTGAATAGCATCTCTGGGAAACTGATTGGAATACAACATGCAGGGAGCCTGAGTTCCAGGACAGAAAAGAAGAAGCTGCTCTCCAACTGAAAAATTGATCAATTGTAATACACCACAGTTTATCTAGTCAGAGGAACAAGGAGTTCATTGTGAATCGATTCTCCTGGCAATATCAGAGAAGTTGTACACATGGCTAGCATGTCTCCCTAAGCATGACCTGAACAAGCATGTTAATGATAGGTACTCTAAAGTGGAAGGGGTTAAGCTCAGGAGGCCTCTACCTTAGACAGTGAACTACAAGGAACTAAAGAACGTTGAAAGTACAAGCAATAGTCATCCCTGGGGGGGAGAGAGATAAAAGTACCATCATGGCAGCACTGAGGATATCTTTCCAGGCCAGTTATTTCTGTGGTTCACCCACTTTATAGCTTGGTAGGACTGTTGATGACTTTCTTCCTCAGCAACTTGCATAGCACCTGAGGGAAAAAATAGCATGGGTACAACCAACAGCTGTCTACTTGGATGGCCCACTCAATAGGAGGCAATTCATGCCTGGTCCTGCAAGCCAAGCCAACTACCCATGACTGATGGAGGTGGTTCAGAGATTCTTTAGGTGAAAATAGAATTCTCTTTTTTCTAAATTAGTGTCTATATAAACAGTAAAGTAAGTGTACTTTTTACCTCATTATAAAAGTTATTTTGCAAGAGATGTAGACTATTACAGAGATTCATAACTGCTTGAAAAGCAAAGACTAAGTGACTCTAGGGAACCCAGTCCCTACTGATACATCTACAATGCAACCTTAACACATAAGGATCAGGGAAAATTTCTGAGGAAGGAGTGGAAAGAGTATAAGAAGTAAATGCCTAGGAAGCTTGCCACTATGATGTGGGATTCCCCTTTGTATATGTGAATATGTTTTTTTTTACCATTGGTTAATAAAGAAACTGCTTTGGCCTATGGCAGGGCAGAATACAGTAAGGCAGGAAATCCAAGCAGAGATATAGGAGGAAAGAAGATGAGTCAGGGAGACACCATGTAGCGACTGAAGGAGAAAGACACCAGAACCGTACCAGTAAGCCACAGCCTTGTGGTGATATATATATATATATATATATATATATATATATATATATATGTGTGTGTGTGTGTGTGTGTGTGTGTGTGTGTGTGTGTGTGTGTGTGTGCGTGTATGTATATATATATATATATATATATATATATATATATAAATTGGTTAATTTCTGATGAAAGAGCTATCTAGGAATATGCCTGAACCATTGGTCAATTATAAAACTATAATTAATATAGTTTCTGTGTGATTATTGGTGTCTGGGCAGCTTGAAAACAAAAAAGCATTCTCCGTTTATACTGCTAGATAGCATTTTTAGTGACAAAAGGGAGCCTGTGAACTTATAATCTCTATAATATAATTGGCTGAACAAGACCTGCATAATGACAATACCAGATGACATGCCATTTTTGATGGGATTAATTTCACAAGGTTACCATCCCTGGCTGAAGAACTATAGCAGTCCCTGATGGCAAAGAGAAGAAGAATCAGTTTTCTTTAAAGATGAGCTCTTGGATAGGTTATTTAAATCACAAATTCTCAGCTCAGAATGAATCCACATATAAGCAATACTAAACACACTCTGTAGGACACACACACATACAGACACACACAGGTGGACAACACATGCATATACATACATACACATAAAATTTAAAGAAGTCTAATTTTGAAATAGAGTCATGGGAAGTCACTAGAGGAATTGGGGGGGAGAAGGAGAGAAGGAAATTATGTAAAGACAGTAGTCATGTATAAAATTCTCAAGAATTCTGTAAGTTTTAAATCCATTTTTAAAAGAATACTATTCCCATACTGCAGTGTGTAACATCAGCTAACTGAAGACCCAAAGACTGACCTTCTGACCAGGAAGAAACCCTACCAGTAGATCATCTTTGAACTTGAACCAAAATATTGACTGTTCCTCTGAACCTCAGCCTACTGGTGCACATGAAAGGGCTTGAACATGGCTTTTTATAATCATGTGAGGGAATTTCTCATATCCAGTATCCCAAAGTATCGACACATATCCTACTGCTTGTGTTCTCTTGAGAAGATGGATACAGCTGGAAATGGGGAAAGAAAGCTCCAGGGCCCAGGCTCTCCTTGAACTGTGAGAAAGCCCCACAGACATTTGCTTTAACTTGCCCACTGTAAGCTCTGGGTCCCAAGAGGCCATCCGGGGTGTTGCCAGCTGCTCCCAGGAGAGGGACTCAAACACAGATGCCAGCTTCCTGCAATCTGCCAGCCCTAGATGCAGAAAACCTCACTTCACACATGCAAAGTCCCATCGTTTAATTTTAGCCGAAACTTTGTAAACATTTTAAAAGCTTTTACTTATTAATCATTTTGTACTTTATATGCATCAATAGTTTCATTTTATATATTTTGTAAGAATCTCAAAATGTTCAAACGAATTGCTGGCGACTGGAATGAGAAATCAAAATGAATAAATAAAGATTTGGCAGACCACTTGTGAAAGGTTGCCAGTTATGAGCTGAGTTCCATTCTGGTTGTTCTTTTTTTTTTTTTTTTTTTTTTTTTTTTTTTTTTTTTTTTTTTTTTTTTTTCTTTTAAACACTGCCTGGCCCATAGTTTCAGCCTCTTATTGGTTAATTCTCTCATCTTCCTTTAACCCATATTTAATAATCTGCGTAGCACCACGAAGTGCGGCTTACCAGGAGAGATCTTAACCTGCGTCCATCTCGGAGAGGAGCAGCATGGAGACTCACCACGCGACTCCCTGAAGCGTCTCTCCAACTCTACTTCCTTGTTCCCACAATTCTGTTCTGTCTACTCCACCTACCTAATTTTCTGTTCTTAAAGGGCCAAGGCAGTTTTCTTTATTAATAATGAAAGTAACACATAGACACTCCTCCATCACCTCCTCCTCCCCCCTCCCTCCCCTCCTTCTCCCCTTTCTCTCCCCTCCTTCTCCCCCTTCCCTCCCCTCCCCTCCACCCATACCTCCCCTCCCTCCCTCTCAAGGCCAAGGAGCCATCAGGGTTCCCCACTCTATGCTAAGACCAAGGTCCTCCCAACTCCCCCCAGGTCCAGGAAGGTGATCGACCAAGCTGAGAAGGCTCCCACAGAGCCCGTCCATGAAGAACAATCAGAGCCCAGAGCCATTGTCCTTTGCTTCTCAGTCAGCCCCCGCTGTTGGCCACACTCAGAGAGACGGGTTTGGTCGCATGATCCATCAGTCCCATTCCAACTGGAGTTGGTGATCTCCCATTAGTTCTGTCCCACCGTCTCCATGAGTGAACGCACCCCTCTCGTTCCTGACTTTCTCCCTTATGTTCTCGCTCCTTCTGCTCCTCATCGGGACCTTGGGAGCTCAGTCCAGTGCTCCAATGTGGGGCTCAGTCACCTTCCCCATCTGTCGCCAGCTGGAGGTTCCCTCACGGTCCTGACTTTCTTTCTCATGTTCTCTCTCCTTCTGCTCCTCATCAGGACCTTGGGAGCACAGTCCGGTGCTCCAAGGTGGGGCTCTGTCATTTTCTTCATCTATCGTCAGGTGGAGGTTCTATGGTGATATGCAAGAAATTCATCAGTATGGCTATAGGAACTGGCCTTTTCAGGCTCCCTCTCCTCAGCTGCCCAAGGAACTAACTGGGGGCGTCTCCCTGGAAACCTGGAACCCCTCTAGGGTCAAGTCTCTTGACAACCCTCAGGTAGCTCCTTAAATTCAGATATATGCTTCCCTGCTCTCATATCCACCCTTCCTATATCCCAAGCACCCCATTCCTCCGAGCTCCCCCCGCACTCCCCTTCACACTTTTCTCTCCCCATCTTCCCTTGGCCCAGTCTTGCCCAACCCTCAAGTTCCCAATTTTGCCTGGCGATCGTGTCTACTTCCAATATCCAGGAGGATTACTATATCTTTTTTGGGAGTTCACCTTCTTATTATCTTCTCAAGGATCCCAAACTTATAGGCTCGATGTCCTATAATCATGGCTAGAAACCGAATATGAGTGAGTACATCCCATGTTCATCTTTATGGGTCTGGGTTACCTCACTCAGAATAGTGTTTTCTATTTCCATCCATTTGCCTGCAAAATTCAAGATGTCATTGTTTTTTACCGCTGAGTAGTATTCTAGCATGTATATATTCCACAGTTTCTTCATCCATTCTTCCACTGAAGGGCATCTAGGCTGTCTCCAGGATCTGGCTATTACAAATAATGCTGCTATGAACATAGATGAGCATATGCTTTTGTTGTATGATTGGGCATCTCTTGGGTAGATTCCCAATAGTGGAATTGCTGGGTCCTGGGGTAGGTTGATCCCGAATTTCCTGAGAAACCGCCACACTGCTTTCCAAAGTGGTTGCACAAGTTTGCATTCCCACCAGCAATGGATGAGTGTGCCCCTTACCCCACAACCTCTCCAGCAAAGGTTATTATTGGTGTTTTGGATTTTAGCCAATCTGACAGGTGTGAGATGATATCTCAAAGTTGTTTTGATTTGCATTTCCCTGATAGCTAGGGAGGTTGAGCATGACCTTAAGTGTCTTTTGGCCATTCGAACTTCTTCTGTTGAGAATTCTCTGTTCAGTTCATCGCCCCATTTTTTAATTGGGTTAATTGGCATTTTACCGTCTAGTCTCTTGAGTTCCTTATATATTTTAGAGATCAGACCCTTGTCAGTTGCAGGGTTGGTGAAGATCTTTTCCCAGTCAGTAGGCTGCCTTTGTGTCTTAGTGACAATGTCCTTTGCTTTACAGAAGCTGCTCAACTTCAGGAGGTCCCATTTATTCAATGTTGCCCTTAAAGTCTGTGCAGCTGGGGTTATGCATAGGAAACGGTTCCCTGTGCCCATTTGTTGTAGAGTACTTCCCACTTTCTCCTCTATCAATCTCAATGTGTTCAAATTAATATTGAGGTCTTTAATCCATTTGGACTTGAGTTTTGTGCATGGTGATAGATATGGATCTACTTTCATTCTTCTACAGGTTGACATCCAGTTATGCCAGCACCATTTGTTGAAGATGCCCTCTTTTTTCCATTGTGTACTTTTGGCTCCTTTATCAAAAATCAGGTGTTCATAGGTTTGTGGTTTAAGATCCGGGTCTTCTATACGATTCCATTGGTCAACTTCTCTGTTTTTATGCCAATACCAAGCCGTTTTCAATACTGTAGCTCTGTAATAGAGTTTGAAGTCAGGGATGGTAATGCCTCCAGAAGTACCTTTATTGTATAAGATTTTTTTGGCTATCCTGGGTTTCTTGTTTTTCCATATAAAGTTGATTATTGTCTTCTCAATCTCTGTGAAGAATTTTAATGGGACCTTGATTGGGATTGCATTGAATCTATAGATTGCTTTTGGTAGAATTGCCATTTTTACTATGTTGATCCTCCCAATCCACGAGCAGGGGAGATCCTTCCATTTTCTGGTATCCTCTTCAATTTCTTTCTTCAAAGACTTAAAGTTCTTGTCAAATAAATCCTTCACTTCCTTGGTTAGCGATACTCCCAGATATCTTATGCTATTTGTGGCTATTGTGAAAGGTGATACTTCTCTGATTTCCCTCTCTGCTTCCTTATCCTTTGTGTATAGGAGGGCGACTGATTTTTTGGAGTTGATCTTGTATCCTGCCACGCTACTAAAGGAGTTTATCAGCTGTAGGAGTTCTTTGGTGGAGTTTTTGGGGTCGCTTATGTATACTATCATATCATCTGCAAATAATGAAAGTTTAACTTCTTCCTTTCCAAATTGAATCCCCTTGATTCCCTTATGTTGTCTTATTGCTATTGCTAGAACTTCAAGCACTATATTGAAGAGATAAGGAGAGAGTGGACAGCCTTGTCGTGTTCCTGAATTTAGTGGGATAGCCTTGAGTTTCTCTCCGTTTAATTTGATGTTAGCTGTCGGCTTGCTGTAAATAGCTTTTATTATATTTAGGAATGACCCTTGTATCCCTAATCTCTCCAAGACCTTTATCATAAAAGGGTGCTGAATTTTGTCAAATGCTTTTTCAGCATCTAATGAGATGACCATATGGTTTTTTTCCTTCAGTTTGTTTATATGATGGATTACATTAATAGATTTTCGTATGTTGAACCAGCCCTGCATCTCTGGGATGAAGCCTACTTGATCGTAATGGATAATTTTTCTAATGTGTTCTTGGATTCGGTTTGCCAGTATTTTATTGAGAATTTTTGCGTCCATGTTCATGAGTGAGATTGGCCTGTAATTCTCTTTCTTGGTTGAGTCTTTGTGTGGTTTAGGTATCAGGGTAACTGTAGCTTCATAGAAGGAATTTGGCAGTGACTCTTGTGTTTCTATATTATGAAATACCTTAAGGAGTATAGGTATTAGGTCTTCTTGGAAGTTCTGGTAGAATTCCGCATTGAAACCATCTGGTCCTGGGCTCTTTTTGGTAGGGAGGTTTCTGATAACAGTTTCTAATTCTTCGCGACTAACAGGACGATTTAGAGCATTTACCTGGTCCTGGTTTAACTTTGGTATATGGTATTTATCTAAAAAACTGTCCATTTCTTTTACATTTTCCAATTTTGTGGCATACAGGCTTTTGTAGTAAGATCTAATGATTTTCTGAATTTCCTCTGTGTCTGTGGTTATGTCCCCCTTTTCATTTCTGATCTTGTTATTTTGCGTGTTCTCCCTCTGCCGTTTGATTAGTTTGGCTAAGGGTTTGTCAATCTTGTTGATTTTCTCCAAGAACCAGCTTCTTGTTTCATTGATTCTTTGGATTGTTTTCTGTGTTTCTATTTTGTTGATTTCTGCCCTCAGTTTGATTATTTCCAGTCTTCTACTTCTCCTAGGTGAGTCTGCTTCTTTTTTTTCCAGAGCTTTCAGGTGTGCTGTTAAGTCACCAATGAGTGCTTTCTCCGTTTTCTTTAAGTGGGCACTTAGTGCTATGAACTTTCCTCTTAGCACTGCTTTCATTGTGTCCCATAGGTTTGAGTATGTTGTGTCTTTGTTTTCATTAAATTCAAGAAAGACTTTAATTTCTTTCTTTATTTCTTCCTTGACCCAGGTGTGGGTCAGTAGTTGACTGTTCAGTTTCCATGAGTTTGTGGGCCTTCTGGGGGTAGCATTGTTGTTGAATTCTAATTTTAATCCATGGTGATCCGATAAGACACAGGTGGTTACTAATATTTTTTTGTAACTGTGGAAGTTTGCTTTGTTACCAAGTATATGGTCAATTTTCGAAAAGGTTCCATGAGCCGCAGAGAAGAAGGTATATTCTTTCCTATTTGGGTGGAATGTTCTATAGATGTCTGTTAAGTCCATTTGGTTCATTACCTCCATTAAGTCTTTCAATTCTCTGTTAGGTTTCTGTCTGATTGACCTGTCCATTGGTGAGAGAGGAGTGTTGAAGTCTCCAACTATTAGTGTGTGTGGTTTGATGGCTGCCTTGAGTACTCCCCCCCCCACTTTCATTTTTCCTGTCTTCCCTTGCCTTTCTTTCTTCCCTCTATCCTTCCATTTCCTTTTCTTTCCCCTTCTCCTCCTTTTCCTATCTCACCCCCTCCTATTCTGTTTTCATTCTTCCACTCCTTTCTCTTCCCATGACAGAAACTGGAAAGGTTTATATAACTCACAGTTCTAGGTCCATCATGACTGGTAGGCAATGCAGCAGAGCCAAGAAGCAGCTGATCACGTCACAATGGCTGTCAGAAAGGAACAGTAACTGCTTACACTCTGGTGCTTGCCCACTTTTCTCATTTGTACAGCCCAGGGAATGGTCCAGTTCACAATTAAGATGGGTCTTTTCATGCCAGTTAGTATAGTGAAGACAATCCTCTGTAGGTATTCACTGAAGCCAGTTCTCCATGTGGCTCTCGGTTCTGTCAGACAACATTAACCATCACTCCCTTCCTTTCCATTGTCTTCACTTATGATCCACTCTTGTGCTGATGTTCTTGGAGCTCGGCATTTCCCCACTATGGATCCCAAGGGGAGAGTTTGTTCACTTTCATGTGAAAAACCTCATGAAACCCCCTGGGAGGCTTCAACTTCCTCGGGTCCAGGTGGCCAGATGTCAACACGGGTCTACCTTCTCTGTCCTGTACTTTAACTTTGAGAGGGAAAAAAAGGGAAGAAAGGGAGAGAGGGAGGGAGGGAGGGAGAAAGGGAGGTAAGGAGGGAGGAAGGAAGGAAGGATAGTAACCACATCTCTCCCATTGTAATATATTGCTTTCATAACTCAAAATTGTTCTTAATGAAGAAAGAGAAAAGAGAACCTTATTTAGAGTGAGAAAGCTGGGCTTCCAGATCCTTTGGAGATACATTCAAGGCACTCAATTGACTTTTTCCAATGTCTCTCTTCTCTTAAATAAATTGGGGTTGGCAATCAAAGCATCTAGAGCTTGGAATTTGTAAGTTCTTGACTTTTCAAAATAAATAGAAAATAATCCAAAGCTAGAGCAGGAGAAATAAATCATGTGGCCAGGGTACTTACTATTATAAGTCCAGCACCCTGAGTTCAATCGCAAGAAACTATGTAGAAGTGGAAGGAGAGGACCAGCTCCACAGAGTCGTCCTCTGAATTCCACACATGTATAACTGTAGCTATAAAAAAAAAACTTGGGAGTAACAGTTTCCTTCCAATCTTCCCTTAAATTGTTTGACCTTGTTTCTAAGTTGCCTCTTATAGAATTTTAGAGCCCCAAAACTATACTGAAGGCTGTAATGACTTGTGTAGCGAGCAGCAAATCAAAGGGGTTGAGGACATGAGGTTGGGAGTCAGTCAGTTGAGGATGCAGTGGAATCTGTGGCCCTACAACATTCTATGCAGTAGAAAATGTCAAAGACTAGTTACCACCACACTCTATGGTGTGATCATAATGCATGCATGCTGGGAATTGGGGGTGTCAGTGCCTGAACCCATTAACCCATTTCCAAATTTCATCTTTTCCTTTTCCACTTTCTTCTTCTTCTCTTTCTTCTTCTTCTCTCTCTGGTCTTCTCCTGGGGCATGAAGGATGGTACTGGATCCTTCATGAATTGATGTTCAATCTGTTTTTCACTGTAGTTTTACTGCAATTAGAACCAAATTTCTTCTTTATATTTAGTTTCCTTCCATTTACTTTGTTTTTACTACAGAAATGTTGAATTAAGTGTGTGTGTGTTTGTGTTTGTGTGAGACAGAGAGAAAGAGAGAGAGAGAGAGAGAGAGAGAGAGAGAGAGAGAGAGAGAGAGAGAGAGAGGTGCTATGTATGTAGTTATGCATACACATATGTACTCATGTGGAGACCAGAAGTGGAATGCCAGATTATACCTGCATGGCTTACTACCTTGATTTGTTTTTGCTTGTTGGTTTGAGAAAGAACCTTTCACTGAATCAGAAACTCACCAGTTCAGCTGGCTGGCTGACCAGTGTGCTCTATCTCCCAAGCACATGTATTCAGTGCAGATTGTGTGCATGTGTTATGAGGACTTAAACTCACAACTGTTCCCAACATATTGGCCCATCTCCGCAGACCACAGATACACTTTTGAGTAGGTACTACTCACTTCAGTTGTTTTCATTTGATGGTGGTATGGACTTTGGGGTTTGTTTAGTAGTTTCTATTCTCCATAAGTTCTGTCCTTATGTTCATCGTGGGCATCCTTAGGCCTTAAAGGAATGCCATGCACTCTCCAGCTCTGTACTTCTGCCCCTCCATTTCAAAGCCTCTGCCACAGCAGGGACTTTTGTCTATTCTCAGTTAGGCCTATATTACTACTGGCTAGGTCTGCAAATTGGTGCAGAGGGTCCAGGAATTCAGATCCAGGTTACAGGACAGAGACATACATACAGGCCTTCAGTAAGATTGTGCATCAGACTTTATAGGGTGAAAATTTGACAACTTCCTTGCCTGATCTCTCTCTCTCTCTCTCTCTCTCTCTCTCTCTCTCTCTCTCTCTCTCTCTCTCTCACACACACACACACACACACACACACACACACATATTTTCTTAAATTTAAGAAAACCCTACCTCCACAAAAGGGAAGAGTGATCCTGTTACAGTCACAATGGCTTGGAAGCTTATCTACACACTCCCTGGAAGTCCTAATAGTCTGTTTTTCGACTCAACTTGAGCCCCGCAGTGACAGAAGCTTGGTGTCTGCACTTGAGCTTATGAAACAAAGACTGAATCTTTCTGATAAGCCTGTTATTGCCTTCAATGGTGAAAACTCAGTTCTTTGGTTTAAGTTGAGGTGAAGG
The DNA here is from genome assembly GCF_903992535.2 of Arvicola amphibius. Taxonomy (NCBI): domain Eukaryota; kingdom Metazoa; phylum Chordata; class Mammalia; order Rodentia; family Cricetidae; genus Arvicola; species Arvicola amphibius. Next base: position 77,619,659 of record NC_052050.1, read on the forward strand.
TTGGGTTTCTTGCAGTATAAGATTAATCTGGCAGCACTGGGCATGCAATCCTTCAAAGTGGTTGGATAGTACTTCTCAGATGAAGCATGTCTTCCCAGAAATTCTTCTCCTCTTATAGAATCACAGTCCATGCTACTTGCTTACATTCTGACTAAGCTTTTTTGTAAATTCCCTGATCTACAACACACAGGGCTATGGGCTGTACTGATCCTCTATTCGAATTTTGTTTCTTGTCGCTTTTCCCATTTTCAGAACAGGCAACAACACCCAACTTTCTGGATGTCTCTTTCTGGGCATAGTAAATTCTCATAACAAACCCATCTTCTTACATCTCATATCACTTTGTGCTCTGGACCTGGCCACAGACTTACTAGGTTCCAACTAGGAACAAAGTAATGAGTCTTACTTCTTAAATGAAGCAGTGCAGACAATGCCAGATTTTTCTTGAGATAGTTAATTCTGATTCCTTCTTTAGCTGTGGTCACAGGCCTCTCTTGCTTCAGCAGCATGCCCATGGCAGGGCTCTGAACCTGGCGTTCTAAGTGTCGCTGTGCCATCTGCTTTGTGTTGTGCCATTTCCCTAGGTAATAGCCAGTAAGGAAAGTTAACATTTTTTCTTGACAGGTAACCTTTTGCTCTTCTTCTGGATCTTTGAAAAACTGTCGCATTTTTACTCTAAAGGATACCTTTATTTGCCCTAATTCTTCTGAAACAGAATAGAATATGTCTGAGCTTACCTCAGCAGGTTTAATGCTGCCCATTAAAGTCTCTGATTCTCTCTTTCTCTCTCTCTCTCTCTCTCTCTCTCTCTCTCTCTCTCTCTCTCTCTCACACACACACACACACACACACACACATACACACACACAGGAGGACTCTAGTGCAATTGCGTTTTGTGTGCTTAGATCTTTAATTTGTAATACAGGCATAGAGGTCTCATAATCCTATAAAGTATCTTTTCTCATAACATTTATTTTATGATTTATTTAAATAATCAGTGACTTTATTGGAAATTTGTGTGCTGGAAGGATAGTTCCTTCAGACTAATACTTTCCACCAAAATAATATTTGGAATTTTTTTTTTTTAAAAAAAAACTAAGGGTGAAGGACACTGGCTTTTTCCTGGACCTAAGAGTTTCAGGTGTGTGCAATGGTCAGGGACCATACATGTTGACCTCTACTCTTCTTGTGTCAGGCAATCTGTGGAAAGGCTAGATGCAAATGTTTCTTGAAAAGCGACAAAATGAGTGAAGACCATATGAAACTGTTTAGCCTTTTTTACTGATTGTTTTAGTTATGGTTTTTATTGCTGCAACAAAACACCATGACAAAAAAAAAGTTGGGGAGGTTTATTTGGCTTCCAAATAAACACTTCCAAATCATAGTCTATCATTGGAGGAAGTCAGAAGAGGAACTCAAGCAGGTCTGGAACCTGCAGTCAGGAGCTGATGCAGAGGCCATGAAGGAAAGTTGCTTACTAGTTTGCTTCCCATCGCTTGTTCAGCCATTGCTCGTGTAGCACCCAAAACCACCAGTTCAGGAATGACACTACCTACCGTGGGCAGGATCCTCCCCCATTGGTTACTAACTGAGAAAATGTCTTACAGCTGGGTTTCATGGAGGCATCTCCTCAGCTGAGGCCCTTTCCTCTCTGATGACTCTAGCTTGTGTCAAGCTGACACACAAAGCCAGCCAGTACAGCGATCAAGTAGAAATCATTTATAAGAATTTGGGAGTGAGTCCAGGATGCTCTTCTAAACATTAGGCAAGATATTTATTTTTGCTGAACATAAGTTCCTTTTGCCGTTAAGATTATAGTAAGGATTCAGGGATCCTCTTCATCTAGTTATTGGTCTTCATTCACAAGTTGAAGGTTAAATAAATAAAAGTCTTATGTAAATCATGTTTTCATGTAGAAAGTTCACGCAGTTCTTGATTAGCTATCTCTACCATCCAGTATTGAGAGCTAAACTAAAGGAACATAGTAATTTCTAAGATATTTTGGAAAAAATAACATTTGTGAAATACATGCTGTGTGTTCAAAGGTGATAATAAGGAAAAACAGTAGCATATATTATTCACATACCATTCACTGCACTTTGTTCTATGTGAAGAGATCTGTGGTTTCATCTCTCCACCTACCTTAAGAGTAAGGTAAATTTATACCTCAAGTTTACAATTAAGTATGTACATAATTTTTGCTTAGTAGGCATCATGTAAGTACTCAAGATGAAGTCTGTAGACAATGGGTTCCAAGCTTTTAAACTCCCATGCTACTCACAAAATTAGAAGCATATAAACCAAAAACTCAGACATTCATAAACAATAAAACCACACATAGAACTTTTAATTTTTATTTATATTTCTTAGGTCAAGAATTACACACTAGCCAACATTATTATATATTTACATGCTGAAACTGGCTGCGATAAGTTGAAATTCATGAAAATAAATCTTATGTGCTATTCATTGATAATCTTCTTTTGATTTTTACTACTGCATGTATCCCAGAGATTTTTTAGAAGTCCTGTTTTGAGAAAGCCATGAAAACGGATGCAATGTATCCTGCTAGTGCTTTGCCTCTTCTAGCTGTTGGGGAGAGAGCATGGTGTGTGTGTTCAGAAAGGCTACAAGGTCATTGTAAGGCTGATAATCACTACATTGTGAAGAAACTAGATCACTCCTTAGAAAAGGACAGTCCAGAGCTACGCAGGAACAATTCCGTAACAGAACTATTTAAACACCCATGCAAAGAAAAATGGGCAAGTGGCACAAAGTTTAAATTATAGGCGACTTTGTTTGAATTGTGTCTAAAATAAATGTGGCTGGATTTTTAATCACTGAACCAAAATACAAAGCGAGAAAGAATATAAGTTGACGGAAATGTTGACTTGATTCAGATGGTGCAATGAAGAGGTGTGGCATCAGATGTAAGGTGGAGTAACAGGGAATGGCATTTTGCTTTAGAACTCAAAGTAATGTTTTGTTTTTCATCGTTTCGGATGTTTATCACAAAAAGGACGTCTTAAATCAAATTAAAAATTGATGTCAAAATCCTGCACATATCTAGCGAAATGTTCTCACTGAATTCCCAAAAGCTAAAGCTATTCAAGGGTACAGAATTTTCCCAACTTAAAAATAACAAACACACACACACAAACAGAAATTTTCTCAGGGCAGCCTCTGAATTTACCCTCTATTGACTCCTTACTATTTTTTTTAAAAACCATCTTCCTACTGCATTTGAAAAAATTATTTAAACTTTGGTGTAAAGCAGTGTCTTTTTCCCCCCAGTTCCTATTTTTTTCCTTTCCTTTTGAAAAATAATTGTGGAGTCTTTGGTTGAAAGGAATAATACTATCTAAAGACAGAATGCTACTATCTCAAAAAAACCGAACAAAGCAAAACCTCTTCTAGCATGCATTGTACATAAAGATGTCTGGAGCGGGCATGAATAAACATTTTTTTTGTTATCTGCAGTACTGCTATGAACCTCTAGTTTTGGGGAAAAGCCATAGTTTGCAAACTTTGGCTTCTTCTACTCTAGCTTAGGAAAACTATTAAGTTAACCCTAATCACTTTTCCTTTTTTCAAGTTGCCATTTCCAAAGCATCTCTTGTTTGTTAATATGACACCGAAACAATGCTACATTTCCCACTGAGAGAGAGAAAATAGGAGTGAAAAGAAGGAAGTGGAAGACAGTGATGTGTGTGTGTGTGTGTGTGTGTGTGTGCGCGTGCGCGCGTGTGTGCGTGTGTTCGTATTCATACCTGCATGTGAGAGACAGCAATGGAAATCCTTCTGTCTGGGATTCCCAAATCATTTATGCAAAAGGGTGTTTAAATTACTCTGCTGGGGCACTCCAGTAAACATACTTAGTAAAAAATAAATAGATAAAATTAAGACGACAAGGCTAAACAATTATTTTTATCTATTGACTATTAATTTACAGCATCTTTAATTATGTACATATTGTAACACGTCAGTGTAAGCCATAAACAGAATTAGTACACTGCCTTACCATAAAATACAAATTAGAAGTTAAAAATATTTAAGAAATCTGTTTAAATATTTACATACGCTCAGTGAAAGTTATGGTTGCTTACATAACAGACTCTGTACACTTAGCAAAATGGCATGGTTGCTACAGGGGAATTTTCCCTAACCAACATGGTGAGGGTTAATTTCAGTTTTTCTGGTTTTTTTTTCCTCCTCCCAAGAGGATTTATTTTTCCATTTTCTTATTTTTTTATTTTAAATCACCAATGGACAATGCTATCTATGTCCTTGAAAGAGAGCAAATGGACATTTGACAAGCAATGCAGAAACTATTTAACATCTTCTATTCTGAGGTACAGTAGTATTGTAGTGTCAAACTGTGCAATGTTCTTAGGAACTGTAGGCATTGATCTGCTGAGAGAGATATTCAGTACCCTGTATTACTTATTTCAGGATGGTGACTGTTGGTTGCCAAATTAAAAAAACAAAACAAAGACATATACAGGCTCAATGAAGGGGACAACTCATTAGCTTATTCCTTTTGTTTCTGACATATGAATGCATACATATGCATGTGTTTTACACGAATCTCTATATACACATATACACATGTAGATATGCTATAAGACCCCCCTATGTCGATGCTTTCAGTTTGTGTTTTTAAACATGAAATAGGCCAGAAGACTGAAACACAGTGACCTACAGAAAATGAAAGTGGTCATTGTTGCCAATTTTAAGCAGGTCTTGCTTCAAAACCACTGTGATTAATTTTTTCATTGGATATCCCACTGCATTGCCGTGAAGTGTTGTGCTTTTGTATGCTTACAGATCATTTCTGTATGTGGTCCTAATGCTAGAATGTAGAGTCATTTGGTTTTAAGAAAATCATTATTATTATCGTTGTTGTTATTATTTTACTTAGCACTGCTCTTGTGGAAATGAAGAGACTGAAGGACTCTATTACTCTGCTTGAGTCCTATCCCCTGTTGTTAAACTGCAGTAGAAAGAATTGTAACATTCCTATGCAAACACATGGGTATGTCGCATGAGATTTCAGTTCAGAAGTGCATTTCATACCTACAAGCAGTCATGTACAATATATATATATATATATATATACAGATTGAGATCAGAGATTTTGTTTAGACTGTGCAGTTGAGAGTCAGAATTTGCCTATTAATTTCTCAGAGATGAAGAAAACACCTTAATTGCTGGCTATCTGGTTACTGTAAAATCAAAAGAAAAAGCTATACATATGTATAAACTGACGGTAATACCATTTTAAGATTGCCAAAACACACCTTGGTGGTCCTTTAGTTTAATTACTAGGTAACAAACTAGTTGGTTTTCCCAGATTCATCAGACCTAGCACCCTTTCCTGCATTCTAATTCAACTAAAAGCATAGCTTAAAAACAAATTCTACATGGACTGCTATTCCTGGACAGGATGAGTCAGTGTTTTCTTCCTACATGGTTATTGAATGCCAACATATGGTTTCACTCTAGGACATTTGTTCCAAGGTCCTATCTTCTTTCTACATTAGTGCAGAAATGTGTTTCCCGGTCGTATGCACGTGAGGCCCCTGCTGTGAGGCTGCTTCCCTCCATTTTGATCTAAATAGATTGCTCGACTTTCCTGGACATCTAAGATTTTGTTATAACCACAAATGACAATATCAAGGATTTTTATGGCTTTTATGGAAATCACAAATGGGAGCCTAGACTTAGGCTCTGAATTGTCTCTAGAAAAATCTCTTCAGAACGGCATGTCACAGGTGTGCCCCTGAGTTTGTTGTTATGCTTCTTTCATGTTATTTCGTATTCGAGCATCACCCCTTGGTGACAAGGGCTAGGCACTTTTATCACTGTGATCCCCAGAAATGATTGTGTAGGAGAAAGTGTGTAGAAGCTTGAAGAATCTTTACTCTGAGAACGTGCAGAGATCCTCCATCAGATCTGTGATACCATAACTCTGAAGTGTTCAAGTATGTAATCAAACCACAGGCACCAGACTTCCCAACACTGATAGAAACCAAACCATCCCAAACCAAACCAAACCAAACAACTCTACCAGGCCAATTTTGTGAAACTTTAGATAATGAATGAAAACCTATTTTTCTTTTTTATTTTTCTCTCTTATTGTTGGAATGAAAGTGCATAATAATGCTTAATATCCCAAGTTTCTGAGTCACAAGGGGAAGTAAGTGGATACTTTACCTGCAGAGTGATACTAGACTTAACTCCTATGGACTTAGGGGACCTTACTCTGAAGACAGATTTTTTTTTTGATTGTTTTAAAAATAGAAACAACAGGCACCCTCTGGGGAAAAGGTCAATCAGAGTTAAACTTATAAAACAAAAACCTTAATATTCTAAGCTTTCAGTATTTTCTGTAGGTGAAAGTCAAATATGAGACCTCTCCATTGCCAAAATATAAAATATATTAGCCTATTCCTTTTTCTGTCTAAGATATGAATTGGTATACCCAATATTGAAAGATGCAAAATGGCATAATGGGAAAGATAGAACAAGAACGATAGCATCCTACCCATCCTGGTTGTCAGTTATCTACACTTCTGCAGCAACAACTGAGAGCTCAATACTCACCATGGTTTTGTTCTAATCCCGTTGTCCCCTAGGTCTGGCTTGCTTAAGTAGATTGTATTAGACACAATGTAAGCACCCTTTAAATTACCAAACCCAAATGACACACAGATTCCATCTGTGCATACACATGCCTTGGAAAATATAAAGATGGACTTCATGGCTCATGAGAAAACCCAATCGTGCAGTCTCTACAATGCCTGTGGTCTCTGCCTCCTATGTGTAAAAAGAGAATTTGAAAATCAAGAAAAGCTAAAGATGCTTGTCAATCATTTAGAGTAAATAACAAATTCTCTTTTCAAACTACTGTCTATGATTCCGAAATAAACTGATAGGGAGATGATGTAGGGGCAGCTGACCCTGAGAAAAATGACCTGGTCGTCTATGCTCTGTGTTTGATTCTTAGAAGAATTCTCAGTTCAGCCCATCAAGATATTTTTAATTCTTTTCACCTTTCTGTTTGATAGCTACCTCTTGGTGAGATAAATGATTTTTAATGACATCCTTATGTATGCTAAGCTTATGCTCATGAGGCTGCCAAACCAATTCTTCTCATGCTACTCTTTACTGCTCAGCGCTGTTTGCAGACCAGATGCCACGTGGCCCCGATAAGGTTGCACTTTCTTGTTTTGCTTTCTCTTGAACTACAGTCATTTCTGCATTTTTAACCCTGCTTTGTGCTGTTAACTCATCTTTTAACCAGCTAGGAAATAGCTTGTTGGCAAAATGTACATTTTGGCTGCTGTGCACAGGCTGCTCAGAAGTCTTCCTCTGTCTCAATGCCAAGTTGAAAGACATCTCAGATGGTTCTTTGTAGGCCATCAAACACAGCAGACAAAATGGCTTTCTAAGTCTCTTCTTTAAAGCTTTGCCACACCTCCCTACTTTGAATATGCTCAAAATATATGTTTGTCCATTAGACCCTTGAGCATCACCTCTCCATGACACCATTGTCATCTGGCACAGACCTCCCTGACCATATTGAAGTAATTAACATGCTGCCATTATTGCGGGATAATATTTCATAAGCACAGTGCGATCCCAATGGCGTGCTGATCTTAGGAACAAAGATGGAGAAGGAAATGACCACGTCTCAGAGAACTGACTGCCAATGCTACTGAGCTTTCTAATATCTTCTAGAATCTAGGTAATAACCCTCTAAGTAGGCTGTGTACTGAACTGATAAAGTGGACTACTTCACTCTCGATCTCTGCAACATGTATAAAAATCACTTGCATTGAAACTGGAAAACCACAAGGACCTTAGTGTATTCATTACTTAGTAGAAGCAACCCAAATGGTATGAAATGGACCATGGGATAGGCCAGCAACTAAGGTATTTTAAGATCACTTTTGTCCTGGATTGATGTGTTTTCCAAGTCCTACATCAGGCTGTACAACTGTTTGAGGAGTAATCTAGTCCTTGCTTCCCACAGAGGTTTTAGTTTAGTTCACGTAATAAAGCCAATAGACAATGTTGAAGAAGGAAAACACCACCGGGAAGAAAATGCGGGACCACCGATCTATGGCATTTACATCAGTCAAGTCAGGGATGGTGATTTTCAGTTGAGAGGCACGTCTCCTCAGGCGACTCTTCTTTTGTGCCACGTGTCGCTCCAAAGCATTGCGGCCAAAACTATGCCTAGGCAACCCGGCTTTCCGATACTGGATGCTGGAGGCATCATAGGCAAGCATTGTGCTCCTGGGGTCTCCAAGTCCCATTACTGCTTCTGATGTGGCCATCTCGTTTTTTATCTCGAGAGTGCTAAGTAATATGTTCTCATGTGGGTCCATCTGCAAGGAGGAAGAATCAGAAAAGGTATATCTGAAGCCGTAAACCTTTGTTGATGCTTGCACTACAAGGAACTATTACAGGTACTTAAAGAAGCATCTATCACAGTGACAAAGCTCGTTTTGCTATTGCAATACTTGACTTTTAATTGCAGCTCTGCAGCTATGAGCTATTTGAGTCGCAGGTTTTCCATTTATTAGATGGTGTAGATTCAACCCCAGAGGATTCTTATAATGTAATTTTTTATAACAGATTAGCTAGCACAGTTTCATAATTTCTACTTACCTCATGCAGAGAAATAGAATATAAGAGATATTCCTTTACATAATTTATAATATTGATATGAACATATGCAGAATCAACCTTATTATGTATGGTATAATGATAGGGAATTAACTGTAGGATTACATTCATGTTTTTATGTAACTTGTGTATTTACTGAGTTTATTTATTTTTGGAATAAATGTATACCAATAGTTATTATTCATTTTTCTTCCATCCTGGTAGTGTTGTGGAACTGCACCTGAAACATCATCATAGATACGTGTCCTATCTCTCAGCTACATGTCCATCACCATTTTCTAAATTATAAAATAAGAAAACATAAGTTTAATTTTCTGTTCATCGAGACGCAGAACATTTTCGTATGTTCCAGAAGCATCCAACACTTCCCCTGAGGAATTGGTCACACAATGCCTCACTACCTTATTTCATTGACCTTTATAGGAATACAAACTGCACATGAGTACAGCTCTCACACTGAGCCAGAACAAAAAATATAGTTTTAAAACAAAATTGTTTTGTGGGACAAGATTTTTGTAAACTGAAAATTTCCCCTGGGTTCAGTTCCCTCATGGAAGTTTATAAGCATTTGTAATTTAGTCCAAGGGGATCCAGTGCCTTCTCCTGGCTTGCATGGGCACTGCATATATGTGTTACACATATATAACATGTAGGCATAACACTTGCACACATACAATCAAAAATCTTTAAAATTATGTAACCATTCTATTATAGTGTTATTAACATGTAAATTGCAATGCTATATATAAAGTAAGGTTAAATAAAAGTAATAAATAAATGAAATAAGGAAAACGTGGCTAATGAAAGGCACCAATTGTATACAGAGACAGGACATGTAACCAATTAGGTACAAGATATATAAATGTGAACATGAGTGTTGTAGAAAGCAAAATGTTAAAAGTACTACTTATTAGTAATTAGCCTTTGTATGTAATTTGAAGATTCTATGCTATGATTCCAAAGCAAAGATCTTTTGAGAAACAGATGCTATTAAATGTAAAGCATACAGGAACATAATAGTTGACCAATTAATCTCTGCTCCCTTATCAAATATTCTCTTTTTTGTTTGTTTGTTTATGGTGTGATTTTACTTACTGAGCAGACTAAACAAAACAAATAAACAAACAAACAAAAACCAAAATGACTAAAATTAATTTGGGAAGTTTAAAGGATTTGAAAGTGTAGCTAAATACATGATGAGAGAGTCCTGCCACCCAGGCTTTGTGACCATTGGTTGGCTCTGTTTGCCCAGAGAAGGGAAGGGCCATTGAAATGCTTTTGTTATGCTCCATTCCCTTTGGCAACTCTTGCATTAAATGCTCACATGCTTCCCTCTACAAAGTCACTCTTTCCCTTGTTCCCAGGCAAGGGCATTCACCAAAACCTCCCCACCACCAAAAGCGTGGTCTCTAAGCAAGTGCAATTCAAAGCCTGCTCTTCCAGGAATTCAAATTTACATGTGGGATGACAGGGCTTTTCACCTCCTGCTCCAACACCTTTTGTTAGTTGTATTTACTGGCCTTTTACCCGTATAGAAAATGACATTTAGTATGCAAATTTTGCTTTAATGAAATTTGGAGCTTTCCTCCTCCCGACACCAGGATGTTTGTTCTATCACAGAGTATTACTGTAGTAGGAGGGGTTACAAACCAATGCTAGCTTTGGCTGCTAACTTTGTCAAACAACAGTAGCAACCACAATGAAAGCATTGGCAGCTATCAAAAGTTACCTTTTCTCAGTTTTAAGCAACCTATTTTTGGACAATTTATTTAACTTTCAATGAGTTTCTCTTTTAGCACAGATGGAATTCAAGCGTTGCAATAGATGATCTGTGGAGACTTATTATTTATTTATTTTTTCCTTTTACAAATTCCAGATATCTTTTCGGTGTTATTAGCAGAGTGAGTCTTAAATATAGATCTGGTGCTGAGGAAGACCACAGTGGTAGATAGTCCTCAAACCAAGGACCGTCTCCAGAAACAACACTAGATGCACGTCAAATCGCATTCTTCCATTTGTTATTTTTGACATTAGAAAGTTACACATTCCTTTATCTGTATTGAGAGCTAAGATAAGATTTGGAGGAACTGATTGAAATGCCATATGTCTGAAGGTAGACTTTGAAGAACTCTACAAGATTGTTGTCATGATGTGCGAGAATTGTAGTGAAACGCACACAAGTTTCACGGAAAACAACAAGAATAAATAACTGTGCCCAAGGGGGAAGGTTAGTATGGTGACTTGTACATATTGCCTTAGTTGGTACACAGGAAGCACTTCAAAATTCATAACAGCTCTCATAAAAGTAAAACCACCACTGACTGGATGATTAAATCTAATCTTCTGGAATAGACTCAAGTGATGATCTTTTTTCGGGGAAAGCCTAGAAATCTTATAGGAGATCTTGCCAGGCTGCAACAAGAGTCAGTGGTGGGGATAGTGAGGTGTATGGAGCTGCAGTGCACAGATCATGGTGAACTGCTACACTTTGGTAGTGATGCGCTCATCTGAAAAAAAATTAGACATGGTTTCTCTGTGTGTCCCTGGCTGTGCTGGAACTCTGTCTTTAGACAGGCTGGCCACAGACTCAAAGATATGTCCATCTCTGCCTCCTCAGTGCCAGGTTTATAAGTATACACGTGGCATAAGAATACTTGAGCCTTAAAAGATGACTGCTCTTCTAAACTCAGTTACCTGAGAAATAATAGGAAGGAATAAATTTATCTAAAATGCTTTTTCTTTCAGAAAATTCCTACCCAGAGCCATGGAAATATGAAGTATGGAGGAATAAGAAGTAACCATCTTTATTTAACTCAGGCCAGTTGTAGTTTACAATGATGTGCTTAAGTAAAGGCCGGAGATGTTGGTTTTCCCAGTCAGTCCTTTGAAAGACCATTTTTCTTCTTCATCTCTACCTGCTTTCTGCAAAGCTGACTATATATAGTAATTATCTTCACTTTCCTCTTAGAAAGTAGTCGAATTCCTCACTGAAAAGCACTCCCCAGTGCCCTTTTGTCCAATTCTTGGGATTACTGAGATGGAGTGTATACTTCAGTTCTGCATGGGACACATTCTCTACTTTCTGATAAGGCAGGCCATTGTACAATGTCCTGTTTCTTACTCCATATTGGGGCAGTCCAGATGCTGCCTTTGAGACTAAGTCTCAACCTCTCTGATTTCAACTTTATTGGCAACTTGGGGCTGGAGCAGGGGAGGAAGTAGCAACACCAGCCTTCTGGGGTTGTTTGAGAAGATTGAAACACTCTTTGTTCATAGCAAGCATCCAAAAAAAAAAAAAAAAAAAAAAAAAAAAAAAAAAACCATAGCTAAGCTTACTAAAAACTCAGTACAGCTGAGTAGACCACAGTCTCTTATTTTGCCCTCACTGTAAATGGAACATCTATAGCACCCTGACCCCAAAGTCCCTCTAAGGCTGAGGAAGAAAGAGCAGAAAAACCATAGAAGCCAGAGGCAGTGGATGCCTGTAGCAAAAGAATATTTGCTAGACATGATATGGCTGGTGCATACATGAACTCATGGCTGGTGCACAAATGAACTCACAGCAGCTGTGACTGCAAGCACAAGATCACACAGACCAAAACCCAGCATGGATAAGAGAGGGAAGGGGCTCCTGAAGCTCTAGAGAAGTTATTGGCTATTGAAGGCTGCTGGCAGAAGAAGAGAGTTTTCTTTAGGGATGTGGCCTATGAAGGGTTATTTGGGCTCGAGTAGATGGTCCTATATCCATACACATACAGACAGTGCTGAGTGGAATTAATAGGTTTTAAGAAAATAGCATATGAAATTGAAAACCAACATGGTAGGAGCATAGGAGAGAATCTGAGTGGGGAGGGTATGAGAATATGGGAGTAGATTTGATATAATTAATTATTTATTATTTAATAAATAATTAATAATTAATTCATTTATTATTAAACATTAAAAATCTTGATAGATAGTGAATGGATAGGTTTGATCTGCTGTTGCCATTGAAAAATGCCACAGAAGCTAAACCTTCAAAATCAATACTTTAAAATTCTAGTTTTTTTAAAGTTCTGAAAGTAATACTTAGTACCTAACAAATATTATATGTTTAATTATAAAACATTATATTATTAAACACTAGACTTAATTTATTTAATAATGAGATGAGCAGAAGCTGCATTTCATTTCTTGGATGGTTGATAGACATTACTATATAACCATGTATATTCTTTCATCCAGAATCACCTGGAATTACAGTCTTATGAAAAAAAATTCTAGAACAAATTTGCCTGTGGTCATATCTGTGGGGGATTGTCTTGGATGACAGGAAGACCCAGCAACATTCCCCAGACAAAGGATTCTGAACACTGTTAAAAGAGGAGAAAGTAACCAGACATGGTGGCGTACACGTTTAATCCCAGCATTCAGGAGGCAGATAAAGGCAGATCCCTGTGAGTTTGAGGCCAGTCTGGGATACAGAGTGTGTTTCAGGACATCAGGAAAGCAAGAGCTACACAGAGAAACCCTCTCTCAAAAAACAACAGAGAGAGAGAAAGAGAGAGAGAGAGAGAGAGAGAGAGAGAGAGAGAGAGAGAGAGAGAGAGAGAGAGAGAGAGAGAGAGAGAGAGGAAAGAATGTAAGTTGAGAACAAGCAAACAAGCAAGCAAGAAAGGAGCTGTGCCAATCTTTCCCTGCTCTTGACCATGGATATGATGTAATAGCTGCTAGATTTCCTGCCTTGACTTCCCTCAAGTGATGAACTGTAATTTGGAATTGTAAGCTAGATAACACCTTTCTCCCAGAAGTTTCTTTGGGCCAGAGTATTTTATCACAGCAACAGAAATGGAAGTAGGCCACTATGTTTACAGAACCAGTAATGTCCTCTTCAAGACAAGAAAAATAGGGCCTAAAGGCCAAGGCCAAGGCTGGACATTGTCAGCGGCACAGTGGCAGAGAGTAGGGGCGAATGGCCTGGCTTGTCTTTCCTCCTGATATGTCAGTTTCACTGAAACGCCGTTTGCAGTAAATTATACTTATTTTGTTCATATTTGTCATCCTTTCTGACAATTGTCTTGAGGGTACGTACAAAGAGGTCTTTGCATTTCACTGTCATATCTTCAAGCATCCTGCAGTGTTCTCTATACAAAGCAGATGCTTAATAAAGAGCAATTAAATGAAATCAATGTTGTGATACTGTGGAACCTGATTCACATCTTTATGAGTCGTTAGTAAGTTGAAGCCAATTATTTCACATCATCCTCAGGATAAGAACATCACAGGAGCACCTCTGGAATCCCTCTTTGCCCTAAGGTATCTTTCTCTAGGTGCACAGGTCTCTTTATAAAACAGAAAGAGCTAGAGATTCATGGCACCCAGTGCCACTTCCAGGACCGATTCTTCACTCTCACACAGAGAAGAGCACTTGGCAACTAACAGCTTGAAATTAGGTTTAAGCATTTTATTTACAGAACCCTTTCATCTATCCCAGAAGCCACATAGAGCTGGCACTAATCCCAGCTGGAAAATAGTGAAGACGTGGCAGAGGAAGAATTAACTTTAAATCTGTTCCATTTTTCCCTGCTGAAGCATGGTAGCAGTCTACCGCGGTATAGCCACCATCTGGAGGCTTGCACAATTCTCAGTAGGAAGCATTGGATAAGAATGCTTGTAATAAAATGTCTTACTACTAAAGGTAAGTGCTGGGGTAGACTCATGTTAACTCAGCACCTTCAGAAAAGAAGAGGAGAGGAGAGGAGAGGAGAGGAGAGGAGAGGAGAGGAGAGGAGAGGAGAAGAGAAGAGAAGAGAAGAGAAGAGAAGAGAAGAGAAGAGAAGAGAAGAGAAGAGAAGAGAAGAGAAGAGAAAGCATCTGTGCTCTGGCTGCCTATCATGACCAGTCTCCTCATTCTAGTTTCTGTCTGGCAATGCAGCCTGTGCATCTCTATCCTCAGTTTCTGTATGCCTGGCACAAACATCCTTGAATATGTGGCTCCCTGATGTTGTGGTAGGCTGAATAATGGTTGTATGACTTTTTAGGAGTCGGTGGACATGTTTTGAGTCTTCAGATGGACAGAACGGAATAAATATACTCAATCAATGCCAGTAGACTTATACCAAGAAGCAGGTGTCTCTGAGTCTGCAGATTCTGTTGGCATATTTAAAGTGTAAGAGGCATTCCTGGCTTACAAAGCAGCTAGCACAGACAAGGAGTCTGTGATCTGATGTTACTGCGCCTTTGTACGGTGACATGTCTGATGCTAAGACAAGCTGTCCTCCACCCTTCATCATTCCCTTTCCTCTTCTATCGTCTGCTTTTCCTTTAATTCTTCCCTACTTCCATCTCTTCCTTTCTGCCTCTCTCAGTCTCTCTACCCTTCTATCTCATTGTTTCCTTAAGGAAACATGTGTTGGGTTTTACGTTATCCCAGACTCAAAGAATACTAAGATATGATTCATCTCTTTCAATGGTCTCAAGAAATCCATAAGACAGGCAGAGCAGGAAAGGAACTAGAGACATTTTTATCTCATAAGAGTTCCTCATAATTCAAATTACAAATGAGGTTTTCCAGTTGAGGAGTATGATCTTTGCATGTAAAACAGTGTTGAGTTTTAGTATTTGGACTGGCATCAAAAGAGCCGAAGACCTGCAAGATTGGAGGCCCTGCCTGTTAAATTGGTAGCACTGTGTTTCCTTGTATATATTGGTCTTTCTCACTCAAAGCGAATGAACCTTGTAAGAAACCAACTTATGGAGTCACAGCTGAATGAAACAGGGGAGACTCATAGGCTCTTTTACATGTGTTTTAAACGGTAAAGGGATAAAACCTGAGACACATTACCTCTAATATTATTTTAATTCTCCATTGTGTGCATAGAAGCAAAATTATCAATAAATATTTTCTTAGAAAAAAAGAAAAATCACTTTTACTTATGAATTTTAAATTCAGTAATGATTATGTATTGTTTCATGTGGAGATGTCATGATTATGTATTGCTTCATGTGGAGATGTCTGTTGTTATAACATGATGTTTGCTATGAAGTTTTTAGAGAAAGATTCATAAGCTACTTTAGAATAGGCATTATTCCCATTTGAAATGGTAGGGAATAGAAGACCAGGAAAAATGAAAAGAGTTACTTAAAGTTTTACTATTCATAGGTCATATCATTTCTGGGCTATGGGTGCAAATGCATTATATTAATGCTACTTTAAACCTGTCTTAAATCTACCAGGGAAGCCTGACTCAGGTGGTGTTGTAGAGGATACGTGGCTATGTCTTTGGTTCCCAAGCTCAAGTGTGCAACACAAACCCCAAAAGACCTTGTTAAAACAGATATTTGGCTTCCACTCTTACGATGCTTGTTGACTCAGCAAATTTGGAATGCATTTCAATAATCTGCATGTCTAATGAGTTCCTAGGTGACACCAGGCTTCTGGTCTAGGGTCTATACTTAGAAAATGAGTCCTTTGGACAGCAGCTGAAGGACGCAATGTGACTTCCAATAAAGAAGCAGCAGGGCCCAGAAAAATGTCGAGGAGGGAAGGTTTTGGCCAGAGGCCAGCACTGAGCTGAAGAGTGGCTGTTGCAGAGAACATGTGCAGCTTCCATTTATGCAACGTTCCCAAGACATAAGCATCCCATCCCAAGACATAAGCATCCCATCCCAAGACATAAGCATCCCATCACAAGCTTCATGCAATTATCATTTCTCTGGAACTCGACAGAAACTATGAGAGAGAGGGAGAGATCTTCAATCTCCCCATCTTAAATTTGAGATGCTAAAATGATAGGCCTAGGTGTGTGCTTAGGAAGTATGTAGCTGGAACATAATCTGGCCCAAGATCTGCTCCAAGTCACTCAACTCTAAGTCCTGAGTTTTGTCACAGAAAGCCTTCTCTGCATGCTGCACTTAGGTGACAGTTTTTTAGAAAATTCAAAGGTACAGACAGTTTTCACGTGGATTTGGCTAATTTTAAACACAAATTTCTCTTTTTCTTATCTTTCACTCTAATCTTTCCTGATTGACTCTCTTCTCCAGAGCAGTGAAGAGACAGGAAACACTGCTCATCTAATGAGTTTTATACTTAGGACATGAATAAGATATCATTTCCTTGAACTAATCATAAGAGTTGCGCAGCAGTCTCCATTGCCTTGAAAAACATGCCAACACTGGTATGAAATCATCCTCTCTTGGTATTTCTTCTTGATCTAATAGCCGTTGGTATTTTGTTGGTAGCAGTTGAAGCAAGATGGAGGGAAGCAAAAACAAAGGGAAAGGGGGGAGAAGGAAAGGGATGGGAGAGTAACCCTGCACACTCGCAGACCGGCTGTCCTTGCAGGGAGCCTTGTCACTGATTTTGCATGGTCCTCTTATTCCCAACTCAAGTTATTCACCTCTCCATTTTGAAAAGCACGCTTGGTTTGGAGACGCTTTATGAAATCACCATTGTCAATTGAATCTGTTGTTTGCCATTCAACACCATTTCCCATACATTAAGATGCACCTGGAGTTGCAATTTTCAATTAAGAACCAAGGGCTGGATTTTGAGAGGCAGACAAGGATTCCTGCAAGGAACCTCTGGGAATGAAGACAGCTTGCATATCATTGATTTGGCCATCCTTCTGTCTGCAGAGACCGCGCTGCTGAGGCGCCTTACCTTACAGACTAACCCGGGGAACGCTGGTACTGTCGCCAGCAAATTAATCCAGGACACTTGCAATACAGCCTTGTTCTGCTTTCTTGTCACAATGCCAACTTTTTTTTTTTCTGGGAAAGGAAACTGGGCTGGCTAAAGAATTTGATCTTTTGCATTTTTTTTAAAATAATATACTAAACTCTGAAAAGTGTGCCTTAGTTTTATAAAATAATCAGTTAGCTCCAAGTTTGGCTTCAGATTTTCTGTCTCCATCCTTTCCATGCCTGACTTAGGACCTACAGGGATGCCCTATGTCTAAGGTCATTACAGAAAGACAAATCACATCTCTCACTGGCAGACTGGCTTACCTGAGAAGGGAAAAACAGGGCTATTTTAAAACTCAGTTCCCACTGACATTACCCACCACATGAGAAATTGCGAATAAAATAAAAACTGGTTCTAACTATGCCGTTTCCCATCGCTGTGGCTGGCCTCAGTAGGAGATCTTGTTTTATCTTTCACAAAATGGCACTGTGGCTTCTGAGACTTGAAATGCTAAGGCAACGAGCCATAGAGCACCTGGGATATCCAAATCTGTCTTTCTGGAGGGGGAACTTCTCTCAAAATACTGAGCATGCCTTCAGTATTCTATGAAGTGAAGGAACATTCAACCAAGCAGATTTTAGGAGCGCAAGAAAAGGCCAACACTGTTGACTCTTCAAGTCAGTGAACCAAAGTGCGTGGGGGCACAGCAAGCAAAGTAAAAGAATACTTCCGAATACTCAGGTACCTTTGATTTCATTGTTTTTATGTACATCCTCCCTTCATTCCTTCCCTTCCCTTCTTTACCTTCTTCTCCTTTCTCTGCCTATCTTTTACTTTCTTTCTTTTTTTTAAATTAACTGACACACAGGTATTGTGCAAACAATGTATGTCTTATTCAGAAAGCCTAGATGGGGTAGGGGAAATAGCGAACCCAAGGTTCAATATTTTTCCCTCTTTTCAAACCAGTATATCTTCAAGCTAGAAAGAGTGAAATTGCCTCTGTGTTGGTCATTATGGATCCCTAATGCTGTCTAAAAATTTGCCAAAAGTATGTGCTTAAACAAAAGAAACAAACAAACAAAAAACCACAATGTGCTAAATTAAATCTCCAACAGAGTTAAATAAGTCTGGAAGCTTCATCTAAGCCAGGCTGTGGAGATCTATGACATGGAACCAGCCAGGTGCTGAGATATAAATCCTGCATGACCTTACTCGCTTGTGGACTCAACAGTACTGTGACACCACCATTAACAAAGATGCTGCTTTCTCACAAAAACCAGGATAAATATAAGATCTGCTTTCTTTTTATTCAGTCGGCCAGTTCTACTATCATCTGGAACCACCCTTTGCATCAAAAACAAGTTCGTGATTGCTTCAGGCATAATAGTAAGTTTAAAACCTTTTCTTGTCTTTAAAAATAATTAGTAGAGAATGCACTGTGCTAAGTATTTTCAGGATAGAGTAAAAAAGTAGTATGAAGTAGATTTCAGCATCTTTGAAACATGGTGACAAATATTGCAGTTTTGATAATCCCTATTTTCTTAACTGGACATGGATGTATGTCTTGAAATTTCCTCAGGAAACTTCTTTTATGGTAAAGCATCATCAATTATGGTAAAGGATCAGTCACCTGTGTGATCCTAATGTCATCATCAGATGAAAAGTTTCTGTTTTCCTCACAAAAGATACCATCAAGCCAGCAAACTAATCAAATGAGCTGGAGGATGGTTTGTTTTGAAGTATAAGGATCTTTTCTGAGAAAATGAATGCAGAACTCAGAATCAGAAAGAGTAGATTAAGTTTCTTCTCTTCAAAGTTCCTTAGTGACAAATCTCATAATACTTTCAATTAGTGCAGGTTCAGTACCATGAACCTCTTGATCGGCATGACTTCCATTGAATTGACACCCTTACTCTTTAGATCCTTCTCTAGAGTCCCTGCCCTTTGCAAAATTACAAGCATTGACAAGAACACTGGCTTATGCAATGACAGCTGATTCCAGTTCTGACTTTCTCTCCTCCTCCTCCTTCCCATGTCCTCCCTCTCCTCCTCCCCTTCTCCTCCCACTCCTCCTCCTCTTCCTTTTTCTAATTCTGTCTTGCTTTCTCCTCCTCCTCCTCCTCCCCCCTTTCCTTCTCCTCCACAACCCCTTCCTCCATTATATTGTTCTTCAACACTATGATTTATTCTTGGCCTCAGGACTCCCTGTCTTCTCCTGGGGCTTCCTAAAATTAGAGACAGGTGTCATTATGCTTAACCCCTTAGTGCATTTTAGCCAGAAAGTCTAGATGGAATAGGGAAGCCTTTGTTGGCTCTGTCTACTTAGTTCAAACCTGTACAGTAAGCTCTCCAAATCTCTGTATCCCTCAAGAGAGGAGATGTAGAAGGTGTGTGGCTTGATACTATGGATCCACTATGCTGACTGCTACAGCAGGTACCAGTGAGCATTCAGAATAAAACTAGTTGAGTCTCTGGCAGTGTTATACTAAATCTGTATCACTCATTCAAATCTGGGTGATGGAGGTTATCAAACAAATTGGAAGTAGGTATCACAGAGAATATGGAAAAGTTTGTCCTGGAGTGAATTAGACTAAAAAATAGCCTACCTTAGCTACATCAAAATAAAAAGTTCTCAGCATGACTTGGTGTTCAAAATTACAGCCAAGTGCTTGGCACACAGGGAGTGGCACAAAGTTCTCTTTAATTTTAATTCATACAAAGTTCTTTTATAGCTGCACTTAATTTATAATTAGGAACTAATTTTTTCATCTAATGTGTGAAATAATATCAGGAGTTAGATACCAGGAAATGTCTTGCCTTAAAGCTCCTGTGGGAGAACGTACTCTTAATCTCAGCACTCAGAAGACTAAGAGGTGGTAGGATCTCATGCATGTTCTGGCCAGCCTGAGCTAGCAACATTTAAAGACAAAAAACAAAACAAAACAAATAAACCGATAAACAAACAAACAATAACAAAAACACCACTAATAACAAAACCTAGCATTTATTTTCCTCATTGTGTAGGGCATTGCAGAAGCCAATTCTGTAGGGTCCCTCTCCACTAGTAATTCTTAGGTAGTGTTCTTGATTTTTACTAGCTTATGGACTTTTTCAAATCTTTTATTCTCACAGAAACTCACTGATAAATTTTGAAGCATGTTGCCATGCTCTACATTGAGAATGATATTTAGTTACAGATAGTTGCTTTGTGTTTCTATAGACTATTTGGATTGAGATAGAAGGGTAAGTGTTAAAGTTGGAAGAGAAAAGAACACATTCAAACTTCTATACTCCAGATTATTGAAGCACAGTCAAAGTGTACTATGAATAATTTTTTTGCAGGTTGATCAAATTCTTTCTTGGCACCTCTTGCTGATTTAGTAAAGCATATATTAAATTTGAATGCAAGATGTACAATGGGGAAAAACAATAGGGATCAGTTCGACGTTTTCTGGAGGAAGGAAAATTGAAAGTATACATATTAACCACCATCATTTTGTGCATTCACAAGAGGTTTCAATTATCACATACTCTCACGGGGTAGGGAATGGAGTCTACTTTTACAATAAACTTTCCTAGGTTCAAAACATTTCTCTCTGGGTATCGTTATGTTGCTCCTGGCTGGTTTTAAATTTCTAGGCTCAAGAGCTCTTTCTGCTTCCAAGCCTGCTAAGTAGCTGGGACTATAGACTTAAGGCATTGCATCATTTAAAGACCTGATTTGGGCATGTTTCCAGGAAGTAGATGTGAGAATTTAATACATGCAATCAAAATAACTCACAGAAGAATGAGAAAAAAAGCATCTCCCAGATCAGTTTTCATTTATTGCACTGATACAACCCCTAAGTTAGGATCAGTGAATTGATCTAATCTTTCCATTAACTGGTTCATCTACTCTAAAGCATCATGGGTGGCAAATTCCTATATTTTTACCTATGCTATATAGCTTGTAACTCACAACTTCCTGATTGAAATTACATAAATAAGACCACAGAAGAAACTTGCTAAGAATATTATAATCAATGGTTTATAGTATGCAGAAATACAAAGGCAAAAATTACAAGCTACACTGCAAGAGGGGATGTTTTCTTTCCTGGGATGCACACATCATGTCAAGTAAGGTCCATCAGTATGAAAGATAAACAGTGCCTCCAGCCAAGCTCCCATTCCTCTCATAGTCTTCAGTCTACAAAGACGAGTAATCAGTTCATTAGGTCAAACGTCAAGTTTAGCTAAAGGTCATAATTAACTTCAACGTTGTGCTTTAAATCAAACCAGGTCAAAATTTATCGAGTTATCATTGTAACCCATGTCTAGCTTTTATCCAAAAGCAGAATCTAAAGTTTGGTTCCTGATGCCTTCAGTCATGGCAGCAATATTTTATTCTTTCTTGTATTTTAAATTTTATTATTTATTTATTATTTGTGTGTGTGTGTGTGTGTGTGTGTGTGTGTGTGTGTGTGTAATCAGAAGACAACCTATAGGTGTTGACTCTTACATCAAACAAGAATGGCAAAAGGCTGAGCTGCACCAATATTTCAGCCCGCGCCAGGAAGGATCTCATGAAGCCTCACTCCTAGCTGAGCATCTATTAGCAAGAACTACATGACCGCTGAGAGAGAAGGAGCTGTCACTTTCCTTCACTGGTGTAGCTACTGCTAAGTTCCCCCATTCTAGTAAGTAATCCCAGATGCATGCTCATATAAGCATTCCTTTTTTTTTTTTTTTTTTTTTTTTTTTTTTTTGACAGCGGCACGGGTCATCCTTGAATTCCCCAAGAATGCCCCCTTTATTGTGTTCAGGGGCAGATTTTATAGAGATAGCCACGCCCCAGCCAAACCCACCAGAAACCACTCTCCTGCCATCAGGAACTCCTGAAGGTCTCGTGCTCAGAGCAGCTGTAGGCACTCAGGTCAGGGGATTACAAGAAATTCAGGATCTGGGGTCTCACTGCTCCCAACAGTAGTCAGACAGATAGACCCAATCCAGACTGTCGCAGGGAACAGAGACGATGAAAGGCCGGTTTTAGGTGGAGTCCATTCTAAGCCAAAGAGTATTCTAGGTTTCGCAGGGCTTGGGGTTGTTCCATTAGTTGGGGAATCATATTCACATCCATGGCACATGTAGCAAAGGAGACATTTAAACGATCCAAGGTTACACGTCACTCCCGCTCTATCTTCCATATAATTAGGTGTCTGAGTTTTATTATGTGCTATACTTTATAAGAGGGTAGTTACCTAGTTAGTGAAGGACAGTGTCTCCTTAGCTTTGCTCAGAAAATTTCTGAAAACTAGTTACCATGCCAGAACTTTGGTGACAATCGCCGGGGTTTTTAGTTACCGCTGCCATTGAGCTTTTCTTTCTGAATGCGAACACCTCTAGACTTCCATTTCTTCTAGAGAAATTAAGGCCAAACAAACATATTGACACGCATATGTTGTGGGAATAATTGACTTCCCTTTTGTTTCTTTACAAGAATGATGTTTTGTTTGGTTTTGAGATTATATGAGTGACTGAACAGGTTACTTTATCAATGAATGTTAGTTTATAAGAAGTGTTAGTTGTTAGAAGTGTGGCTCATACATACATAGGGGAACCTCTGGTACCAGCAAAGGCCCTGGGGCATGTGTCCGTCAGAGGTAAGGAGCTTCAATATCTTTTTTTTTTTTTTTTTTTTTTTTTACAGTTTCAAAGGTTTAGTTTATTTTCATCATTGCAGTACATTGGTAGCATGCAGGAAGACATGGTGTTGGAGAAGGAGCTGAGAGGTCTGCTACAAGTTGATCCACATGAAGAGCAATAAGCATTCCTAATTAGATTGTTAGGAGAATAAGGAGGTTCAAGAGGAATAGGAGTGGGAAGAGAGAGTAGTAGGGGTAAATAAAGTCAAAATATATTGTGTGCATGCATGTAATTATTAAGGAATAAATGAAAAAATTTAAAAAAACAAAGTTCAAGTTCAAACAGTACTATTATGTTTAAGAGTAAGATCACTTGATGCTCAGACTAAAATAAGGCTGTGTAAAGGCAGGCTCATCACACTGTAATCCTAGGTTGATTTAACCTCTCTGAGGTTACTCAATTGTCAAAGAAGATAATATCAACCTATTCGATTCAATGAGGTGACTCAAATCCCTTCAAATACTATAAGCTGAATGATGACAAAACCTTATTACACAGAAGTCAGGAGTTGCACTCATGTTAATCAAAAATGTTTTTTTGTTTTAATTTTTTTCTGGTAAAACAGCTCCCAGTGGCAAACATCTGTGGAGTTGTAGAGGGGATGTATGCCAGTACCATTTTCATTACTTCTCACAAAACAAGTGCATCCATCCAGGTGTGCTTCTCCTTGCTGTAGCCCTCTGTCCGGGAGCTGCTTCTAGTCACCAAGCTGTGGGAATCTAGTTTTAATATGCTAGGAGGTGTCTAAAACCCTCATTGTTCAAGGGAAGCCAAAAGACTGTCAATCATTTATCTTTCTGGTGCTTAATTTGGGGACCTTGTTTGCTTCTTTATCCTTACAATGGCAAGGAAGAAGTAGAAACATTTCATCTCATTATCTGCCAACAGGATTCGTCTAAGTTTTGGAAGTCCCAGCCTGCACCCATCAACAAAATTGAATTTTCATGCTAGTTCTTATTCCATTTATATATGGGAAATAAATATCTCTTCCTGCAAATGAAATGCATCAATAAAGACAGCGCTATTATAAAGATAATGTTAACATGGAATTCACATTCTGCCACAAGCTCTTTGTATAGTCATATTTAAAATTTAAATAGGGACAAAAACACATATGTAGTTAACTAAATTTGCAGGTTTAAGCTATGAAGCCAGCTTTGAATTCTCACACATCTACCAATTTGCTTTATGATTTTGGTTTACTTTCACAACTCCACTGAACCTCAATTTCCTCATGGTTAAAATACAGGAATGAAAAGAAGGTGGCAGAACACAAAAGCCACAAAAGCAGAAGTAGGACTGTTGGGGGTAGCAGGGCACCATCAGATGGGAATAGAGGAGGAAAAAGAAAGTGAACAAGGAGGACCAACAAAACCAAAGCATCCATGAGAGCATCATACTGATGATTTGGATGCTAATTTCAGGAGAACTAATATAGTATAAAATTAAGAAGTGTTATTCTCATGTTATTTTAGGATTGATTTATAGTATTTATGATTCTCCAAAGGCCCACATGTTGAAGGCATAGAATCAAGCCTATGGTCCTATTGGGAAGCAATGGAATAGTTAGGAAATGGGCGTATTAGGTTAAAGATCATTGTGGGCATGCTCATGGGAGATATTGATGCTTTAGTGTCTTTGAAAAAAAGAAAGAAAAGAAAAATCTATTCTTAATTTTAAAAATCTTGACTATGCCAAGTTACTTTTAGCATGATGGGGATATGGTTATGCTCCTACAGGCAATGGGAGCAATGAGTTGGGGAGTAAACCTCTAAAACTGTGAGACAAATAAACCTTTGTCCTTACAAATGGATTTGTCTCAGATTATATTTTACAGCAATTGAAAGCTAACTAATTCAGTAGATCCAGCAGCATGTTTGGCATGTGGTAAGGTAATAACCCCATTGATCAAATAACAAAAGGTCACCATTTCTAAGGTGTTGGTAACTTGCAAAGTCTACACAAATTTACAGACTTACTTAGGCAGACAACACTATTTTTTAAAATGTTTTCTTGCTAGAGTTTTAGTTTCTAGATGAATCTATATTTTCACTGTGATAGACTAGCAGTAACTTCCTGTCCCAAGTGTGAGCCTGATGCCTGTAAGTCAGACTCATAACTTCTCCTCTTCCCTTGGACATTGATTGGTGCTGCAATAGAAAAGATAAAATATCCTAAGACAAGGAGGACTGCTTCTGAGTAGACTCTGGCATATAAAGGAAATGCCCATGTCTCCATTTGGGCAAGAAATAGGAAACAGAAAATATTTTTGCTAATATGGAAGTATTGTATCAGAACAAGGGCTTCTAAGCAAGCTTTGGAGTAGCCTGGCTACTCCACTCTCGAGTTTGTCGTCATTAAGCAGTGGTAGAAAATCGGAAGAATCTCATTATAATAATTAGTCATCCCTTCAGATAAAATTTGACCTAAGGTTCTAGAGGAGTGTGTGTGTGTGTGTGTGTGTGTGTGTGCGCGCGCGCGCACGCTTGAGGCAAATTCTTACTCTGTGGCCCAGGTTACCCTGGAATTTAGTATGTATCCTGGACTAGTCTCAAGCTTCCACTTATTCTTCTGCTTCCGCTTCCTGAGCGCCGAGATTGTATCCCATGTGGCTAAATGTAGTAATCTTTTGAGGAAAGTTTAATGATATCTTGCAACATTTTAAATAAAATTTCTCTGAATTTATTTAAGTCACCTAAGTTCTTCAATGTGTTTTCAGATCTTTTGGCTTGCTCTTCTCTACGACATCATAGCAAACTTGAACGATCGTGTGTGTACCTGTTAATCTCAAAAACAAGAAAACTGAAGAGCAGGGAAATTCTTTAGTGAAAGTCACAGAGTTTTTCCAGAGACTCGGTTACGTTGAGTACCCGGCCTTTATGAATCCAAATTAGATTCCGTGACTGGCTCTGACAATTATAGAAGCGAGAGGAAAGTTATTTTAAAACAGCTTCACATGCAATCTGTGATTAAAATGTGCAACTCAGAGAGAGAGGGAAAAACCTAGGCATGCATTCCAGCTTTATATAGTTCTAGCCCAATAACTTTCTGGCTTGTATGTGATCTTGAATATATCATTGGAATCTTCTCTATGTTACAGCTTCTGTATGTTACATGAAAGAATTTTCTGAGGTGATGTCTATTCTTACGTTCACGATAAACAATGCTAATGGACCAGGCGATCCTGGACTCAATTGCAGCATCCTCAGTGTAGATTTCAAGGCAGCAGCCATGAGTCATCCCAAGTTGGTACTCAAGGAGTCCAGATTTGCATTCCCTCAGCGGGATCTTTGCTATTTCACGTGAACCATAGCTCAGGTGCTGTGGCATCACTGGAAAGCGTGTGGAGATTACAGAATCTGAAATCTTGATTTTGACACTACAGACTAAGAGTTTGCACCCTCCCGGGGTCCTGAGGTTACCTGTATGCCTAATGAAGATTGAGAGTAACTGTATTGCCATTCTAAAAGTCTGATAGCTGATTTAAAAGGAAAAATAAGGTTTTTTTTTTTTTAAAAGAAGTAAACATGCGTGCGATGTTCCTCGCTCAAGTGTCTGGATTAATCACAAGTAAGGCTCCACGAAACCCCTCCGGGAGAGAGCTGGAGCTGCAGAGGGAGCTATAAACTCCACAGCAGCCAAGGATTTCTTACTCAGCTGTGGCCTGATGGCTTCTGTGCATTTGGCCAATTACACGGTGCATTACCCTAGTGAGCGCTTGTCAACCGTGCCCCCTACTCTGCCTCCTCAACTCTCTCCTTAGGAGAACTGTTGTTAATCTGACACAGCCTTGTCCAACAGCCCTGCGTCCCATTCCAACAGCCAATTTCCCCTAGCTTGGAGGTTTGAAGATGATGGCAGACAGCACATGTTGCTAAACTCTGGACCACAGAGGCTACATATTGAGCAAGATAATAAAATAAAAAAAAAATTTGGAAGATGTGGCAGAACACTGTGTTCAATTGCTGCCCTGATACTTTAAAAAGGAGAAAATTTTTGTGGTCATGTGCCTTCATTGGAGATTTTGTTAAAATTTATCTCCTCTGGCAATCAGAAATTATGACCTAATAATAAGCCTGAAATAGAGCTAAGGGTTACTTAGAATATTGGTGACTCAATTATTGTGACTTAAAGATGACTCTCTATGTTCTTGTGTTTTGGGGTAGTGGATAATAGGAGGTATTTTAAGCAGGTGTCTTCATTAACTTCTCACTTTCCACAACCTTAGCAAGTATTAGCTTTTTAGAGATACCAATATTTTAGACTTGAATAATTTGCACATTGCTACAGCGTGGTCCAAGCTGGGGATTGAATGGTTTCTATTCCACACTATGATGTCCTGTGTAATCACACTTCTCAGAGGCACTTTCGTTGCTATAAAGAGATGGAGGTGCCCTGCTGACCAAATTATTATGCACTTTGTCTCATGGGATAGAAGACAGTGCTGAAAGGGGGCATGTTATTCCAGAGCATTAGCCTTTGTTATCTAATTTCTGTGTGACATTGGACTAGTCACTTCTGTTTATAGTCTCTTTGTTTATAATGAGAAGACCTGTCAAATGTCCCCTAAGAGTGAAATACTATTCTTATATACTTTGTACATTCAATCAAGTAGATGGAAGAGTGCCTTTTTCACATTTTTAAATTTTCTTTTTAGAATTGAAGTTTATGCTTTATTCTGTGGTTGTTTTCCTGGGCATGCATCTCCCTCCTGTGAAACTGAGGGGCACATATTATCTGTGTATTGAATGAACTAGTGTACAGTTCATTCTAAGTATTGATACTACCAGAGTCATCTTACAGCAGCTACAGCAAGACCCAGAAGACCCAGTGATGTGATATCGCTGAATTTAGAAGTGAATGTTAAAAAATAGAAAATTTTCTTAACTCCATCCTGTTCTAAGTACTCAATGCTACAATTACCATTTGCAACTGCAAGCTTCTCTTTCAAGAACTTTATGCCTGCCTTTTGATATAATCCTTAAGACCACCATTTCATGGCAGGGCTGAAAGTCTCACTGTGCAAAATGGGATTTGGAAGACCACTGACCTTCCACTCCAAGCATGCAATGCTAAAAACTGAGTCTTGGAGCTTGAGCTGCAGGCTCTTTCCACTTCAAGGTAAAGCTGGATTCATCAAGCTAGAACTCTCTGTACCCTTAAACCATTAATATAGAGATTGCTATTCCCTAGTAGTAATCCTTTGGTAAATATTTCGTGAACTGTCATCACATTCGTGATGTTCTTTCCCAATCTGTATTCCTGTGAGAAGTTCCATGCTACCCTGCCAACGGCAATTAGAAGAAGAACAAAGTGTAGCCGAGAGACTGTCACAGGGACAAAACCCATGTGCTTGGTTCCAGTAGGCCAACATTCTCAAATAATTCCTGGGCTTTAAAAATAGTCTATCTGAGTGCAGAACTGTGACAACTAGAGATTATGAAGGTGTGAGGTACAGGGGGCGAGAGAAGGAAGTTAGATAATAGCTAACAAACATAGACAGAAGGAGGAAGTACAAATAGCCCACACAACAGGGATGTGACAGTTCATGACCACCTTGTGCATTGTAGAAAGAACTGAAAGAATTTAATTCCTAGAATTAAATAATGAAAATGTATTAAAACATTAATTATCCCAATTCAGGCAGAGCATACTGTATTATCATATTGTGCTTTATGAATGTGACCGATTAATGGGGGAACTTCAGCCGATCACGTGCTGTATAAGGTGTGTGCCCCCCCCCCCCGGGCCCCAATAAGCCTATAAAACCATCGATGTGTGCTTGTTTTTCCTCTTTGGTTTCCTGCGCTCCTGACGTTCACGGGATCTTTGGTCGTGTAAGTTTTCCTTCAATTATTAAAATCTTTTGAATAGAGCTGGTCTGGTTATTTATTAATCGACATCACCCCTACAACTGATAACAATAATATTTCTCGAAGTAGTGCTCATACTTGGGTACTTGATATTACAGTGTGCTCTCAAAATGGCAGCCGAGACTGGCTGGCTTCCTCCACTCCTGACTCAGAGGTTCTACACCAACTCCTCTTTAAGGAACCTCCATAAGTACCCCTTGACTCAGGGGAGGAAGCCTGCTGGAGCTTGTCCAGCTTCCAGAAATATCTGTAGTTAGTGCTGGTAGAAGTGAGGAAAATAGAAAGCTTGTATATCGTCGAGGGAGATTTCAAAAATCATGTCAGGGTCCATTTTTGTCGTTTCCCTAGGTACCCGTTGCCAAAATTAAATAAGCATCAAGCACTCTTGCAAATCTTGTTGCAGCAGAGGCCATACCAATCCTGAATTTCCTTAGAAACACAAAAAAGAACTTGCTGGAGGTGTTGCATTTTTTTATTTTTGTGAAGTAATTCAATATTAATACCAAGGTAGTTAATAAAAATTTGATGCCAGCTCTTGACTTCCAGAAATGCTCATGGAACACACACTTTTTCTTCTTTCTTTTGTTCAATAAACATTTCATAAACCTTACAGAGTTTTCTCAGGAAGAAAACTGTTTCCTGATGATAAAAACTTTACCTCATTTTCTAGAATCTGAGAGTCTATCAGTATAAAATAAAAACTGTCAAATAATTTGTGTATGGATAAATATAGGCATAAGGAAGAATGGGAAACTAAATGTTCATATTATATGTGTCCCCCGCTAAGTTCAGGAGTTGATCATTTGTTTTAAAATTGAACACTATTGTACAATGCTAATCTGCTTTCTTTTGGAGATCTGATTTCCAGTTTATTAACCTATTTTTCATTTGTAGCCAGGCATAAAGACTGAAGTTTTACAAATAGTCTTTTTGGTGTCTACATGGGGGGGATTTTTCAGTTTCAACTTTTATCCATATTATCCTTGCACCTCAAAATAAATTACATCTTAAAGTTAGCCAGGGTCATTTCTGGATATATGTATCTAAGGATTTTTTCCATCCCATTGATATTTGTTGTTGAAGTAAATTTATATATCTATAGTTTACTTTATAGGGGTTTGATATTATTCATTTATGGTGTATTACTAGATCACTTGTAAGTTTTCCTTCCTGCTATGTCCTGCAAGAATTTTAGTACAGCTGAAGATAACTACATTTCAGTGCTCAAAAGGATTTAGTGTAGAAACTGTCTGGGATAGATATTCTTTTTTAAGTCAGGGGTTACCCTTTTTATAGTGATCCTATTAGGTTTAGTTGACGTAAATGTAACATTCTTTCCACAGTCATTTTCTAGCCTGTAGAAAGATCACTTTGCCTTCAGATCTGTGCTCCAACCTCCCTCTTTCTCTCCTCCCACCGTGTGTGTGTGTGTGTGTGTGTGTGAGTGTGTGTGTGAATCAGTATATGTGCATGTGTAGCGGTGCATGCTTGTGTGAGGTACTCAGAGGAGAACTTGTAGAAATCACATCTCTTCGTATACCATGTGGGTCTTAGAATTAAACTTAGCTCATCGGTTTCAGGGCCTCAAACCACTGAGCCCTGTCCCTCCCTTAACTTCCCTCTTGTTGCCATTTCTGATCTTTGG
This sequence comes from Arvicola amphibius, assembly GCF_903992535.2. Lineage (NCBI taxonomy): Eukaryota > Metazoa > Chordata > Mammalia > Rodentia > Cricetidae > Arvicola > Arvicola amphibius. The sequence continues at coordinate 77,650,221 of NC_052050.1, forward strand.
TTTCTTCTCCATTTTAATCTTCAGAGAAAATTTTATCATAAGAATTGATCTTGAGATGTAATTTTTTTCCAGTTAGATTCTCCCCACCCCCACCACGTTTGTCTCTTGCTTTTTGGCCCCTTCTCCCCCGAACTTATTTACCTCTTCTGATGTTTCTATGCTGTTTCCTGGTTTGTATTCCTCATCTTGGTTCAAATTTTGCCATTGGGCTTTTTTACTTGTTTGCCTAGAGCTTAGGCAGATGTCTCTGAGCTCTGCTTGCATTAACCCTGGTTTTGTCTACATATATTTGCTGTGCAGTGCTTCAGTTGGAGGTGAGTGTTGGTTTTGTTTATTTGTTTTATTTTCATTTTTGGCTTTATTCTTTATGACTTTTTAGACAGAAGATAAATTGGATCTAAGGTTATTTTGTTCTTACATCTCTCTAATACTTAATTGGGTAGAGTAGAACATGTGTTTTCTCCTTTTTTTGCCTTCCTCTCATTTTAGAGGTGAAATGAGCACACAGCACACTCCTCTATGGTACCAATAGCTATGCAAACTACATACTAAATAATCTAGGAAGTGATATGCAAATAAATATGATTTTCTTCTGGGCCAAAAATATTCCATTTTCTGTATCATGATCTAACAGTGTACAAAGTATGTCAGCAATATGATGCTTATTTTATAGTTGTTTGTAGTAGACACCCCTGAGGAGTTGGCAGTCAGTAAAATATTGCCATCATTAATTTGATTTATACTTGAAAATATGAAAGCTAGAAATCTATCTGATGGTAGAACATCATTATCTCTATAAAAGAATCACTAAGCTTGAACCAAAGGCAGTATTAATAATGGTTACATGGTTAGACCTTTGTGTGGGGATACAGGTGTAACCATTATTGAAAACTCTTCCACCATTCCAACATCACTAGCCAGTTTTAGCTGGGTGCTCTTAGCCTAGTACTGCATATGTCCTTAGCATAATTATCTCCATCATTTTAGCAGCTCTCAGTGACTTAGCAGAAATTAATGACTTCAGTTTTTAGTCAAAGAACTTAAAACATTAAACTATCCAATGTCACACAGTTCCTAAAGACAATAACACACTGTGGGTCCTTTCTAGTCTGACTCTAAACTACAGCATCTTCCTGCTTCCTGTGATTGTCAGAACATTTTGTTTATTTAGCATATTATAGCTCTAATTAAAAAAAACATTATTCAAAATCTCAAAAAGACTCAAAGGAGAGAGCAAAGACATATCTTGGAAAACATACATGATCAGAAAACATTAAACTTTATACTTCATTGAATATTGTTGAATATTCTCTTTAACCAGCTAGATGAAATCAGATCTTGAAAAACAAGGGTCATAGAGTATTAACTCCTTCAAGCTATCACTTAAACAACTTGGCACACAAGAGGCAAAATTTCTTCGAAATATTCTCATGGTGAGAGGTTGTTCTGAATTTTCTTGGTGTTCTATCCAATCATCAGGATAATCATAATTATTTGATTTTTTCTGAAAAATGCAACATTCTTCCAACATTATTATAACAGTCTAAATGTCAACTTTCATAGTGTTTTATTTCAAAATGATTACCACTCCTCCCAGAATGATACTGGACCAAACCAGTACACTTTCATGTCAACAAGAGTAAATGAAGTTCAACAACCCCAGCAAAAACAACGTAATCACGATAGCCCGAAAGTGCAGATGTGATAGGTTACAGAATTTTGAAGAGATTAAGATGAAAACAATGACTAACAAACTCTCAAATGTCTCAGGTTCCTACAATCTATGGCCATTTCTCAGGTAAATTCCTAACAAGTAATAAGAAGTATAAAAGCAATGAAGTACCAACACAAAGCACTCACACCTGTGCCTCTGCACAAAGACAAAAGAATGAAATGTCAGTACCCTTGAAGCCAAAATAGTAAAATTAAGGAAAAGGGAGATAGTTCAAAGATACAATATGGGCACCCCCTTAGGCATCAAGTATTCACAGGAGATGCTGAAAAGCAGTCAGTAGCACTTCTTCCCCATCAGAAAGTGGATATTAAAACATGAAACCAAAACATGCAATGGACTAGTGGTGTCTGAGGTAGAAAGCTGAGAATTATTGTGTTCCTTCTCTTCCTTTAGTTTGGAAGGTAGTATGATGGACTGTTTGTCAGTTAAGGTCACAGACACATGGGGATTCAGAACCCCAACTCTAAGGATAAGTAAAAATAAACTGAGGTATGGTTAATCACAAGTTTTGAGACCGAGTACTCTCTGTTACTGTCTTTACCTCTCATGACAATGTTCCGGGCCTGACAAAATAATGCTTACTTATAAAAATCAGTAACAATAAAGTAAGGACTTGATGCGAATAAAACGATCTTAGTTAAAAGTAAATAATCTAGGGCAAAATGTAAAGGTTCTGAATTTCAATATTCCAAACAACAGAAGAAAATTGAACTTCTTACTCACTCAACTATTCAAAACATCCAACACCAAAACCAAGGAAAGTCAAGGTGTGCCATGATACTGCCATCTCTCCATATAAACAATAGGCATGCCCAAATGCAATCTACTTGCCTTATTTTCTAACACTGAAATAATTTCTTAAAGCTGATGCCCACACAGGTGTATTACATTGAAAACTCAAGTAAGTCTTCAGGGGATATTTATCTTAGACTCAAATCTATGGATAGTCACCTATGAATTCTCTTTATAGTTGCCAAATGTTATGTTAAAGGGAACAGCTAAACAAATTTGTCCCAAACAAAAATAGATATAATTGGATTAAAAACTGGCTATCTAACTGTATATATAGAGAAATCGTAGTTGGGAGTCTGTCTAGTTGGGGAAAGGTTTTCAGTAGGGTCCCATAAGGATCGATACTGGGTCCATTTTGTTTATTATCTTTATAAAAGATCTGGAAGACAAAGTAGATACTTTTCTATTTAAGTTGACTGATGGCACCAGTAATTAAGGTGAGCTTGGTATGTATAAATGTTATTGGTCTTCAGGCTGCATAAAGAAAAAGACAAATACTAATGAAGAATGGTTGAATGTTGATTAGTTGGTCTAGTTGGTTTGCAAAAGAATTTTCAGAGTGAATTCTGAGCAGTAGAAGTACATTGGAAAGGTCTTACTGGCTTTGCATTACAAAGGATTCAGCAAAGTCATAGGGACAGTACAGATTCACGACACCCTAATGCAAAATAAAGAACCTCAAATGGGGATGCTTTTTAGAAGAGTTTTATTTAGAAAACCGGTGGCTGTAGTTTTAACAATACAAAAAGCAGACTGGAGGGATTTCAAGTGTGCAGTAACCAAGGCTGAACAAGCACGAATGACTAGGTTCTCAAATATGCAAATACTTAGCATCAAGCAGAAAAGAACTGGGAAGCCACACAAAGCTTAAGGCAGGGGTTGAAAACTTTAGCCATGCGAGCAAATCAACCAAACACAAATTCTATCAAAACACACACACACACACACACACACACCTGCAAGAGCAAACAGATAGGCTTTGCTCACACCAGGATAAATTTTGTATATTTTTTTTCATTATTTATTTGGGGCATATTTTATGTTTTGAATTACTGCAGAGGACACTTGGGGGAAAATATCAGTAGGTCTCCTGTTGGTTTGAAGTTTTTTAAAATTTTTTAAATTCTTAGTATTTTACAATTTAGATTATTACATAAGAGAAGATGAAAGAGGCACTCAGTTATGGATTTTCTTGTGCAGGTTGCTGGAGTTTAAGTATTTTGATTGCACAGATGGACTAATACAAAATGAGCGTTGTAATTTTCCTTTGCTTTTGTCAGCTCTGTGCAACGTACACTAGTATGGCGAAGGAGACCCAGAGTGGGTACTAGGGCCTTGGTTACCTTTCCTATGTAACTATGGCTATTGCACATTGTACTTATTAGCCTTGTTTTCTGAGTTACTTAAGTGACAGGATGGGAAGTCCTCTGAAAGCTGAAAAATACTTTCAAAAAAATTGAGAGCAGATAAAAAAAGAGATGAAAAGGAAATACAGAAGCAACCCAATCTTTCCCCTTTTGACCTTCCCTGTCTCATTCCTCCCTGACCTTGGGACTGTGCAGTTTAGAATCACCACAGCTGAACAGACCCAGCTTTCCCATCTCTAGGAAGCCATCAAAGCCGGGGGGAAAAAAAAAACCTAATCCCTCTCTAGCAGCTGATTCTTTTCTTTGCTACAGGAGATAACAATACTTAGCTGATTATGTGTCCAATCTTGGGGGAAAATAACCTTAGAATTATGCTTGAAAAGAAGGGACATTTCTGATAAGAAATACTGGCATTAGGTATGATACTGACACAAAAGAAAGGATTGCATAATCAGAGCTGAATATGGATCTCCTCTGACCTTTCCTGCTGGGCTGAAAGGAAAGTCAGCATTCAAACTGCTATGTGGGCATCTTTTTGTCTTAATCTAATGAAAATGATGTGCTGCCCTATGAAATGACTGGCAGGATTTGACACAATAGGTTTGCTGTAATTTTATAGGTGACAATCATTGTAAAGGTGATCTCTCTCTATAATAGTAATTTCTGACATACACACATTCCTTTTTAGATAGTACTCTACTTTGGGGATGCTGGCCCATGTAAAACCAAAGGAATCAGTACCAATCAGTATGTAGATGGCCTATTTAATTTGAAAGCGGTAATGCTTAAAATACCATTTATTATTTATATATACATAATAAATGGCTACTAGGTATTGAAGACTCTCTTACCCTCTTTCCACATTATCATAATATTCTTCAAATAATTTCTTCATAATAACATGAATACAGAAGAATTGACCCTACTTTACAAATGAGGAATTGAAGGTCAGACAGGTTAACACTTTATTGTCACATACGGCCAAATATTAAACCTGATCAATTCAAAATTTGATATGGAAATAGTGAGCTGGATATCTTTACTGGGGTTCTGATCAAACAAAATGGTCACACTATGTGGCCAAAGAGTAATGAAACCCATAGAAGGACATTGTTTCTCAGGACTGAAGTAGGAAGGTTGTGTTTTCTGGGCCAGATGAGTGTGGGAAGCTATTCTGGGTACCGTGGGATGTTTACTGACATCATTGGCTGCCTCACATGGAGCACCAATAGCAACAGCCATCTTCCAGCTTGACCACAAAAAGCAGTCTCTAGACATTGTCAAACTCTCCTGTTTTGAAAATCACTGTCCTAGGAGCTGTCCCGGCAACCTTTTGTGTTCTCTCCTTTGCTATGATCTGCACTTTGACACCTTCAGCCAGGAGGATGGATTTTCATTACCAAAAAGCGTCTATCCCATGAACTTTTCCCTGCTTCCATCTGGAAACAATTGAATTTAAAGCTTTGGAAGGCTCCTTTAGGTTCCATTTATTTAAAATCTCCACTGCTTCAATCTTAAATCTATCATTTCAATGCAAATTAGTACGAAAAGATCAGGTAGATGAAGGCGAAAAGGGATCAGATGTTATCTTCTGAAGTTAGCCTTGCATTAGGCAGTTGTTTTACCTCATTTCATACCCTAGTCCTGGAAGACAGACTTATTCATTATTCCTTTTGTTTTCTTTACTTAGGATGCTATATCTGGCAAATCATGAAGCGGATTTAACAGCACTCTCATTTGTCAAATTGAGAAAGCCATATCAACACGCTGGCTGTTTGCTGTCTACCAGCTTAGAGCCTCCAGCTATGGAACGCCTGAGCATGATAGTAAGTCAACAGTCCCTAAACTCCATGCTTATTGGCTTTCAGAGATTACATATAAAATCTATCATTATAAAGATCATCTTCGGAGAAAGAAGAGTCTTTAATTAAAGTTAGTCTACAAACAAATATCAGACCCATGGTTAAATTGAGATCATGACTCAGGAATTTCCATGGTGGAACTCTCTTATGTTTAATATTTGCAATTCAATTGAAGTCAAAGATATTAAGCTATTAGTAACCTAGTTAATTATTGTTCTGGTTAATAATTATAGGGGGTTTAAACACATTCTTCTTAATATGGGACTTATTAAATAGTGCATACTGATATCCTGGGGAAGAAGAATGTGCTTAACCCACTTGTAATTAACTATTTAATAAGTCCCGTACTATGTTCTATTTCATAAACACTGGGGTGGGTGTTAAATGAAAGCATTATTTTATTTATCTCAAAAAGTTCAAACATGGAAAATAAAGAAATACATTAATAATTATTCTGTCTATGGCAGAAAACACTCGAATAGTAAACTAGATGAAGTTACATTTGGAGCAAAGTAGCTCTCTCACCTCCATTGAGACTGCTACTAAAATCCTTGAAGAGAGGATCCTTAAACCAGATTGCAATCCAGAATAATCCAGTGAACCTTTAAAATGTATAATTCCCAGGCTTAAGAGAAACCCAGAATTTAATCTTTGAAAAATTTTTTTCTGGATATTCCACTGAGATGAAAATCTGACTTCAAGAAGAAACAGTGTGTAAACTTGTGTAGAAAGTCTTTGATCCTGCTTGACTTAATGAAGATGGGGGCTGGGGGTGGGGGACTCATGCAGGGAAGTGCTCTTGGGTAAGTGGTATGTAGGCAAGGGTTTAAGTAATCCCTGTCACTTGAGAAAATTATCCCTCTCTTCCCTACTTCTTCCTATCATTTTGATTACATGAAGGGGAAAAACATCTCAAGTTGTTGCTGGTAGGTAATTAACACATTTCTAAAGTTGATTATTTCTATTTTAAATCAAAGAGAATGTGCATCTCAGGTCCAGAGCTTTCATTTAGCATATGCAACAATTTAATAATGCAGTTTTATTTTATACTAAATGTCAGGTACCAGCAAGTACTATTGAGTAAGATGAAATGAAGTTTTCTTTGTAAATAAATTTAAATGAAGTAAGTAAATTTATAAAAATATAAGTTAATTATAAAATATGATTTTCATATATGAAAAAACAATCTGTGTGGCTACCAGCTAAAAAGAGTTTGAATATCCCTATTATTAACAGAAAGTGTATCCAAGCATTTGCTGATACGTTAGGGAGTCAATTTTGCCTCTCACTGATTATCTATGTAACTGGGGAGGAGCTTACCATTTTCTTCTTCAGGCCCTGTTTCTCTGTGTTTAAGAAGTCTATCAAGCTCAGTAGCATGACTCTAAGAGCTTAAGCAATGAGAACTATTTTCCCTGTGAATGTACCTTGCTGGCATCCAGGCGCATCTTTTCATTGTTGGCATTAGCAGCTTTCTCAGCTGCTTTCTTTTGGCGCTGGGGCCCTCTCCCGAAGAAGATGTAGTTGACCAAAGCATATTCCAGAAGGGCCATGAAGACGAAGACAAAGCACCCCATCAGGTACATGTCGATGGCTTTTACATAGGGGATTTTAGGGAGCGTCTCCCTGAGGTGGGTGTTAATTGTGGTCATTGTTAGGACAGTTGTAATACCTGAAAAAAGAGGAAAAAGAAAAGAAAGAAAAAATTAGAGTCATACCTTCTCTGTTCCCTTACTGTTCTCAGAAAATCTGAAAAAGCTAGTACTATTTATTTATATATACTGATATATTTGGTGGCGATTTATCACACAGCCTAATGGCCCTCCCTGGAAATATGCATAAGTTAACCTAGAGTGAACATGAATTATTACAGGAAATTTTCTTTAACTGTATTTTTTTTACATGTAGTTATTTATGAAGTAGGGGATTGGGAATATGAATTAAATATTACGATAGGCTTATCTGTTTGGGGAAAATAAGTACAGAGAAGACCCTAGTTCCTGATGTATCAGAGGCAGGAATGTAGATTTTAGGGGTGATTGCTGAAGAATGAGTGGGTGTTTCCCAGACAACCAGAGACTGGGGATGAAAGGTTACAACAGACATCATGGTGGAAATCTTTATGTAAAAATCTTTATGTAAAGGCTGGGTCTGTGAGAGTTCACAGCTCTTTAGCAAGATTTCAAGATCTCATAGATGTACTAGAGAAGAATGGGGGTCAAATGAGGACCTGTTCAATGAACGAGAACACAAAAGGCAGCTCAGAGGCAGACAGGGGAGCATAAATATGGACACACTGAATTTAGGAAAACTATTCCGGTAGCGTTATGGGAAATAGAGGAACACAGTATAAGGCAGGGACAAAGAATACCAGTTGAAAGGTTTCCATGATAATCCCTATAAATAGTTAAAAGTGAAAGTTAAAACCTCAGAGATAGTTCTGAGATCTATGAATACATTATACAAATTAAACACAAATTAGTGCGAATATCTGGAGCTGGAAGCAGAGTGCTTCCTGTTTTTGAGCTGGACAGCTAACCACATAACACACACATATGAGACACCAGTAAATTATAGGGGTTCTTATTGGAAAGGTCACTCTGGGTCAGGCTATAATCTCTTATCCGGTTAGCAGGCATCTCTAACAGTGGTGAGCAGTTAGTCTCAAAGTTGTCACTCGAAGGTAAAATCATTGGGTGTTCAGAGTCCTCCGTATGATACAGTACAGTTTTGTAGCAAAATAACGACAAGAAACAGACGAAGGCCAGACAGAGGCTATGATTACACTGGTGGGAAGTTGGACTCTCACCATCTGATCTCAGATGTCACAAACCTTCACCTTCCAAGCTATCCTAAATCATACCTCAAAACTTCTATTTCATTTTCCAAAGACTCTCTGGTGCAGTTTTCTCATTTAGGTTTGTCTCCTTAATGGTTTTAGTAGAACCCCATGAGTACCTGCATGGATGTAAGTCTGGGCCCGTTTTACTGTGGATAAGATGTTTTCTCACAGATTTCAGATGTTCTTGATCATTTGAAACACTTTCAACTTTCTTTTACTCCTAATCATTTCTACTACAGGCTATATATTCGATATTATACATTTACTAAACCTGTCATTGCTGACTTTCATGTTAATCTGACGGTCATTTGAAAATAGTTGTGTACCTAATAATAAATGGTTCACATACAAAGATATTTTAAGCATTTCTCTTAAGCATCAATAAGTTACTTCTTTGTACAATAGATACACAACAAGATACTAGAATTTTACTTTATGAAAACAGGATGTGTTGCTTCCATTTCTTTATTCGCATTTTATGAACACTAAAACAGCACAGAGATATGATTCTATACGGACTTTATTCCAGCAGATCTCTCAATGCTTAGGGGAAATTATCACAAAACTAATAAATAGAAATTATGTCTGTAGTTAGTCTACACAAGTAATTTATGTGATTCTAAGAACACACATGACAGAGACTTAACTTATTCCTGGAGATCACTGCTCCTCTCTCCTACCTTTATCCTGGATCTATCTCAACCTAACCTAACAGCATTCAATACTACCACTATAAAAATGAAATTATACCCTATTTCTTACCTATTCAGTGTCTCTATTTCACATGGAATAAAGGGAAAGCTTTCAGCCACACCTCTGAATCACTTCACGACCCCTTAGTCTCCTGACACCTACTCTCTTTCCCTCTGACCTCTGTCTATCCTGTCCTCTGCAGGGTCCCACTCACGTTCCTGGTTTGTTCCAAACCCCCGAGCTTTTGTCAGGGCCTTAGACTGTCACCACTCAGACATTTTTCTGGATGTTTATTTTCTTAAGTCTTTTCTCCTGTAACAACTTCTGGGGGAGGTCAGCCTTGATCATGGCAACACTCCCAGGCATAGCTACACAATGTTGCTTACTTCCCCCTGTAGACTTGCCTGATGCTGTCATGTTTTGTGGCTCTTCAGTTTCTACCTTTACATTTTTTTTAAATTGGCAGGCAAAGTTTTAGGTTTCATTATGACATTTTCAAACATGATTTTTGTTACTCATTTCCCATCTTCTCCTCCAGCTCTCTGTCTCACTTTTACCTTTCCACTCTAGTACCCAACTTGATGTTTTCCTGTGCGCTCTGCTGTTCCCTGTCCTCAATACCTCTTTTGGACATCTCATGATTACATTTCCAGTTTCTCTCACACCCATGAACATACTTCTACATACAAACATTAAAAGTTAGGGTTTCCATATGATTACAACAGAGCGACATTTTTCTTTCTGAGAACATCACAATGTAATTTCCAGATTAATCTACTTTTCCTCAAATTTTATAATTTCATCTTTTTACAATTGAATAAAATTTATTTATGTATATGGACCACATTTTTGTTATCCATTCTCTTCTTAGTGGACATCAAGGCTGCTTCCATCCCCTTGCTGTTATGCCTCTTATCCATCTCTTACCACTAGAATGTAACTTTCAAAAAAGAAAAAGTGCAACTTCAGTACCTCATTGTGTCAGCACATGTTAGATGCCAAGCAAATGTTTTTTTGAATGCAAATGAATGGCTTTTCTGTGAGTGTAATCGCTGAATCAGGATCTTATGATGAAGTCAAACAAGCCCTTATTTTAAAGGGAAAAAAAATCTGTGCAAGAGGTCATACAATTTACTTTACTTGAATCTCACAAAAATGTTTATAGGATGTAATTTGTTCACATCTGCTATTATGACAGGAAACCAAAGTCAGGCATATGATGAGCAGGACTACAAAGGATGTCCCAGCATTTTGACTCTTTTGTCTCCTGACTTCTCTATGCTGCCTAAAAGTGTGAATAAACCCTCAGAAAAATTTTTGCTTATACATTTGTTATATAGCACAACTCCATGCTGGAGGTGGGATAAAAGGAAACATTTCACAGGTGAAGAAGCATGGAGACAAATTGAGCAATTATGTAAGCATTATTACATGAAATATGTTTTGATAAGACTATCAAACTGTTGAAACCAATTTCATTACTAACAGCTCTACCATTAACTAATTTTGACATGGAAGAATTTTAATTTGTGTTTAATTGATTTAATGCTGAATAAGATGATGATCATCAAAGTCTCGAGGTGAACTCCTGTAATGGGAAGAGTCCAGTCTTATCGTGTACCACAAAATTCTGGGTGAGGAAAGTTCAGGTGCTCACACACATGCACACACATGCACACACAAGTGCTCATGTGCACGCACATACAGGGAAGGAGAAAGGAAACAGGCAGAGAGGGAGATGGGGGAAAAGGATAGAAGGAAATAGGGAGGATGGAGACAGAGGACTCCGCGGTTTGCAGACGGCCTACCTAATGCAACTCGTGCAGCAGAGGCATCATAGTTAATCCAGAAGGAGACCCACGAGAGGATGGTAATCAGAATGGACGGCATGTAGGTCTGCAGGATGAAGTAGCCAATGTTTCTCTTCAGCTTAAAGCTAAGGGACAATCTGGGGTAAGAACCTAGAAAGGCAATTTGAGAACATCATCATTATCAATCAATAGTTATAGGGTACTTTCCAGTAAAGGCCCATAAAAAGTTTGTACATCTTCCCTAAATGTAATTTTGGCTACTGGTAAGGAGCATATTTTTCCTGTAGATCTAGTCTGCGATCCCAGGTGTTTTAATGAGCAGTAGGACTCAAGTGTGGAACACATTCTGTTCTTGCCAGCAGCTAAAGACTCTTTGCTCGTCCTGCTCAGCCTCATATATTACATCCAAAACATCACAGTTACATCCTCTGTAACTGTGAGGGCAGTGCTATTTAGAAGTCACTTGGTTCCCATTTTCAACTCTTACTACATTTAGCCTGTATTTTTTTTTAAAAAATATAATAATAAGACTGTAGGCTCTAATTGTAGTAAAAGCCTCTTCAGAAACCATATTAGGCATCTTCTGTCTGTGATCAGAACCTAGGCCTCTGCATGGGTTTTCACTCTGTTTCCTTTTTTTTGTTTGTTTCTTTAGCAACTTAATTGCTTGTATTATAGTCTAAAGCAGCGATTCTCAAACTGTGAGCCATGACCCCCTTAGGGGTCAAATGACCCCTTCACTGGGATCACCTATGACCATTGGAAACTGTAGATGGAGTGGCGGGGCTGCATCCCGCCACCCAGCTAGCTTTATACCTGAAATAATTACATGGAAACTGTATTCATTTAAACATTGCTTGGCCCATTAGTTTTAGCCTCTTATTGGCTAATTCTCACCTCTTGCTTTAACCCATATTTAGTAATCTGTGTAGCACCACAAGGTGGGCTTACCAGGAAGGATCTTAACCTGCGTGCGACTCAGAGAGGAGAGGCATGGCAACTGCCTGAGATGTCTGCCTGACTCTGCTTTCTTTCTCCCACAATTCTGTTCTGTCTACTCCACCTACCTAATTTTCTGTCCTATTAAAGGGCCAAGACAGTTTCTTTATTAACCAATGAAAGTAACACATAGACAGGTGACCCACCTATATCAGGAAACCACAAGCATATGCCTACATTACTATTCCAGACAGTAATAGAATTAGAGTTATGAAGTAGCAATGGAAATAGTGTTATGGTTGGAGGTCACCACATGAAAAGCGGTATTAAAGGAGCTCAGCATTAGGAATGCTGAGAACCACTAGTCGAAAGAAAGAAAGAAAGAAAGAAAGAAAGAAAGAAAGAAAGAAAGAAAGAAAGAAGTCACTCATGAAAATGTAGAGAATTGCCACTTTTAAATAAGATTTTTGGGGATATAAAGAATCAATGTCATCCTAAGGACATAGCTCTTAGTATGAACTAGGCTATCAAGAAAAAAAAAACCCAAACAACAGCCCCTACCCCTGCCCCCCTCCAGTCCAAAAAAACCCCACATTTTTGTCCTTTGATTGTAGACCTCTGGGGAGTTAACATTACAGAAAAGACATGTAGGAATACACAGCCTTGGAGAGTAAAAGGTTCACATTGTAGAAAGCAAGCAAGACAAGGAAGTCCTATCCACCTGGTTATAGGGATTTAGAAACCTCAGGCTTATAGAAAGCTTCTAGGCTGTTTTTTTTTTCACCCCTCTTAGGCTAGAGACAACTTTGCATTTTCACAAAATCACAACACAGCTTTTGCTGGAAGTGGTTTACAGCTCTACAAGTTTCTGAATCCTTAGCAGAAAGTCGATCCTCCAAATCTACAGCAATAGTTATTTATGTGCCTGTTGGATTCATTTCAACAAGAAGAAACACCAAGAGGAATATTCCAGCAAGCTTATTACTTTCACCAAAGAAGTTTCTAGCAAATGAATGCTTTCCTGCATCCTTTGCACGTGAGCTCATGCGGCCACCCACAACATCTCAGAAGTGATAAGGGGACCCAGGTCACCTCAACATTTGGAAGACCTTAGCACAAAGAATAGGTGGAGCTAATGAAAATCCCATGCTCTAAGAAAAATGTGGCCTTCTAGGCTACTGAGTTTAAAGGATGCCATGCTACAGTGATAGGTGCTGAATGACCTGCCCTTGGCAAACCATAATAACTGACAAAAAATGTGATAAAAAACCCACGTATGTCTGACCCAGATCCTAATTCCTCTGCCTTTCCTTGTCTATGGAATATGAGAAAAGAGGAGAAGGGCTGAGCTCTGCTTGAAATTGCCTTCCAGAAAATACCTGTGTGTTTCTGAATGTTACTATGGGACCTCTTGGGAAATAGGAGCTCTAGCATGGCTTCTATAGTGTTGGTTCTTAGGAAACAGTCCCAAGAAAAGAAATCCTTAAAAAAATGTGCTGAAGTTTCCTTTGCTGAAGCCCCTCCCCCCCGCCCACTACAAACCTGTAGAGAAGACCACCTTCTTGGTGATGAGCTTATAATCTACAATGGAGAACTGAGGGAGCTCGATCTTCGTCACCCCGGTGACTGCGTTATCATCACCGCGCCAGTAAAACTCAATGTCATCAGTTGTATATCCATCTGTAAGAGGAAGCACACATGACTGCACAAAACAGAAACAAAACACAGCTGTTTCTGAACACCTGTGTAGCAGCTGGGCTCTGTATTTATCAGAACCTGCAATGACAGTGCGATGTGTGAACTAGCAATCTAAGCATTTTGAAGTCTAATGAAACCTTTCAACATCACCATAAGGGATGTATCATTAGACTCACACAAGGTGTCAAAGGCTGAGGGAAAGGGTACAGAATCCTCCTTTTAGAAGCAGGAAGTGTTGCACATGGGGTTCAGATGAGATCTATGTGGTTGTGAATCTCCCTCTATCTATGAAACATGATCACATTATCACATGACCCTAGATAATGCATAAGATATGATAAAAGAAAAACATAAAGCATTCAAGTGGTTAGTTTAGTGCTGAATGATATGAGACCTCCCCCTTAATATAGAATATTCAAATTGTAACGTATTTGGTTTCATGTCAACAAAGAAGCCACCGTGAAGAAATGAGTAATTGGTTCTTCAGAATTCACATCCCACATCTCAGAAAACATCTCTTTTTTTCTCATTGAAGATTTTGGAACTCTCAAAAATGCTACTGGTTCTAGTCGTTTTGACTAGAACTGAATGGATAGTGTTCCTTAAAAATACACAGTACATTCATTTGGCAAGTGAATGCTATTATTCATTTAACAGTTTCTGGGACCCATCTGCTGCTCATCAGTAGATATTCTCAGGCATGTATAAGGGCCTACTGTTATAATGATACTTTCAATCCTTGACTCTTAACATACGAGCTTAGAAACCATGAGTTCAAGGAATAGCACATATTGGACTACAAAAATATTTGAAGAGATATATGCAACAGAATCAAGTGTATATTAATAATTAATAGATTTATCTAATGTAGCCCAAAATATGTCCCTCAAGCAAAAACATGCATTATGTCTTTACATATGGTATGTAAAGAAACATCACATTCTGTCTTTAAAAATATTTCTATATGGATAGTTGAATGTTACAATTCTGGAAACTGGTCCTTTAATTTCAAAATCAGCAAAACAAATTAGAAACTGGTGAAGTTCCTTGCCTTTGATTTGTTATTAAATAACAAACACCATAAACTACATTGAAACACAATGGTGAAGCTTTAATTGACTATATTTTATTAGAACAAGTTAATCTAGAGATCTTTTTAAATGAAGTGTCTACTTTCTTTTTTTTGGGGGGGTATATATTTGTTTACAATTTTTAATGTAAGGCCATTCATCAAAAGAGACAAATCACAAGATGAAAATGAAGGCAACAGAAAAATTCAACTTCTCACAACCAAAACAATTATCACATCCTTAAAAAATAATTTAGAAAAGTGTTGTACAGATATGTTGCAGATTTGCATTCCATTAAACAAGGTTGTGTCAATCACAATTCTGAATAAACCTTTTTAAAGTGTGAGACTTAAAAATCATTTTTCAGTGTATTTGTAGATATGTTTTATCCCACACATTTATTCAACTGGGCCATTTAACGTCATAACAATTTTTATTCTTTACATTTCATTCAACTTTATGTAGGGTTAAATACACATGAAATGTGCTTTAATGCATAAGAATCACAGTGGATAGCAGCAAAGGACTGGGGAGGGGGGTTAAGGAGAATCTGGTCATTCACATTGTGATTATTCTGCAGATTAAAGAAAGATAACTCACACTTCTAGATCCTCAAGACATCCCTTTCCAAAGAATCAAAATAAACTCAAGACACCTTGCAGACACTTCCTCACCCCTGAACAAACTGATGACTCTTTCACACATAGAAACTAAAATAGTTATGGCAGCAAAGACTTCAATGGCGATGTAAGTCTGTAAACTGTACTCCAGTCTTTTTTCTGAACCCCAAAGTGCAAGAAGCAGGGCTCCCAATCTTTCAGTAGTGCTTCTCCTGCAAATAATCCTTCATTTTGTTTGGCAAAGGCAGTTTCTGAATCAAGTCTATTCTGGTGTATTGACGTATAACAAAGCGGCACAGGTACTGCAGAGAGCGCACCTGCATGAACCGGGACACTGGATTAGTCAGTCTGACCGGGTAAGTCGCAGATCCAGGCAACCGAGACCTTGAATAACAAAATGCTCCATTTTCAGAGTCCCTGATTGAATGCTCGATTAAGTCAACTATAGACGTATGCCCTTCTACATCTGGCTGCTCATAAAAGCTGAACCTACCATTTGAGTGCTCAATTCTAGTGTGAAGTGTTTTACCATGGGAGCGAAAGCTCAGGCTTAAAAGGTAACGGTCATCAGAACTATCCCGAACAAGAAAAGAACCATCTGGCACATTTGCCAGTTTCCCCTCGGCCTCCCAGCGTGTGATGGGACCCCAGTACCACCCCTGTTTTGCAAGCTTCTTCAGCTCCTCCGTTAGACTTGTCACAACCATGGGACCACTGCTCTGCACTGAGTCATAAACTCTCGCAACCCCAGGTGCAGAGTTGGGATCGAAATTCAAATGACAGCGCACACTTTCAGCCATGTGCACATCCGGGCCTGAGATTCCTTTGGATTGGGTTATTCTGCATTGGAGGTAGCAATGGTGAGAGGGGAGGGGCATCGTTATGACCTGCTCTAGGGCTCTGCAACATGACTCCTGTGGTGCCAATCAACAAGTTGTTCACCGAAGAATCCACAAGGATCTCTGGGGCTACAACCAAGTCCTGGTCCACCTGACTGTCGTCTTCGGAGAAGGCGCTCGCCCCGGGTAGGGGCACGGCTGACACTTCCATGGGCGAGGACGTGTCCAGGCAGCAGCTGCGCGGCCCTTCCAGAGGGCACATCCCTTCTTCTAAAGGCACGGTGTACTGAAGGTAGTCCTGAGACATGAGTCCAATAACTACAGGCACGTGTTCCTCCAGATGGAGGCGCAGGTCCCCGGGTGAACCAGGGCTGCAGCGGGACTCAGGGCGTGGCTCCGGCTGCTGGTCACGCAGCTCCCTGGACTGCAGCAGCTCCCTAGGTTGCAGGTCCCGCAGCTCTTTGGGCTGCAACTCCCGCAGCTCCTTGCGCACACCATTGACTGGGCCCGGGCTGGCAGCATGCACCAGTGCCTTCACCCGCATCTCCATCTTGATGCATGTCTCCTCTGAGCTGGTGGACCTCAGCGGCCAGGGTGTGGGGCTGTAGTGGTGACTTCGCAGTGATGTGGAACGGATGGGCCGTGGGGCACGCACATCCTTGAGGCCACCAGGCGCTGAAGCTGAGGAAAAGGTATCCTCATCTGTGGGCGCAGTGCCGCCCTTGCCCTTGCCCTTCTGCTTGGCGGACAACCGCCTCTTCAAGGTGCCCATCAGGCTCTCGCTTTTGGACCTGTTCTTCCCTTTCTCATCCTCCCCGCCAATGTCGCAGCTGGCCATGTCCTTGCCATAGCAGCTCCCAAATAAAGAGTCATCTTTCACGAAGTCGCCAGCGAGGGTCTGGGGCTGAACCACCATGAACTCGGTTTCGTCTTTGCTTTTACTCAGGTTGAAAGATTTCCGGAAGGTTTTCAGACTAATTTTCTTCATTGTGACTAGCTACCTAATCCTAACCGGTCAATTTCTCTCTGGAGCAGCTATCCCCAAACATCGGCAGGGACTGTGAAGCCTCATGGATGAACTCTGCCCAGCTTCATTTAACCTCTGGAGCAATTTTCTATAGGCAAACCTTATGGAGGCATCTTCTCAGTGTAGAGTTCCTCTTCCCCAATAACTGTAGCTTGTGTCCAGTTGACAAAAATCTGACGAGCATACTACCATTCCCCATACACAAGGAAACACAAGAAGGTCACAAAGGCACGTGGTTTCTGCTCTCTGAAAAAGGGCAGCTCTTAAAAGCAACAGCGTCTCCGTGCTCAAGCAAGACCCCGCGGCCGCCGGCTCCGCTTCCTCCCCGCCGCGGCGCGACTGCCGCCCTCGGCCTTCCTCAAGCCGCTCCTCCTTCCTCCTCTTCCTCCTCCCCGAAGGGAGGGCGCGCGGCCGCGGCCCAGGCGGGAGCGGAGCCGCCGCCTCTACTTTCTTATGAAAGTAAGTTTCAAGATTTTATGTAAGGTCTAGTGGTAAAGTCAATGGCGCCATAAACAAACTCTCAGCACAGAAACCATACTCCAGTAAAATCTTCACTCCAATCCTAAGAAGTGGGGTGTCTTCCTCAAAGGACAAGGATATTTTTTAAAGGCTGTACTTCTCCTAATAGTAAGATCTCATGGTCCAAATTGGTATCTCAAATGCAATCTAATGATGGTCTGTTTTTTAATAGAAATAGCTCAGATATGAGATAGTTCAGTCTTTGATAATTTACAGTAAAAGAAAGGGCAATAGTTCCTAGAAGCCATCAAATCAGGTACCTAGAAATGTATCCAAAATTGGACTTGTCATACATAAACATGGAATGGGGTATTTATGAAACAGGAAGTCACAGTCAGTTCCCATGGGAAGAGCTTAGGAAATAGTAATTACCACCAGTAGATCGAATTCAAGGTTGCTGGACAGATTCTAGACACCATCCCTTTTACTGAGAGCCAGAGCCTCAAAAACTATGAATCTGGGCTTATCATCTTGTGAGCATAATAATCAAGATGCTTGAGAGAGGAGCTTGCTTTTGCTCTTAAGGAGCATCTTGGATAACTGTATCTTGGATGGAATGTCAAAACCTTGAGAACCACTTGGCTAACACATGAAGATGATGGTAACAATTCTAAAATAATGAATATAGTAAATATGACCTTTTCCCACCTAGGAATTCTAAAAGCAAAATAATTTCTTATATCAATCTTTACAATTATTTTATAGGGGAGTAGTATTTATTAACATTGTTTAAGCTTTGATTGCCCATATTGTGAATGAATTATCTCTATCCAAACTTGATGGAAAAACAAAAAACCCTAAGACTCTGAAAGATTACATAATGTGCTTAAAGTCCCTTATCTGCCATGTGACTGAATGAGTACTGGTTACCATTTTGCCCCAAAGACAGTATTCCCCACTGTACAACCCTGCTAGGGCACATAAAACAAGCAAAACATTACAAAGAGTCCAGTTGCCCATCTTGTAATGTAAACAAAGGGTAAACATCTTCAAAGCAAAAGAGGAGCAATGATTCCCCAAATATTTTCCATACAAAGAACTAAGGTTGAACTAATGAAGATCATTTCTACCTTTCCAATTTCCTCTCCTCCTCCCTTCTGCAGTTTTGACCATTTTCTCATTCATCACTGTGAATCATACATATCCACAGACAGAGGGATTAGAAAATGGGAGGCGTTTCAGTAATATAGTGTGGGCAATGCTTGTTACTCATCCATCTACTGGAAAAATTATTAAGAACAATATTCGCAGGTTTGACAATGTTTTCCAGGCAATACCTGCTAGAGAAAAAGCACTCAGTAAAATCATTGTGTTAATAAAATAATGATTTAATGCACTTGTTGATTTGAGTAAATAGTTATTTATAATGCTGATTTATCCAGGTATTTATGCATTATGGGGACACACACACACACACCTATTATACATCTGCCTATATACTAAATAAATACTTTCAAAATAGAGTTGTAAAATTTTATAAGAACATTTGAGGGTTGCCTAGAGGTTCTTCATCACATATTTTCCGTGTCTAGCAAAATTGCTTTACCTTTAGTTATTCTCCATTTTCTCCTTTATAAATTAGGATAACAATAAAATAATAGCTGCTTTATAGAAGTGAATTATTTTTTGAGTTTTTTATTATTTAAAGTTTTTAAATTCTTTTCAAATTTCACATGACATTTTTATCATATTTACCTTAATTCCTCATCTAAGCTCCTCCCATACCCAGCTCTGGAACTTTCTGTTGTCTTGTATTATTTTAAACTTGATAATCCATCAACTCCAATTGTTTTATTTATATATTTCTGGGTGTGGGCTCAGCTACTTGAGTGAAGCTCACCTTCTAGTAGATACACCACTAAAGAAAAGGAGACCCACCTCCCATAATTCATATAAATTCATAAACTGTACAGGAGGGATATTAACTTTTGGTAAGTTTTAAATAGTAATGATTTAAAAAGAATATAACATGCCATCTTGTGCTTTCGTGAGCAGACATAAGGGGCTGTGTGATAAAAAAAATTAGTGATTTGAACACATTTGCAGAGCTCCCCTAAAGACTTGGAAATCAAGAGGAAAGCATTTAAGGTCACTTTGATGCCCAGGGTTTTGGTATCTAACACGATGATACAGCACATTACACATATTTCTTGGCTACTGCTAGTCTTCAAAAGCCAAATCATATCATTTTTGTTAGCTCAGGCTAAAATATTCCAAGTGGAAGACAAACGCATTTTCTCATACCCTCTGTTTCTCAAGATGAAAGAACAGTCATCCCTGAATGAGCTAGGGCAGGCAAGTTAAAAAGACAGTTCGATAGACCGTGTAGGATTGACTTAAAACAGACCTAGTTTTCTCCTGACTTTGAATTTCCTCTAGAGGAAAGCTTAGCAGTCTCTCAGAGTGATTAAGAACTAAGAGGAAATAAATGCGAATGTGGATGACCTGACTTACATAGCATTCATAATGAAAATAATTAGATTTCCTTTAGAACACATCAGATGGTAGTGGTTTATTGAAGTGCTTTATTAATGTCTCACTAATCAAATTTGCCTTTTATATTTTTTAATCATAAAATTCCTAAATCTGAGTCATTACATTATTTTTGGTTGTATCACCAAAGCCTACAACCTACATGCTAAATTTAAATAGGATATGAATGCAAAAAGCATAAATTAATTGCAATTCACCTGTAAGAATGAAAATGACATGAACTCATGCCATGATTCTGATCAGAAATCATATTTATGTATGTACGTTTATAAATAAATGAATAGAAAACATGAGTTGGAGACACTTTTGTTTTCAAATATCAGTAAATAAAAGCATCACCAGAGATCTAAGTAGGATTGTCACTTTTAACTACCGATGCACAATAATTGAACAAGTCCTTACAAATGGGACGTTATTTTATTGCACAATGTGGTATTTTAAAGGCCCCTCTCTCTCTCTCTCTCTCTCTCTCTCTCTCTCTCTCTCTCTCTCTCTCTCTCTCTCTCTCTCGATTTTTTGAGACAGGGTAGGGTTTCTCTGTAGTTTTGGAACCTGTCCTGGAGTTAAGCCAGGCTGACCTTGAACTCACAGAGATCCATCTGCCTCTGCTTCCCAAGTGCTAGGATTAAAGGTGTGCGCCACCACTGCCTGGCTAGGTTTTTACTGTCAGTCTGCACATATTAAGTCAATATTCAATTTTATAATTTTACTTCATAAATAATATGAAAATATAACAAGACATTAAACCATGGAAAACAATGAGAACAAGAATAAGAGATTAATTGCTGAAAACAAAATGTATTTTTGATAGTGGTATATTAAGGTAGCTTAGTCCATTCATAATGGACTAAGTTTTATTTTCAGTGGGATTGGTAAGTCTTTGCACTGGGTTTACCTCTTACTATCATCATAATCAGCCCTCTAGTAATATCATGTTTCAACCAGTCAGCAGTGCATGAGAGTCATAGGTCAATGTTATTGGGATGTTCACAGTAGATATGGATTAAATATGAGTTTGTTTCTTAGAGAATCATATTAAGAACCATTTGACTCCCTGCCTATAAATGGCACTTTGAAAGCTTTTTGATTCAAACACTTTGTTTCTAAAAATTTAGCTTGTAACTCCCTCTTAGTACTCATTTTTGTGTGGGCACTATAGGTCTCCTAGGCACTGCTAGCAAATCTTTATTTCTGTTCTAAGAAACATTACCCTTATAATGAACTTTATGGAAAAGAGTTCCATAATCAATGCATTTGAGAATAATAGCACATTTGGGTCATTGGTTATAGTCACAAAACTTTTGACACAGTCAAGGAAAGGAAACCATGAAATAAATAATCTGTTTAATTTTACTTATCCCTATTGTAGGTTAGATTAGTCTAGCTAAAGAAAATAAGTATTTAAAAACACCCATCCACATGCAATCAGTCTGTTAAATGGTGGATGGGACAAGTGGCTCACACACTGCGGCAGAGACATATATGGCACTCTTAGTAATGACCACCAAGGCTCCAGAGAAAGCTCATGAGAAGACTTAGGAACCCTTAAGAGTAAACCTTATTCAGTAGATTAAACATCTTTTTATACAAATAAACTTCCAAGAGAGAGAAATTATTTTCAATAAAGGAAATGGAACTGCTTTGTGGAACAAAGCAGACAGATATTTCAGGGATGTAGCATGGAGAAATGGTTGCAACAAAGCAAGCACTATTCTGATGCCTGCCTAAATCAAGTGACAATAATTAGAAGCCTACAATTAGAATGGATCCAAAATACACACAGGTCTGAAAGTCGTGCAAAGGTATAAGACTGTGTAGTATCAATGCCAGAGTCATGAGGATTTTTAAGACACGGTAGTGGCTTTTCAAATTCAGTGATAAATTTTTGCTGAGACACTCTGAGTGATTTCTCTGAGTCTTTGTATCCCATTCCTCACTCTGATCTTTAGATGAATTGCTAGACATAAGTGTTCTGCTGTAAAACCATCTCTGGACCTCAAGCAGTTCAAAATAATTGGATGAAAGAAGGTCAGGCTTGAGTCTGTAGTGTTTGTTTGGAAAGCATACTGTTAGGTCATGGCCCAACATTCATTTGTGCATCAAAGATAATGTGTGTGTGTGTGTGTGTGTGTGTGCACGTGTGTGTTGGTGTGTGTGTTTGTGAGAGAGAGAGAGAACCATTTATAAAATTCAAGTTTTATGAAGTATGAGACTGTAAAATCACATTCAAATAAAATGTCAAATGGTGGACTTTAAAATGCATTTCCCCTGGCAAAACAGTAATTATTTTTTATCTCCATATGGGAGCAGAGTGGTTTTGTGATGATTTATGGAAATTTAACTATAGTGCATATTTTGAATGTTTGCATTGTGTTTGGAGAGATGAAGTTATTAATGCAATGGTTCAGATCTCAAAACATAATAAACAAAAAGAGCCTCAGTCATCAATAATAGTAGCTGTGCATTTGGAAACCTTATGGATAAAGCCTTAAGCTTTTTATATGGACATGGGATGACAGTAGGTTGAAACTGGTTCTAAATATCAGGATTCTTCCTGTGATAGAGAAGAATATTTGTCCAAATGCATAAGCTCCCAGGCACAAAATAATACAGAAGATTCAGAAAAGTTTTGGCTTAAAAAAAATAGGACAGTGGTTTTCAAACTTCATGTGTATAGAAATCATCCAGCAATCTTGTTAAAATGCAGACTTGATTTAGATATGAAGCCTGAGATTCTGCTGCTCTATCAAAGCCCATGGGGAGCTGATGCTGTTTGTCCAAATATCATCCTTAATATAGCAAGGGATTAAAGGATTCTGCAGCGTGAAATTTCTTTCCTCTGCCAGAGAGTCAGGTAAGGAATGCCTTGGATCGAGCAAGACGGACTAAGGAAAAAGATCTCTTGAAAACAAAAGTTTTATTGAATCCAAAATTAAAGTACTTTTTCCTGTTTTATGAGAGATACTAGAAAACATTTATTATATACTGCCTGGGGACCTGGCTTCGTTTAACCATCTACAACTTATCAATAAGTAATACTGCAGAGAGCAGGAAAGGGATCTGTGTACAAAACTCTAGCACAAGTTGTACCCATGCCACATTTATTCTTATGTTTAGTTTTTAAAAGATCAAGAAAACTCCATCCTCTCATTAGTGGAAAACATCTCTATCTATATTTAACAGCAAGTCAATCAGCAACCTTTCAAGTTTTTCCTATTTCTCCAATTTATGACACACAAATTATTACTATTTCTTTGTTTAAAATTGGCAAAAGCCAGGCATAATGATATAGTTATGTAATCTCAGCACTTTAGAGGTCAACTCTCAAGATTCTGTGTTGGAAACTAGCCTGGGCTACATAATGACGCTTTGTTTTAAATATAACATAAATAGAATAAATGAAGACAAAATGTAAAAGAATAGTAAGGAAAAATAGTTTACAAAGACAAGTTGATGGTGTTTTGATTGTTGTTTTGCAAGACCAGGTCCTTTATGTAGCCCTGGCTGTCCTAGATCTCACACTGTAGACCTGGCTGACCTCGAACTCATGGAGATCTGCCTGCTGCTACACCCTAAATGCTAGAATTAAAGGCATGGACAGCCATCACCCAGTTTGATAGCACTTTAACCAAACGATAAGAAAGGTAAAAATAGAGAAAATATTTGGGCCATCTTTCCATGTGGTCCAAATCTGAATGAAAACCTATCAGTCACATGTTGAAAACTGACATTCCGTGCTTCTACCTGTTATCTCATCTTGTATTAGCATTCTGCCTCTTGCAAATTCCTCACCACTGGCCTGTTCTCTTTGTGAATTACGAGGGGCTCTTTTACCTTCAAGTCCTGTTTCAAAGTGACCTTAATTATTTGAAGTATTTCCCCCTTCACATCTAGTATCCTGGTGTCAGCACTCTTGAAGGGCCCATCACAATGCCCCTCTTTTCCCAGAATGTTCATTCATTTTACTTCAGTTGAGATCCTTGCCTCTTCCCATCCCTGCAGCTTTCTCTGAAAGCACTCTAGTTGAGTGTCTGCCATTATACTTCTCATGGCCAAGCCTGAATTAGAGGATTTGTGGATGTGCCGGTCTTAGTGACAAGATTATCAAGAGGCATGGCTGGCTCTGTGGCTTTCTTTCTCTTTTGTGCAGGTCTTCTCTTGAGCCAGTGCTTGTCCTACTCAGGCGAACTGAATTGTCAATGTGGTACTAACCCCTCCACCTGTACTCATCAAATCCCCTCTGTAAGCATAGTGAAGCCCAGAAGCCATTTGCCGAGCAGTAAAAGCACAAGTCTGAGCATCATAAGTGGCTTGAGATGTGCAAGACCTATCCCGCAAGCTCAAAGTCATTAAAAGAATGCCAAGGCTTCTAGTACCAGTCCAAAGAAGCAATTTATCAAGTTGTAGCCAATGTCCCTGGGTTTAGTCAAACTTCCAGATGCTCTGGGTTTTTTTTTTAATAGGTATTGTCATTCCTAGAGTGAGCCAAAGTTTCCTTTGAAGGACCTCAGAACTCTAGTAATGATTTCCTCTGGGTTGATAGATTTGGGAACCAATCTGCCACACAAGTCTCCAGAGGGATCCAATACCTGCAGTTCAAATACAATAATGCTCCCTTGTGAGAGGTGGAGGCAGTCACACAGAAGAGCGTGCTAACTCAAAAGTGGTAATGGAAGATGGTTAAATTAACAAGGCCAATTGAATGGCCAAGGCGATTTGCACAGCTGTGCAATAAAATGCCGTCAACTGTGACATCAACCCATCTGCTTCCTAATAAGAGGTGACAAAGGAAGTAAAGGCTCTGACATGGATCTTTCCATCTTAACCCAGTCTTTTGCATATCCTTACTGGATACAAGGTGAGCTGAGGATGGCTCATACAAATGGTGGTAGGCAGGAAACCCCTACTGAGGGGTGTTTGGTCTCTAATACATTAGGGTAGAGCTTAACTAACAACGCTCTTCCTACAAGTCATATATGAGCCCCTTTTTGTATTTGCATATTATTTTAAAGGTATTCGATATATTTAATATAAATTATCTGGCACAGACTCTACTTCCTTTACTCAGCTGTGAGATCTTAGCGTACACAGTCCTTACATTCTTGAAGTGGAATGAAAGATGACAAATATCAGATATTTAGTAAACATTTACTGAGACAGACCAGATTTATGTGCTGTAAGAGGGTTTATGTACATAGCAGAAGGGAGGACTTAGAACGGATGGCTTATATGCCACTCTTGTTGACAGATACGTGCAGTTAAATATGGTATTGCTCGTTTGTCTGGGGAGATGGGAAGAATTCTCTGAAATGAGCCAGAGCTGGGACTTTATAGAACAGCCACTGGCTTATGTGATTAAAGCATTTTTTTTTCTGTAAAGCCCAGTGCATCCTAAGCATTGTCTCTCTCAGTCTTTAACAAATCCTCTGACACAAAAGTGCTTTTCCTTATTTTATAGATAAAGAACCTGTAATTTAAAGAGGCTAGGTTACTTGCCCTAGTTTCAGAAATGGGAATTGAACTCAATCCTGTCTAATATTGGTAAAGAACCCCTTGGTCGATATAACTACCACCACACATTATGGTACAAAACAATATGTCTGAATTATTGAGACACTCTATGGGGCTCCATCTTTACATTTTAGAGCACAGTTTGGCTTATTTTACTGGAATACAGAGTCAACTGAGGACACTCATATTTAAATATTCTCATTGTAGCCACTCCATTTTGCAATGTGAATTCAAAGCTCTTGCCATAAAGAGGTAGACTATGTCTCTGAACCCCAAATATGTGCTGTTTTATGTTTTAATGAGCAGTATTGTTAACACTGTCCCAGCTTGGGTCTAGAAAACTTTGTAGTTATGATTACTCTTCAGGTTTCCGGTTGCCACCATGGAAATAGGCCTTGAACAGCCTGCTGGATAACATGGGGAAGAGGCACACTTTCCTTTATCATGGAATCAGACAGCAAGTCTGCAGAACAACAGCATGCTTGGCTGTAGCTAAAAGGAGCCAAACTTGGCTTAACTCAACAGAACCTCCCAGCTAATTTGTAGTCTTTCAAAGAATAACAAAGATTGCTTTTGTTTCAATCCACCGAGTTTTAGGCTAGCTTGTAAGTAGCAGAAACAAAGAGAGAACAGCGAATCCTATCTATAACTAAAAGTAATCTTTCTTCCCTGCTTGGAGATGTATGGCATATACATCGCCTTCCAGGATGGCATTCACAGCCGTATCTGAGCGTTGCTTTAGAGAGTCTGCAACTGCTTCCATGAATCCTAGAGGCTGGACCAACCAAAACGCCAACCAGAACACCATCTGAAAAACACATTATTGTTCTTAAACAACAATCCTCAGGTTTTGGTTTCTGAACTCCTACATTCTGAAAATCTACTGAAGACTCTAAAAATATATCTGTGTGGGTTAAAGTTATTGAGATTTACCATGATATATATATATATATATATATATATATAATTAAAATTTATATATATTTATATATATAAAAACAATAAATATATATATGTGTGTATATATATATGTATATAAATATATTGTTTTTTGTCATTAATTATTTGAAACCAACTGTGGTTGTCCAGTTTCTTGCTAATGTAAATGACATTTCTATGAAGACAAATTATATTTTTCAAAGCAAAAACTGCATGGCATGGGGTGTTAGATGGAATTTCTGCACATTTCTCCAATGTTGATAGAAATTAGATGGATCCCCAAGTATACTTTTGTTTTCCACTGTAGTCATGCCTTTAGGAAGTGTGTTCTCATGGTGTGAAAGGAAGGGTAATGAGGGAAATGAATTCTTGATATTCTTGTGAATGGAACTGTATATCTGAGGATATTTAGGAAATTCTCTAGATTTGCTCTTAGGGAAACCTGGACATTCTAGATCACGCGTTTGGAATCACAGTCTCTGGGGATGAGCAATATGAGATTCTGTGATTTAGCTCAAACTATGATGAATTCTGCTTTGAAAAGACATATTTAGTTTATTTAATGTGCATGAGAGTTTGCTTATATGTATTTATGTGCACCATCGAGTTCAGAAGATGGTGTTATAACTCCTAGAATTGAAGCTATGGTGAGTTGTGAACCACCATGTGGGTGTTGGGAACCAAGCCAGGTTTCTCTACAAGAGCAACAAATGTTCTTAACCACTGATCCATCTCTCCAGCTCCAATTCATTTAATCTTAAAAGGTTAAAAACTACTCATAAGTAATAATTTTGTTGTCTTATGACAACCTTTGAAAAGCTAGAAATTTTTGGTCATTTTTAATTCTTACTTAGAAATTATATTTATAGCTTAATTTTAAATTTTTTAATTTATTCTTCTTCTATACAATACCCGCTGACTACAGCTTCCCTTCATTCACTTCTTCCAGTTCCTCCCACTTCCTCTCTCCTCCAGATCCACTCTCCCTCTGTTTCCCCAGCAAAGAGCAGTCCTAACAGGGACAGAAACCAGATATGACACTGCAAAATACAGTAAGACCATATATATGATGAAGAAGGTCATATATATCTGAGAAAGATATTTGTATTTGTATACAACTGAAACTAAATCCATCCATATCTGGTTCTCAACCTGGTGGGGGCAGTGCATACGATTTTGGGTTACAGAAAGATTGAACTTTGCCTTAGGATGACACCCTTTTTTAGATTCTTTGCTCTTCCACGATGATAGACTTAAATGTGAGGCAGAAGTGGAGTTGTTGACCAGCCATCAGAGGACTGAGGGTCCCTGTTCAACAGCTTCAAGCAGCTGAGGCCTGCTACATAGAACCCAGTGAGTCTGAAATCAGACTCTTCTCCAGGTGAACATTCAGGATAGACCACAGGGACAGATGGTAGCTTGACCACAACCTCATGAGACACAGTGAACTCAAGTCACCATGAACCGTCTTTACTCCTGAATGCCACACATTCTGAAATAAGAAATATCTGCTATTTAAAGCCTTTAGACTTAAGAGATATTTGTGAGTTAGAAATAAATTCACAATCAAATTATGAAATAAACGCTAAAACTCAAGCTGGGTATTAAAAATGGACCTTCACACAATAAATGTATAAATAAAATTACTTTC
Source organism: Arvicola amphibius (assembly GCF_903992535.2). Classification (NCBI taxonomy): domain Eukaryota; kingdom Metazoa; phylum Chordata; class Mammalia; order Rodentia; family Cricetidae; genus Arvicola; species Arvicola amphibius. The sequence continues at coordinate 77,678,629 of NC_052050.1, forward strand.
AGCATTGTAGTCAATGATGAAATGTCAACAATTTTTTCACTCAGATCGCGAAAGACTGATGCTCAGTCTAGCTGCTTCCATTTGGCACAGTACTTGAAGAATCATTGTCAGAGCAGTTGGACAAAGGAAAGAAAGAAATACACCAAATTTGAAAGGAAGAGTTTAGGTTCTATTTGCATGCAAACACATTTACACTCACATGTACAAACACACACACATGCACAAATACACAAAGGACTTAAAACTAATAAATCTAGAAAGGATGCAAAACACAAAGTCTGAATTTTAAGAAATAACTAATGTTTTGTCAAATAAATAATAAACTACCAGAAAATGAAGTACAGGAAACAACCATACTGATAAAAGACAGAGACTTAGGAAGAAATATAATCAATGAAATAAAATAATTGGATAAATAAAAAATACAGATGAAGCAAGCAAATGCTGGCTAATGAATTAGAGTATGGGTATTATAGCACCAAGGTGTTCTGTCCTAGACCAATGTAAGCGTGAATGAGCATTGAGACAGAGAAGGCTTCATGTGTTATAGATGGATGTGAGTATATAACAAAGCTAGTTTTAGACACGCAGACCTGTATACATAAACTTTGGTATAGGTGAAAGTGTTCAGCTTACAGATAAACATTTGAATATATTGAGCACACAAATGATATTGAATGTTGCACAGCTCCAAGACAGCACGAAGTCGTGAGTTCAAATTGGTACAAATTCTAAGTGCAGTTGAGCGGTCTGTGTATGAACTCACATCCTTAGCTATGTAAGGATGTAAGATTAAAAACTAGCAGACCAAGAAGAATAAGAAAAAATACATTTGCTAGGAGGTAAAGTTAGAG